>NC_061822.1:16337722-16352722 GCF_019202785.1 Penaeus chinensis
AACATATTAAAAGGAATGACATCACACAAAACGCTCTTGCACAGAACTACAGCTTACGTCAACTTCTAAGGATAGTGGGTTTTTTTTCCCCAAGAATCCAAAGGCTTATCCTTAAAAAAAAAGACTTTGGAAATAGGAAATAAATGGACAATACACGTTTCTCACTGCCATTTCACTGTCTGTGATTTTGACTTTCTGATTTATTTTATAATTAGAAAAAATGAAACATATCACTATTATTTCGATATTTATTTATGAGTCTTCCAAAGTTTTTTTTACTGTTTTTCGAATATGGATATTTGTCTTATTATTATCAAAGAGAGAACAAAAAAATATATCAATACTCGATATTAATTCATTCCAAAGTTATTTTCCCCGTTTCAGTTTTTATGGTAACAATATATATCATTATTTTGTATTAGAAGCAGGAAAGGTATGTTGTTGTTGTTGGTGTTATTATCCTCTTTTATTTTTATTTACCTTTTTTTTTTTTTTTCCAAAAATCTCACAAGATCATTTTTCATCTGATTGATATACACTTTAGGTTGGGGGGGGTTTTTTCTCTCTTTTTTGTCGAGTTTTCTTATTTTTTCGTTGGATTTTCTCAGAATTTTATTTTCTTTATTGTTTTTTTTTCTTTAATGGGGAGGTGGGTGATGTTTCTGAATTTCTTCCTTGTTTTTATTTATTTATTTATTTGTGTTACTTATTTATTTATTTATTTGTTATTACATTTTTTTTTGTTTTTGTCAGTTCCTTTTTTTCGTATGTTTATGAATTTCTTCCTTGTTTTTATTTATTGATTTATATCGATTATTTATTTATTTATTTATTTATTACATTTTCATTTTTCATTTTGTCAATTCCGTTTTTTTCGTATTTATTTATTTACTTGTCTTTTTTTTGCATTTTGTCAGTTCCTGTTTGTTTTCGTATTTTCTTTTCTTCGTATTTTATATATTTATTTATCTATTTTATTTTTTTTTTTATTTTGTCAGTTCCCGTTCTTCGTATTTTCTTATTTTTTCGTATTTTATTTATTTATTTATTTATTTATTTATTTATTTACTTGTATTTTGTCATTTTCTTTTTTTTTCGTATTTTTCGAAGGGCTCTATTTATTTTCTCAATTTATTGTTACTTATTTCTCTTTGTCTTTGTTTTTGTTTTTCGGAGGAATATGTTTTTTGTCAGTTTTTTTTTTTTTTTTTTTTTTAAATCTAATCATTCATTTTTTTTTTCTTTCTTTATCTAGCCCTTAGTTTTGACAGGGGAGAATTTTCTTTGTTTTTGGCCGTTTTGTTATTATTATTATTATCATTATTATTATTATTATTATTATTATTACTATTATTATTGCCATTATCATTATCATTATTACCATTATTTTATTTTTTGTTATTATAATTTTTATTACTATTATTATCACTATTATTACTATTAGTATTATCATTATTATCATTATTTTTATCATTGTCACTATTAGCATTATCATCATTATCACCATTAATTTTATCATTGTCATTATTATCATTATCAATATTATTTTCTTTATTATTATTATTACTATCATTAATATTATAATTATTATCATTATCATTATTATCACCATAATTCTTATCATTAATAATTATAATTATTACTATTATTTTTATTATTATTATTATTATTATCATTATTATTATTGTTGTTGTTATTACTATCATCACCATCATCATCATCATTGTAGTGAATTTAGGTTATCTATAGAAAATCTACGGACTCCTACGGCCTGCAAGATGACGTGATTTTGTTGTTTTCCTGTGTTTTTATTTCCTTTACCTTACCTTTCTCTTTGGTCCGTGATCTACATCTACATCTATACAATTTATACTATATGTAACTCTGCTTATACACTATTTACCTTATGTTCCATACGTACCTTGTCTTATTGTTGCCTTTTTTTTTTGCATTTGACTAATTCATCGTAGCTTTGTTTCTCTCTTGTTTTTCTCTTTTTGTTTTTCCTGCTTTCCCACACGGATCCCTTCTTTCACTTCTTCATTCTTTCCTGTCATTTATTTCTTTTATGTGCCCATTTTTGTATAGGTCTATTATTCTTTTTATCTTATGTATTTTTAAGCTTATTTTAAACTCACCATACACTATTTAATACATTAAATCAACTGCATTATGGGTAAAATATCACCAAATGCGGGAAGCCACCAGTATAAAAGGTCAAGCCCGGTCGGTCAGAGGGAGAGGCTTTTATCTTGTGGGTGACAGACCGTTGGATTTTTAGCTGGCTGACTGGTGACTCTCGTGCTGTGGCGGGTTGCCTCTGTTGTACCAAGTAAGTGTGTGGTGTGTTGTCGTGTATAGTGGTTGTGTTGGAAAGGTTTTTTTATAATATGGATGCTCTTTCTGTGTTGCCTTTTTAGTCAGCCAGTGATGTCCTTTTATTGTTCTTTTTACTGTGACTACGGAATCACTTTAAGTCACCTGAGAGTCATCACCAAAATACGCCAAACCCATATGAAGATTACGTGTAGTTGGGTAACACGCTACCAAACTAATATCTCAAACTCTACGGAGTTTGAATATCCACTACAGCGTAACTTGTGCAATAGAGCGCAATTTCAACATTCAATTTGTATGGATCTCATGTTGGCATAAGCAAGCACGACCACGTAGACAAATTAGCGAAGGAAGGCTGCAGCAGAGATACTGTGAACATAGATGTTGGGATGCCTCTTGCTAGGGTTGCACATATATTGAAAAGTTCTCATAAGGAAGATCTAGTAGATCTGACGAACACTCAAAGACCTGAAAGCTGTACCATAAAGCACTACGATCAGTATAGAGATAGCAAGCCCTCCTATGGGTGGCACCGAAGTCAAACCAGACAATGTGACGTGGTAATTGCCAGAATAAGTTTAGGTTACAGAATGTATTGGCAACTGCACGGTGCAAGAAGTGCAGATGAATTTAAATGTAGACTGTGTAATGGAGAAAACAAGCGAACGCTTGAGCATTATATCTCGGAATGTCATGTGATACAGCCTTTCAGACCACCTAACATGAGGTATAAAGAACTAAGTGAATATTTCATTTCATCTGATACATTGGAAGATATACTCGGATTATATCCTAAATTTACCATGTAAAACTGCCGTAAACAAAAACACAGTGTTTTGTAAACACAGTGGCAAAAGCATATCAACGTATTATTTTTGTATGGTGTATGACATATTTCTATATTATCATGTACAATTACAGTAGTCACAGACTACTGTACTGTGTCAGATGTATGTAAAACTGTAATCATGATTGCCCACGCCTGAACAGATAGCCAGGGTGGTAAATAAAGTTACTTAACTTAACTTAACTCATATATATTGGTGGCAAGCGGTGGGAAATGGCGTTTTGTTTGTTTCACCAGTAATTAGTGGATTCGATGACTCCAAGACGGTGTAACTGCTTGTTATAACAGTTCTTAGCCCGTAGTCACATACTCGGTCTGTCACATGGTATTTTTATTTATTATATTTTGTTCTTTTATTAAATTGGTTTCTGTTGTTTCGTTTTTCACCTTTGATTTATATTACCTCATTTGGCTTTTATTTGATTTGGCTTAGTGTTTTTTTTCAGTTTTATGTATCGATGTTTTACGGCTGTTTGCTTCGGTGGTAAATGGTCTTGTTTTGTTTATTTTTTCTGGTGTTTTTATCTCCGGTGTTTTGATACGAGCTTTCCCTTTCTGGCGGGAGACTGAATGTGTTACGAGTGATTTCCTGATTGTTTTAGGAATTAGCTGTTTGCCTTTTGTGACTGCGTGGAAGTTTGTATTGAGGAGTTATTCGTAAGAGGTCATGAAAGTTTACGGGTTTCTATTTGTGTATATGGGCTGTTTTATGATTGTTTCGCGTTTGGAAGATTCTTTTTTTTTTTTTTTTTTTTTTTTTGGGGGGGGGGGGGCGTGTGTATGTTTTGTGATTATTTCAGGGTGTCTCTGAAGGTTTATATTAGTGAATTTTATGCAAGTGTTTTGATACGTGTTTTATGCCTGGTTTTTTTTAGTGAATCTGTAAGCGAATGTTTTAATAACTGTCTGCGTGTTTTGTCTGTTACAGTAAGTTTAAGCGGATGTTTCTATACTTGCGCATGGGTATTTTAGAAATGTTTTACTAATGCTTCAATATAAGTTTTATGTGTGTTTCAGGAATGTATAAAGAAAATGTTTCTATATGATTGTGATTTGTTTTGAGTTTTTATGTGCAAGTGTTTTTTATGTGTTCCAATTAGTTTTACGTCTGTTTCAGCGAGAGTTTAAGCGAGTCTTTTATAAATGTGTTTTGGGGTGTTTTATGCCTGTTTCTGTGCGAGTGTCTTATGAGTAAAATTAACGTGCCTCTGAAGTTTGTGAATTTGATCGCATGAATCTGGTGTTTGTTCTGAGACCGTATGATTACGTTATCAGGTAGTACATTGCTCTTGTAGACTTGTTGAGGGTATCTTAAGCGTCTTGTTCAGCCTTGGAGTTGAAGTTGCTGTGCTATAATTTTGTCAATATAAGCACAATTCAGACACGAGCCATGGGTCGAAGGAACGGCGAAAGTCGTAGCAACAGTCCTTTCCGCCCTTCGACGCGCCAGGAAGCGGCTTCTGCTCCTTCATTAGGAAGGAACACTCCTTCAGGGCAAGCTCGCCTGACAGACTCGGATGACCGAGGCATCGAGAGACTTCCAGGACCTTCGGTGATGGAAGAGCTTTTTCAAAAGATCTCCCAGCTCACACTGGAGGTCCAGAGTCTGCGCCAGCAAAATAATGAGCTAGAAGCTCGTATACCTCGTCCTTCGACCCCCGTTTCTGTCAGGGAAGCACCCCCAGTTGAGTTTGTGGTGCAGAGGGATCCAATTCCTCAGTTTAAGGCGGAGGTTAGTTCTGCCCACCCCATTAGACCTGGCTTCGAGAGCTGGCTTCGGAGCGTCGAGAATCACACTCGACCTCAGACCAATGCAACTTTTATTAAAGCCGCAAAGGGATCATGCAAGAGTGCGGCAGAGCTGATGATAAATTCGCCCCTTTTTAAAAATATTGTGTCCTAGGCTGAATTTAAAGCCAAGCTTAGGCAGAAGCTCAGGGGAACTGGTACGTCCTTTGATTTTTATTGCGTGCTTCATAGTCAAAAGCTACAGCCTGGGCAAGCACCCATGGATTTTTATTTAATTTTGAAAGGTATGGTGTACCGGGGATTATGGGATTACCCTCGGGTTACTGGTGACTCAAATGACCTAACCAGACGGGTCTTTTTGCAAGGACGATGGATCAAGGAAGCAGTTGTAGTGAAGGAAGAGGCAGAGCTCTGTAACCTTGTTGAGACCAACCAGAGAGTTTGGAGTCTTAGGGAAAGTGAAGGTCCTGGGGTAAGCTCTCCTCCTGCTAGATCGCTTTTCCGACCACGGGCTCTTGCAGCAACCGAGGTAGACCCTCGTCGGAAGTATTGTCGCTACCACAACAGCCACGAGCATGATAGCTCAGAGTGTCGTGTGTTGAGTGCAAGGAGGAAGTGCTTTGCATGTGGTGAGCCAGGTCACTTTGCACGACAGGGTCCCTTTGTATCGCGCCAAGTCGGGTGTGACATCGACATCTTCACTGGCGAGCAAAGAGTTGCTGTCAACCACTGACTGTAAGAGTAAAGTTCCTGAGAAACCTGCAGGTCGCCCTGTGGTTTATTTAATGATCAATGGCTTCAAGAAGAAGTGTTTTGTCGACATGGGATCTGAGGTGACCCTTGTCAAGGGGATGGCTGCAGGAAAGATGGGAAGATGTGAGAAAGAATATTTTAAACGAGTGAAAGGAGTTTTTGGTAAGACTTTTCCAGTTCTTGATGAAAGTTTTGTAAATTTTAGTGTGAATGAACGAATATATGTTAAACATAAACTGTGTGTCTTAGATGGCATTTACTTTCCTGCAGAAGTTCTTTTGGGCATGAATCTCCTCGGACTCCTCGAGTGTTTTTCTGACCAGAGTAAAGAGGATGTATTGGTCATGCAAGGTCTGAAGTTCACAGCTTTGTATACTGATCCAAAGTCACTGCAAGTTATTCTTATTAAGGTACACCACAAGCAGTCAAGGTCACTACCTGCTTCACAGGCAGCACATGTTGTTCCTGCTTTTGTGCCGCCTCGTAGTTGGCGCTTTGTCAAGTGTAGTATTTCTAGGGGTATGCAAGCTGCCAAGGAACTTGTGTTTTCTGGTATTGAGTGTCCCTTGGTGGTACCTAGGTCTCTACAAGAGGTTAAAGGGCCGCATTAAAGTCTGGGCAGTAAATGAGACTGCATGCCCTGTAAAGTTAAGAAATGGATATAGGTTAGCTATAGTTGAAAACATTGTACAGGTCTTCTCACTTGAGACTGGAAGCACATATCTAGACGTTGATGACAAGCAAAATTAAAGTGATGTTAGTGTTTGTGATACTGTGAAAAGTGCCAATGGTGTAGATTGTGAAAATGCCAATATGAGTGGCAAGGGTGCTGAATTCAATAGCGCCGTGCCAAATAAAGCCAAAATCATGAATAGTAAAGTGCTGAGATAAGGAAGCCTAACATTCCTGGAATTTCTTTCCGGTATGCTGTAGAGGAGCAAGCGTTAGGGACTGACCTCTTCTTGGGTGATAATGGTGATTGTGAACTGGGTGAGGGATTTATTGATGATGACTTTGACAGCTTTGTTGTTGTTGGTGACTGGGAATGCAGATGACTACATCATTCTGCCAGATGTGGATCTCCCACCTTGCAATGGGGTGAACTGTCAGGTTGAACTACTAATTGCCCTGAAGATGAGGTTCAGCTGGGCGATGCTGATCTTGGTGACCTGTTCAGTGAGGTTGATCTGGGCCACCTCACTCTTGGGCAGCAACAGCAGCTGAGGCAGGCACTAGCTTTGTATGTGTCATTATTCGATGCGCAGGCGAAGTTAGGAACTGTACCTGGTATCTCCCATCCTATAACAACAAAAGAAGGTGAAGATCCACTTTGTGTGCGACAGTGGCGTCTCCCAGAAGCCTCTAAAAAGTTAATTCTAGAGGAATGTGACAATATGCTTGCACAGAGTGTTATTGAACATTCCATCTCTCCTTGGCATTACCCAATTGTTCTCGTCAGAGAGAAAGATGGGCCCACCCGTTTCTGTATAGACTACAGAGCAGGATGCTTATCCGTTTTGATGAGCTCATTAGTCAGTTGCATGGAACAATGTGGTGTACTGCTCTGGATGCTCACAGTACCTACTAGGACAGTAGATGTCAGTCCAGATGATAGGCCAAAGACTGCATTCTCAGATGAGCATCGACTTTTCCAGTTCAGGAAGTTGCCATTTGGGTTGGCAATCGCCCCCTCAACATTTCGACGGGTTGTTAACTGTGTGCTTTCACCTGTTTTAGGCAAGCACACCATTTCCTATTTAGTTGATGTGGTGGTGCACAGTAGTAATTTTAATGACCATCTTAGGCATTTGGATGGGACTCTGTCGCTTCTTTTTTGCTCTGTGTATGGGCGCTGCTTCTACATCTACACAGACCTTAGGCCTTTGTCCAATGTATTTAGTAGGAAGACCAAAAGTTTGCGCATGGTTCGGTGGTCGCATGAACTTAGTTTTTTTAATTATCTTCTGCAATACAAACAAGGACTCTGCATCATGTCCCAGACCAGTTGAGTTGAGTTTGGTTATCCACTACAATCATTATCATCATTATCTTTTTCTTTTCTTTTTTTCTTTCGTTTTTTTTTTACTGTTTTTACTCCCAGGGCACAAAAATCTTGAATCGTTCCACATTCACCATTACAAGGAAGGACAGAAATCCATATTCGAATAACCATGTTTCTTTACCTCAGCCTATAATTATCCAATTATTTCGTATTATCATCAAGACCTGATCATTATCTATTCTATATTTAGTATCAGTGGTGTTCTTATTTCCATTATCATCAGTCCTAAGATTGTTATCAAAGGTATCAATATTATTGCAATCGTTATCATTCACGATATTCTGAACTTTATTGTTATGATTATTGTCATTGTCATTATTATTGATGTTATCATTATCATTTGTGTTTTGTCGTTATTGTAACTATCATTAGTAATAGAAGTTATTGTTATCATCATGATTATTGTTATCATGATTATCATTATCATTATTATTATCATTGTTATTGTTATTGTTGTTATCATCATTATCATCCCCATCATTGTCATCATTAGCCTCATTATTGTTATCATCATCATTATTATTATTGTTATTAATAATATTGTTATCATCATCATTATTATTATTGTTGTTATTAATAATATTGTTATCATTACTGTTATTACTATTATTACAATTATCATCATGTATTATTAGTAGTGGTACTACTATCATTACCATCATTATTATTGTTGTTGTTGTTATTGTTATCATTATCATTAATACTATAAATATAATTATTATCATTATTAGTATTAGTATTAGTATTATCATTATTACTACTGTCATTATCATTATTATTATTATTATTATTATTATTATTATCATTATCATTATTATTGCTACTTCTACTACCACTAGTATTATTGTCATTATCGTTACCATTGTTATTATCATTATTATCATCAACATTATTATTATTATTAGCATTATCATAATCATTATTATTATCATCATTATCACTATTATCATTACCCTCACTATCATTGTTATTGTTATTATCATCATCATTATTATTATTGCTATTATTATCAATATTACTTTTATAGTCGTTGTTGTTTTTATTATTATTACCTGCACTACGACCACTCTTTGCGTTGATATCTGGTGGCGCCGTACTGTTATCTTTATTGTTACCATAATTACTATCTCTATTATTATCATCATCATCTTTATTCTTAATCTTATTCTTATGCTTATTATCATCATTAGTAGTAGTACGTTCACTGTTATATATACACACATACATATAAATATGATACACACACATACACACACACACACACACACAAATATATATATATATATATATATATATATATATATATGTGTGTGTGTGTGTGTGTGTGTGTGTGTGTGTCTGTCTGTATGTGTGTGTATATATATATATATATATATATATATATATATATATGTATATATGTATATATGTATATATTTATATATATATATATATATATATAACGGAATATTACCAACTATTTTCTACCGTACATTGTTCAGATAAACATTGATCATGATAAGGACATGACGGCAATGTAGATGTTGATGAAAACAACTTTAATAGTATTGTTAATGTATTTACGTCTTTTTAAATCCGTGTTACTGCTGTTGTAAGAAAATTGGCAACACACTTGACTACGGGGATAAGAAAATTGATGATTGTTTAGGGTGAAATAATATTTGATAGTAATATTATGATAACAAGTTGGATGTTATCACAGTTAATGTTGTATTTTTCCCTTGCTAGTAAATCGATGTCCTTGTCTCTGTCTCCCCCACTGCATATGTAGAGTATGAATCCATTAATAAGTATGTCGGCTTGATTAAAACATATAAGTATATTCCCTAACTATCCTTTCGAAAAGAAAAAAAAACGTATTTTGATATCTGCCTTGGTCAAAATACGTGAGGTAATGGAGAATAATGTTGTATTACACCGCCATAGAACGGAAAAAGAAGAAAAAATACCAGCGATGAACCGGCAACGTAGCTCTCCTCCTCCCCACGGGTACGCTGTGCGGGGGAGAGGAGAGAGAGGGGGGGAAGGGGAGATGGTAGAGAGGTAGCCAGGTAGGGGAGGCAAGCAGGCAGGTCCTCCCCCCCCCCTTCTTTCGTTCCCCCATCCCCCTCCCCTCCGCCCCGACACCTTCTACCGACCTTCTCACTGCTGAGCTCGAGCGAGGCAGGCAGTGTGCGGACAGCAGTGAGAAAGGGGAGACGCGCCTCTTAGTCACCTCGCGCACTTAACAATTCAGTACGCAGACCCCTTCGCTGTGAGAGACTTCAGGCGCTTGGCTTACGTCCCGTTATTCGCCTCACATAGCCAGTCATAAGTGCGTGTTTGTGTCTCTTCGCCATCCCCCCACATCGTTAGTTTCTCTCTTTCTTAGTTTGTATATTGTATTCCCTTCTTTTTCTGATTCCTTTCGATATATTTCGGCTTCTCCGTTAACGTCCGTCCTCGCTCCCATTCTCTTCGATGTTATTGTGCCTCCCAACCGGATTTTCGTCGCCGCTCTGAGTGATCTATAAAAACATCAGTGTTTATTGATCTTGATTCACGTGAGGAAAATCTGGAAAAACAACAACATGGGGATTTCAACGCAGTGGTGAGTGGAATATTAGCTTCCAAAAAAGTTTCACCGGGGCCGTACCGTTTGCTCTCTTTCCCCCCCGGTGTGTGCAAGGGACCCTCGTCGTCTGCCTTGCCAGGGAAAAGGCGGTGTCTTTGGCCTCTGTTCTCTGCCACGACTTTCTTGAAGGTAAGTGTGTGCTGCTGTTGCATTGGTTATTTTGCACTTATGCTCCCTCTCTATTTCTCTCTGTCTCTCTTTGTCTCTCTCTCTCTCTCTCTCTCTCTCTCTCTCTCTCTCTCTCTCTCTCTCTCTCTCTCTCTCTCTCTCTCTCTCTCTCTCTCTCTCTCTCTCTCTCTCTCTCTCTCTCTCTCTCTCTCTCTCTCTCTATCTATCTATCTCTTCCTCTCATTCTCCCTCTCTTTCTAATGGTGTTCCGCACCCCCTTCCCCTCCCGCGTCCCTGTGCTTACCTGCATGCAAAAATATTTTCAAGATTTCTAATTTCGACGAACATCTGCCGGATCTCTTATTTTCAGCGTGCACCGAGTCTTCCTCTTGTGGTTTTTGGCCTGTGAAGAGTCCAAGCAACCGTTATTCTATTTCATTGTAGGCCTATGAAGCCTAGTACAAGATCCATCATAAGCCTAGCGTTGGCATCCGATCGAGAAGTCATTAAAGTCCCAATTACATTAGCTAGTCGGATTGATATATTCGTCAATTATAAAAGACAGTTTGATGAACTCTACATTACAAAAGAAAATGGGTAAGAAAATACATCTTCTTTCTTAGCCTGACATACATTAAGACCATCACTGACAATCGGGTTTCGGTTCATAAGTATGCCTCGCCAACAACCAAGCAAGAAGGCATGGCCGAAAGCTCACTCATGCCATCTGTTGAGACTGTCTGCCTCCTCTCGATGTGCCTGTGTTAGCGTTCTAGCTTGCGTGGGAGCATAAAAGACTCCCCCCCTGGCGCAGGGGTGAATGGTACTTGCTGCAGAAGCCAAGGTTTGTTCTCTAGAATAGCTAGCGAGACGTGGGTATCTCGGTGAAGGGGCAGAGTTGGGTGCGTGGAGACGGATGGGTAAATGTCGGTGACTCTAGTTGCCGTGTTGGGTGCATTACATGGATATTTCCCTTACCCTTCTCTCTTTTTTATTATTTCTGTTCCTTCTATTCCATATTTTGCTACTGGTTAGAACGATGGATAACGCAAGGTATCTGCAACACTCGTGGTTGGTGATATTTTCCCTTCAGAGTAGATCACTGATGGTTAAAGTCGCTACTTAAATGCTCATTAGACTTGACTACTTACTTGCTTTAGAGTTGTGATCGCGGAGTTAGTGTTGCTGGGTGAATTGCAGTGAATCTTGCAGCCATACGAGCGTAGAGGAATGTTTTATGACTCAGGGAGGGAAAGGTGAATAAGCGAGTTTGCTGTGTGTTGCTTTGTGAAATTCTTCCTCGAGGTAGAGGGGTTAGTTTAACATTTGACACTCTCGAGGCAAGACCTAATTCAGGGAGAGAAAAAAAACTAATTCGAGAGAATACGGAAGATGTAAATTTACAATGGCAATACTAAAATAAAAAAAAAATAAAAAATACAACAGTGAGTTTTGCCGAATGGTACTGTATTGTAACATTTTGTAGTTTATGGTTTCTGAAGTGAGAGGTGGCCTCCTACCACGTGTGTTTGTGATGAAATGTTTATCAAACCACTTTCTCTCTCTCTCTCTCTCTATCCCTCTCCCTCTCTCCCTCTCTCTCCTTCTTTTCTTCATCCCCCTCACTGTTTCTCTATGTCCGTCCATATATCAATTTCTTTTGAAAGATACTGAAAGACCACATAATTTCCCTTTACTCGAGATTCCAGTCTGTTATTATGACGTAATAACCAATGACGAAAGAAGTGGACACGTCAGTACCTTCGCTGAATAGACATTTGATTACATATGAAGAAGATAAATGGCAGTGATCCTGGACAATGCTGGCTAATCATTATTGTTCATATTCGTAGGCGATTCGGTTAAATCTGATTCGATTTTTCTCTACGGATGAATCAAAATTTCAAAGTTTTTTACTTTTTTTTTCAGTTTATTAATCACAGCCTTCTCCAAAGAATAGGTTCACTTCAATCAGTTCAGTTATTTGATTATATCATCCCTCGATATAGTCTTGGGAATGGATATAATTATAAAATTTAAGTCACTAATATTTCAGTTGCATTGTTTTATGTTCCTGCTCTAAATTTTCTTTCGTTTTTATTGTCTGAGCTTTGCGTGGTCTAGATTGTCTTTTGTTTTACCACTTTCAGTTTTTTTGTTTTCATTATTTTTGCTTAACTTATGAGTCGTTTTCTTTATCCCCTTTATTTCTTTTTTGTTTTCCGTTTTCATTCATTCATCTTCCATAATCGTCTGTCGCGATATATGCAATTGTCTCCCTACTTCCTTTTGATGATCAAATTCTTTATCTGTCCTTGTATCTTACGAAATTTCTCCTTTTTAAATCAGTCCCTATATTCTACCTTCAATCCCCTTATTGAAGACTGATATACCCCCTGTAAATAGGGGTATAGTGCCCATCACCATCACACCCATCATCAGCGTAGTAGTAAGCCAGACAGCAATTTCGTAGACGAGGGCAACGGACTTTTCGTACAAAGAACTAAAGTAATAAGTCGTCCTAAATTTACATCGCCCGAACAGGTACGACCAGGCAGACAGGTAAATTGAGAACACTAGAGAGAAAGTGGACCTGGGGTTAGCTGTTTACTGCAATAACTTTAAGAAGTGATGTATTGCTGTTGTTGCTGGGGTTATTGTAAAGGGGGTGGGGGTTGTCACATAAGGTATGTAGGGGGATTAACATTATGATTATAAAGGTAATATACTGCACGTGAGATAAGTGAGAGAGAGGAAAAGGGTGTACTTAAGGGACCGTAACTCTGTGGCCCTTTTTTTTTAAATGGGTGTTTTATGCTGCTCTCTACGATTTATATAAAACCATGGTGAAAAATTACTTGTATGAGTGTATCATTTACGAATTAGACCTAATAGACATTTATATTACACCGCGTTATTGCTCTGCCATATGTGTATATATAATCTTATGTATTTGCATTTAATAGTATCAGCAAGACGCGGATCATTTGATTAAATGTTTATGAGGGAGTTATTGGCTGTTAAGAGGGAGGGAGAGAGAGAGAGAGAGAGAGAGAGAGAGAGAGAGAGAGAGAGAGAGAGAGAGAGAGAGAGAGAGAGAGAGAGAGAAAAGGGATAAATAAAGAGAGAAGGAGAGAAAGACAGAGAGACAGAGAGACAGAGAAAGAAAAAGAAAGAGACGGAAGCAAACGGGCAGACAGGCAGACCAAATACAGCATAGAGGAAAGTAACTTCAGGTAGTTAAAAGCCAGTACTTTCCACATGTGTTCCTTCATGTACTCACTCTCGTCTTCATGACAGCCCCTCGGGGAAAAAGCAAATAGAAAAGGGTCTATGAACAAACCACACGCCCTCTGCCGGACGCCACCGGACTTCACACATATGGGCGAGGAGACTGGCGTGTGTGTGTTGAAACCCGCCTGACATAAATTGTATAAATACTGTAGATTATTCAAAAGTGAAAGAGGCAGGAAGGTGTAGAAATATTTTCGTCGCATAGTTAATACTTCCATCTATGCATTACATCACACACACACTACACACACACACACATAAATGTATATATATATATATATATATATATATATATATATATATTTATATATATATATATATTTAAGATATGTGTATATGTGTGTATGTCTGTGTATATGTGTATACATATAAATATATATATATATATATATATATATATATATATATATATACATACATATATATATACACATATATACATATATATGTATATATATATATATATATATATACATATATATATACATATATACATCTCTCTCTCTCTCTCTCTCTCTATCTCTCTCTCTCTCTCTCTCTCTCTCTCTCTCTCTCTCTCTCTCTCTCTCTCTCTCTCTCTCTCTCTCTCTCTCTCTCTCTCTATATATATATATATATATATATATATATATATATATACACATGTACATAAAAATACATATATAAATGTATATATACACTATATATATATATATATATATATATATATATATATGTATGTATATATATATGTGTGTGTGTGTCTGTCTATGTGTGCTGCATGAAAACCTACAATGCATAAACTTGTTTGTTTATTGTGTATTTTCTACCATAATACCAACACGGTAAATTGCATATCACACACACATACACACACACACACACACACACACACACACACACACACACACATACACACACACACACACACACACACACACACACACACACACACACACACACACACACACACACACACACACACACACACACACACACACACACACACACACACATACACACACACACACACATATGTGTGTGTGTGTGTGTGTTTTTGCAGTGTGTATTTGTGCATATGCTAAAGGAAATGAACATTCGTAGCAGGTAAATCAACCAAAAACTCTCGTCACGGATAATATGAAGCATCAACAGACTGACCGCAGGAGCTTGTCACAACCTATGAACGCCTGACCTCTTGAGCGCGAAGGTCACAGGTCACCCTATCTTCAAGGCGCCGTAAAAGTTGCCTGTCCA
>NC_061822.1:16370222-16375222 GCF_019202785.1 Penaeus chinensis
GATGAATTGTTAGAGTTTACGCGAGACTGCAGGCTGGTATATAGGCTTTAGAGAGAGGCAGGCAAGCAAGATGATTTTTAGAAGGCAAGATGCGATGGTTGTATGAGGGAATGATAAATAAGAAACAAAAACGTAGTCAGCATTACATCGTCACTCGCCACCACCACCCATAATCATTATCATCCCACACTATCATCATTCTCAAGCATCACCATTCATCACTATCACCATCCTCCCCACTCCTCCCTCCCCTTCCCCTTCCCTCCCTTCCCCCTCCCCTCCCCTCCCCTCACTTCCTCCCTCCCCCCTCCCCAACACTTAGCGTCTGTGGTACCGTTGTATCGAAGCGAGGAGCAGCGAGAATGATTCAAACGTAACGATCATAACAGTTTCCGCCGGTTTGTGACACGGTCTTTTGCGCGCGGCCACGTCTCGAGTTTCGTATGGGTGGCTATCGTTTTTTTATTACTAATTCATTTATGTGTTTAACTTTTTCGTTAGTTGTGATTCTCTCTCTCTCTCTTTCTCCCCCCCCCCCCCCCTCTCTCTCTCTCTCTCTGTCTCTCTGTCTGTCTGTCTCACACACCTCTTCCTCCTCCTTTTTTGTCTTCTCCTCATTATCTGTATTTCCCATATATCGTATACTTCTTATTCCCCCTTTCCTCCTCCTTCTCTTCCTCCACCTCCTCCATCCTCCCTTCCTCCATCTCCCCTTGAATACCTAAGGAGGTTATCGATAATAGAAGAAGGGAAAGTGGAAAGAGATGGAGAAAAAGGGGGAAGGAAAGGAAGGAGGGAGAGGGGAAGGGGAAAGATATGGAGAAGGGGAGAAGGAAAGAAGAAGAGGAGGAGGAGGGAAAGGAGGAAGATATGGGGAAGAAGGGGTAGGGAAAGGAGAAGATGAGAAGGGGGAGAAATAGGAGAAAAGGGTGAAGGAGGGAGGAAAACCAGAAATAGAAGAGAAGGAGGAGATGCAGAAAGGAATGAGGCAAAAAAGCAGTTGCTGATGACGAATTAAAGATGGAGAAGCAGAAAAAGATAAAGAGGGGAAGTAGTGAAAGAGGAAGAGAGGAAAAGGGAGACGAAGTACAAGAGGCGGATGGATAGGAGGAGGAGGAGGGGGAGGGAGAGGAGGAGGGGGAGGAGGAGGAGGAGGGGGAGGAGGAGGAGGAGAGGAGGAGGAGGAGGAGAGGAGGAGGAGATGGAGAGGGAGGAGGAGGAGGAGGAGGAGGAGGAGGAGGAGGAGGAGGAGAACAAAAGCAGGACATTAGATTTTCTGGCGGTCTCTTGAATTCACTGACCCTGACCGTCATGGGATGCTGGTCTCATACCTCATATCTGGTCTTTCTCTGGCTTAATTTCTTCCTTTTCTTCTATTTCTACTTCTCTATTTTCCCCTCGTCCTTCTCCTTTCCCTTTCATTCTCTCCTTCTCCCCTTTCCCTCCACTTCTTCTCCTCCTCCTCTTCCTACCTTTTCCCTTCCATATCTTGTCTTTGTCACATATTTGGTCTGGTAAATGGTCTCATACCAAGCTTCATACCTGGTTTTAAATCTGGTCTCGTGGCAAGCATATATCTAACCTCTTATAATAATAATAATAATAATAATAATAATAATAATAATAATAATAATAATAATGATAGTAATTGCGTTACTAAAATTAGATGTGTGTAATTCATTCATTTAGTCATATAGCATACTCATCTATTCCTCTAGAAAATTAGTCATAATTCCACTTAAGTATTTCATCATTCGTTTACTTGGTAATCCATTCATTCAAGTAGATATTGTTATTCTTGTTGCTGATGTCACTGATACTGTTCTTACAATTATTACAGTTTTGTCTACTGATTTCTTGAGTTGTTCATTCTCGTTCATTCACCATTCATTCATAGTCACCGGGAATACATATATTTACCTTTCTTGTGTTACTGACTCAGGCAAATCCAAGATGACTTAAATGCCTTTTTTTCTATTCCTTCTCTTGATATTCCTGTTTCTTCTTTCTCTACATTCCCTTCCTCTTTCTCTTCTTCTTTTCCCCCCTCTACCTCTTCCTACTCTTCCCCTTCCTCTTCCTCTTCTTCCACCTCCTCTTCCTCCTTCTCCTCTTCTTCTCCCTCCTCCTCCATCTCTTCCTCCTTTGCCTCCTCCTCCTCCTCTTCTTCCTCCTTCTCCTCCTTCCCTTCCTCCTCCTTCTCCTTCTCTTCCTCCTCCTCCTCCTCCTCCTCCTCCCCCTTCTTCTTCTCCTCCTTCCCCTCCTCCTCCTCTTCACTCTCTTCTTCCTCCTCCTCCTCCTCCTCCTCCTCCAATTCTTCCTCTTCCTCCTCCTCCTCCTCCTTCTTCTTCTCCTCCTTCTCCTCCTCCTCCTCCTCCTCCTCCTCCTCCTCCTCCTCCTCCTCTTCACTCTCTTCTTCCTCCTCCTCTTCCTCACACACACACACACACACACACACACACACACACACACACACACACACACACACACACACACACACACACACACATACACACACACACACATACACACACACACACACACACACACACACGAACACACCGAAAGTTGCCACGTCACCCTTCACTTTTCGTCAACATTCCTCTGTACTCTACGCTTTGCCGTTATCAATCGTCGCAACTATCTGCATGGTTCGCCGTTCACTATCCGTCTTCACAATCCTAACAGATAACTTGGTCCTCTTCTTGTGTCACCTCATGTCACTTCATATCACCTCATTTTACCGGATATCACGTCACGTCACCTCAAGCCACTTCATATCACCTCATGTCACTTCATATCACCTCATTTTACCGGATATCACGTCACGTCACCTCATGCCACTTCATATTACCTCATGTCACTTTATATCACGTCATGGCACTTCCTGTCACCTCGCAATCCCGACCTCTAGCCGTGAAACAAGCTTCTTGTTTGTAAAGGATACTCTTTGTACTTTATCGTTTTGTTGTATTTACATTTCTTCTTCATTTTTATTGATCCGAGGAAAGGTTGTATATAAAGATCCGGAATGAATGTGCTCGGAATGGCAATGGTAACGAATTTGATTGCAATCGCCTGAGGGAGAAAGGAGTTGGTATCATATTGTATGGTGGCGTCGGCTCGCGCGTATAACGATGAAAGTTCTTTGTGTCCAATGAAAGTGCAGTGTTGAAGGGCCTATTATAAAACTCTTAAAGATGAAAGTCATGCGTAAAATCCTAAAGATGGACAACCTACGAAAATTCTAAAGATGCACAACCTACGAAAATCCTAAATATGGACAACCTACGAAAATCTTAAAGATGGACTACCTACGAAAATCTTAGAGATGAGAGTCCTTCGACAAATCCTGAAGGTGAAATGCCTATGAAAATCTTAAAGATGAAAAGCCTTATAAATGTCCTGCGGAAATCATGAAGATGAAAGTCCTATGAAAGCCCTGTGACGTCGAATCTTCAAAAATGATTAGAAAAGATGCGAGACAAACAGTCAAATATCTGTTATCTTCGCGCACCCTTTTGTCTTTTCCAAACTTCTATCTATTTACTTCCGTATTCTCTCTTTCTTCCGTTCTCTCTTTTTTTCATTTAACATTTATATTTTTCTCGCGCAAAATCTATTTCGTTAACACATTTTTTCAAGGAAAACTTAAATTTGATTCGCATTTTGTTCTTCTTTTCAGCTTTATACCCCGTCTCGCCTCGGAGTTCAAGTTAGGACGGCCCGCCTACTACACGCACTCTAGGTGAGTCATTTGTTCCCTTTCACTTCTCTCTCTATCATTCTATTTATCTATCTATCTATCTATCTATCTATCTATCTATCTATCTCTTTCACTGTTTTCTGTGCTCTCTCTTACTTTCGTCTCTTCTCGTCTCCTCTCGTCTCCTCTCCTCTCCTCCCCTCTCCTCTCCTCTCCTCTCCTTTCTTCTCCTCTCCTCTCTCCTCTCCTCTCTTCTCCTCTCCTTTCCTCTCCTCTCCTCTCCCCCCCCCCTCTCTCTCTCTCTCTCTCTCTCTCTCTCTCTCTCTCTCTCTCTCTCTCTCTCTCTCTCTCTCTCTCTCTCTCTCTCTCTCTCTCTCTCTCTCTCTCATTCTCTACTCCCTCTCCCTCTCCCTCTAACCCTCCCTCTCCCTCTCCTTGCATTTATGCATATTAGTCTGTCTGTTTATCTTTTTTATATATACAAGTTCACTTGTTCATCATGCTGCCAAGGAAAATAGGATTTTTTTCTGGTCAGTGGCCTGTATTTGGAGCGGACATGAAGACGTAAAACTGGCTAGCATTTACAAGTGCCAAGTCCTCCGTGAACTCGTAGCCCTTGTCGTCAGCGGTATTGGCACTGGCATCTTAGGCGTGTCTGGATGTCGTAACCTCTGGTGGTGGGTTTTCATTTGGCACCATAGCGCCGCCCCAAATGATCATTTCTTTGCAATATGTGCTGCTGAAATCGTCGTTGGACACGTACTGGTTAAAAGAAAATGGCATTTTCTTTATCTTTTTCTTGTCTTAATATATATGATGTAATTAAGAGGCCACGCAGAGAGCGAGTTGCAAACGCCAGAGAGTTTTGTCTTGAAGGTGAAAGTAACTCGGTAATACTTTCTTGATTGTTGCTACTAAAAGACGTTACTTGGAGATTAGAATGTCTTACAGTCTGGGTATCTTGGGGTATATCCATTGTTTTGTTTTCGATTTGAAGCAATTTCTCTTTTTCTGTTGTCATTTGTGCTGTGGCCATGGACTGTATTTCTGCGAGTATGTTTTTATTATGTTATCATTTTCTGCATTTTCTCTCTCTCTCTCTCTCTCTCTCTCTCTCTCTCTCTCTCTCTCTCTCTCTCTCTCTCTCTCTCTCTCTCTCTCTCTCTCTCTCTCTCTCTCTTCTCTCTCTCTCTCTCTCTCTCTCTCTCTCTCTCTCTCTCTCTCTCTCTCTCTCTCTCTCTCTCTCTCTCTCTCTCTCTCTCTCTCTCTCTCTCTCTCTCTCTCTCTCTCTCTC
>NC_061822.1:16387722-16415222 GCF_019202785.1 Penaeus chinensis
ACCATTCGATTACTTCAGTTGTTCTATACAAAGTGTGAGAGGATTTGTGCTGATCGTAATTTTCGATTGTTTGTAGTTTGAAGTTTTGGATTTATCCAGTTCAAGTATTCAACTCTGAGCGCCCTGACAGTTGGCTTTACCTTGGGAATCCCGAACGCGTTTACTCAAAGGATTTTGTCATTTAAATCAGGCTTCTTTTGTATCCAACTTCCGTATCGTCCTCCCCGCTTCGTAAGCCTCCTGCACTTTCTTCTTCCTCAACTTCCACGCGTTCACGGCAAAGGTTATCTCGGTTGACTCCACGTGTCGTAACCTTTACTTTCAGTCACACACACGCACTCTCTCTTTCGCTTCTCTCTTTCTCTCTCTCTCTCTCTCTCTCTCTCTCTCTCTCTCTCTCTCTCTCTCTCTCTCTCTCTCTCTCTCTCTCTCTCTCTTTCTCTCTTTCTCTCTCTCACTCACTCACTCACTCAGTCACTCTCTCTCTCTCTCTTTCTCTTTCTCTCTCTCACTCAGTCACTCACTCAGTCACTTTCTCATTCTCTCTCTCTCACACACACACACACACACACACACACACACACACACACACACACACACACACACACACACACACTCCATCCTGCCCTCTCTCTTTCTTTTGCTTTCTCCTTCCACCTTTCCTTGTCTTCTCTCTCGTTCATTTCCTGTTATCTTTCTCCCCGCATTCTCAGTTGTTAATATCAGTTTTCTGTCCTGTTTCTCAACACCACACACTCATGACACACACATAACTTAGGCAATCAAGAAAGCTAATTGCTGCTTTATGAAAGAACGGTCATGCAAAATGTTTGTGTTCATGCGATGCGAAAGCATGAGAGAGAAAATAAAATAAACAGCTATGTATTCTTTCCTAGAGGCCGAACAAGGCTTCAGTTAGAAGAACGGTGCCTGGTCGCCATGCGTGAGAGTTATCCAATGCAGGGTTGAGTAACTTCAGCCGCTCTTAATATAATCCTTGAGCTAAAATGTAAAATATGGCCGTTGCGGAAGACTGGTTTTGTATGTGTTTTTAGACCAAGAGGGAGAGGCTATAGTGATAACGACGTGTGTGTGTGTGTGTGTGTGTGTGTGTGTGTGTGTGTGTGTGCGTGTGTGCGTGTGTGCAGTAAATCTGACCATTTGCAACAAGTTATGCACCTCATGCAAAATCGGCAATCACAAAGAAAGGTAGATACCAATAACTGAGACTTAAAAAAAAAGAGGAAAATTGTGGCAACTGGAAATCCCGAAGGTCAGTTTCCTCAAGATCCCGTTCTTCGGGTATACTCACATGAGGGGTTCTTGGACATCGATAAGTAGCTTTATAATCAGCTCTTTTTTTTTTTTTTTCTTCTTTTTGCGTTTGTATATTCGCCGGTGCTGTAAATAGATACAGAACATCACATGAACCAACGCAACTTCGGTATCTTTGGGTGTTATCAAAACGCCTCTTGAACACATCCCATTTTCTTTGAGTTATTTTTTTACGTTTTCTTTTCGGGTTTCAGCTTGAACTACTATGATTTATTTCCTTTGCGGAATGACTGCATAAACATTCGGGAGAAAAACAAACAGATTAAGAGAACTGAGTGGAAAGACGTTTAGAACCTTCCGTTGGGCTGAAAAAAGTGCTAAAAGAGGAAGAGAAAGCTTGATGAACTCCAGTGAAGTGTCTCTTTTTTCTCTCTTCGACAACCTTCAAGAAAGATCGATTCAGAACCGCCTGAAGAAACACATAATTCAGATAATTGCGTAGGAACGTAACAAGCACAAGAAAGTGAGAGTGAGCGGGAGCAAGCATGAGAAACGGATCGGGCCATTCCGTCGGGGCCCTCCCCCACCCCTCCGCCCTCCCCCCCGTCGAAGCCATGGAATCTCGCCGAAGCTTCTGTATCAAACACCAACGTTATGATGGGTAAGGTTGTTGTTTTTTTACGCTTTTGGATCTGAAGGTAGTGTGGTGATTTGCGTCGTGTGTTGTGTTTATAGAATAGTTGTATTGGTTATGTTGTATTGATGCTGTGTCCGATTCTGCTGTCTTGTTATGTTCGGATGGCTTTGTTCCGGATTTGGTATTTTAGGTCGAATGTTCTGGTTTTATGTACTTGGTATTTTAGCCAGGTTTTTATTTTAGTCTTGTGTGTTTAATATACATGCGTTGGCTGACTTTTTGTAAAACTTATTAGATCAAAGTAGGCCTATGCATCGTAGAGAAACAAAAATATCTAGAAGTAGAACTTAAATCCCTCTTCTAATTTGCGTAGGTTTTCAAAAACGTTTGTACAGATTTAAACCATAATTACTATACCAAAACAATTACCCGTCACAAACAAAAGTGCTTGAAATAGAAACTCAGTCTTCACCAATGTGCACAAATCAGCATGTGTATCGAATCGACCTCTTTTACCATAAATCCTCTACCAAGAGAACAAGTTAACGACTGCCATCTATTTATGCACTTAAACAACTTTCCTACAGTTCGTCCGCCACAGTAAATGCTTATTACATGTAGATTTCCCTCGCCGCAGTTCTAACCGCCTTTGTGATCTATGAAGCATAACTGAACTACGATGACTGTCCACATGTCGTAACAATCGTCAATATCCTTCAGATGTGGCTACTATAGAAAGCTCAGCGGGGGAGCGTTATTCAAGCGTCGCCTCAGCGCCATCTGCCGCTCGGGATGACGTCGGCGGTGTTATTCGCTCGTTTATAAGCTCAAGCTCCCTTATTTCAGATATGGAAGGAGTAATTACGGTGAAACACACACAAACACACACACACACACACACACACACACACACACACACACACACACACACACACACATACACACATACACACAGGCATAGTGATGCGTTACAGAAGGGATTTGAAGAGAGTGGTTGTGTTACGGTGTGTGAGGATGTTTCTGTCTTCTTCTTTTTTTTTTTTTTTTTTTTAAGATAATTCGCATTTTAACAAACCGAGGAATTTTTAAGAGAAGCGACTTTGGTCCTTACACTGCTTGCTTAACTTATGTGGTCCGGTTGAGCGGCTTATGGTTTCTATTTATGAGTTTTGTGCAGACGCGCTACCTCACTAACTCTCCTCCTTCCATCTCACCCTAAGCAAGATTAGTCCATGGAAGTGTTCAGTTCACGTCGTAGGATTAAAGGTTTCCTTGTGGGCATTTCCGAGCACCTGATTTACTGATTGATTGATTGATTTCATTTTCCCTGAGAGTATTGGCATGTTTTAAAAATATATATCATCCTTTAAAGAATGCGGAAGGGGATTTTTATCTTCAATACAGATAAAGGAAACAGGTACAAGGAAGAGAAAAGGGAAACGCAAGCAAGAGAGAGAAACAAGAAAGAGAAAAGGGAAAACAGAAGTAAAGGAAAGAAAGGGGTAAACAAGGAAGAGAAAAGGGAGAACAGACACACTGAAGGGAAAAAGCATATGTGACGGAAATCGATCAAGGCATAGCAGAGAAATACTCATTTGGACAAAGACATATGGTATCTGACCGAATTCCGCACACAGACCACGGACCCCCTGCCGTGTAGAACTAATTGTATAAGTTCTAGCGCATCTTTTGGGGGAACAAAGGACAGGTAGTGAGCGGAGACTGCAAAGTGGTTAGTGGATAAAGAACTAATGGACAACGCCCGTTAGCAGGTACCTATAGGCCTCCCCTGGGAACATCGGCGTTTATGCAGATCTCGGGCCATATCTTTTCCCTTTACACCTGACCTGCATCTCTACATCCCAGCTTTTTTTCTTGTTCTTGTTCTTCTTGTTGGTCTTTTTCTTTTTCTTCTTTTTTACTTTCTTTCTCTCTTCAGGTCATTTATTTCAGGGCCTTTATTAGCGTGGGTTTGTTTCTTTATTTTCCTTTTCTTCTTCTTCAGGTCGCATATTTCCAGATTTTCATTAATATTGTTTGCCTCTTATTCTTCTTCTTTATTTCCTTTTCTTTCTTTCTTCTTCACATATTCCTGACTCTTATAAGTTTATACCAAAGCACAAAACCATCGATTTTTAAAATGAATACGCAAAAAAAAAAAAAAAAAAAAAAAAATTGTGTCATCATGAGGAAATAGGAAATGAAAGTGTTCGAACTCTTCAAGTAAACGAACACCTGGTGTCAACATTGCGTCGGCAGGCAGAAGGAGGCAATGACAATTCTTGTTTGTCATTTTTTCTTTTTTTCTTTTTTGACATTTGGGTAACGGGTAGCGAGGTCTATGAAATACTTTCTTGAGATGATCGTGTATGCCTTCTTGCCTTTGGGTTATATGTTTAGATGAGTAAATAGAGCTACACCTATAGCGTGTGTGTGTGTCTATCTGTCAGTCTATCCATTTGTATGTGTTTGTCGGCGTGTCGGTCTGTGTGTTCATGTGTTCTTATGTTCATGTCGTAGCACATTATATTGCAATAACACGTTCATTTACTCTCCATAGGACTTGCGTTTATCACTGGTTGCCTCATACATAAATTTCGATAATTTATTGATGATTTCCACATTTACAATTCATTACGTACATTTAATGATATCCATTTTCCGCGTTAATCTTCAATCATCGATTTTTTTTTTTTTTTTTTAACGAGACATAAAAAACAAAATCCTGATCGTTTTTTATTATCTGTGACATCATGATTAAATGACGCATGATGAGCATAACCTAAATAGAAGTCAAGAGAGACAATGAGCGTTGTATATCGTTTTCACATGTTATTAACCTACTTCAGAATGATCATTGCATAAGCATTCTCAGTTTGATGTGATGGGAAGGAAATGTAGGTTTAAGCGCGATGTGGTTTTGTTAAATGTCTTTGGAGAGTGTAAAGAAAAAAAAAATATATAGAAATCGATATTCTATTCTTAGCGCCTTGGAATTAGTTAATCTTATGAGAATATGGTTTATATATGTGTATGTATATTTGTATATATTTATAGATAGACAGATAGATATCATTCCATTCATAGCGCTTTGGGATTAGTTATTCTATGAGAATATGGATTGCGAGAATAAAAACACGGAATATAAAAATAAGTAGAACAATATTACGGTCTTGCGGTCTACTCGAGCTCAGGAACCTCTGTATCGAGTGTTTACCAAGGACTTAGGAGAGTACTTTGGTCTGAGCTTTGCTTGAAGGCAGAAGAGCGGTCACTGTGATTGTTGCAAAAGCTCGGTTGTTTTAAGAAAGAGAGAGAAGAGAATTTCACTTGATATCACAAAAAAAAATTCACGTAGGCAAACAATCTGGACACGTTTTCCCTTGCCATGATTTTAATGCCTACTCCCAAAGGGAGTAGGCATTAAAATATCTTCTTGCTGTGCTTTGGTGGAATAAAAAGGTCAGGAGCGAAAAAGCAGTAGAAATAAAAACAATAATAATATCTTACTGCTGTGCTTTGAAGAAATAAAAGTATTTGGTAAAAAAAAAAAAAGACTGAAAACAAAAAGAGAAAAACAATATCCTGCTGCGGTGTTTGAAAAAATAGAAGTCCTTCGTGAAAAAAGCAATAGAAATAAAAGCAATTATATACTGCTGATGTGCTTTCAAAAATAAATTCCTTGGCAAAAAAACAACATAGAAACAATAATAATATCCTGATGCTGTACTTTGAAGAAACCAAAAGACATAAAAAGCAATGATAATATCCTGTTACTGTTTTTCGAAGGAATAAAACTCTTCACCCAAAAAACAGTGAAGATAATAATAATAATAATAATATAATAATAATAACAACAATAATAATAATGATAATAACAGTAATAATAATAAACATTAATAACTTGCTGCAGTGCTTGAAAGAAACCCAAATCTTGTGACATGGCGAAACACGAAGCCAAGAGCAGTGCAGAGAGCGACATGAGGTGGGTGTTAGCCGCAGCTGTTAGGCCAACTACCGGATGTAAGAACTCTTGTAATTACATCTGACTTCATTTTCACTCACCGTGTAGGCAGATAGATTTCTCTTATACGATACACAGCAGATGTATACGTATGTAGAAATTCATGAGGGGGAAGGAGGGAGAGAGTGAGAGAGAAAAACAGAGACAGACATTTCAACTCAGTTGTTTAATTTATTAAAGTGTCACGATACAAGTTGTAGATATGTCTATCGTCCTTCAAACAGATGGCTCAAGTCCTATTTCTCCTTGAAGAGCCGTATTTATGAACACCAAGAAATGCTCTTAAAGCTTTATTATGTACAGTATCCAGTTTAGGGTAGAACTCCAACAGATAGACGTGGCCATTATATACAAGGCTGTGCAGTCTACAAATACACATATGCACCGTAGAGAGAGAAAAAAAAGAGAGATAAATAGAAAGCAAGTATAAGGATATAGATGCACATGCACTGCTGAAAACGAACAATTAGGCCCTGTAGTCCCCCCTCAAAACACGAATCATCATCGGAAAACGGAAGTCATGAACTCCTCAGACAAACAGACAGACGATTTTCATACACGACGAATTGTGTCATAATCACATTGTTTTAAGATTGCAATGCTAGAGTAAGTGATAGCTGGAATAAGATCTAGAATTAACTGGAATATGAACGGGAAAGTCGAGTAGAATTTTGTCTCGGCTCAGTTTCTTTGAGATGGGAAACTGCGGTAATTATATTTTTTCCCCAGTGACCCTGTGAATACACAGTAGGTATAACGAATTTGAAAATGTGAACATGATGTTATAGTTGTACTCGAAAGAAAACGGAATTTATATTATGAATGGAATATTTACTTCTAAATATGTACTTTGCTGTTTGTAATTACAATCCAGCATGCATTGTAATGGTACAATGAGGTCCTTAATTATGATTGATATCAACATCTATATTCGCATGGAAAGTAGGGGAAAAGATACAATGTTTTTTGGCTTGTATTTTGCCACATGGGTTGTCTAATATTCGAAGCACAAATATCATTTCCTACCAGAACAACCTGTTGGTGCCAAGTGCAAAGACCTGCGGAAGGGTCAATAATTTATATTTTTTTCTTCTTTCTTCCTTTCTTTTCTCTCTTCATTTTTTTTTTTTTTTCCTTTTTTAAAAGCTTTGTTATTGTATACTATGATCGTCAGCTGTTTCAAACTTACTTTGTCCATTGTCTAGATTACGATATTTTATTTATTTTTCTTTGTTGTCATTATTTTCTGCATTTTGTGTATACAAGAATAAGGATATTAAAGTTTTATTTTTCTTTCTCCAACAGGTATGTCCGCAAAAACGTGTCATATGGTTTCCAAAAGGTCGCAGGACCAGGTAAGTCTGGGAAATGACTAAGATGACTTGTAAGAGAAAATAAGAACGAACATTTCTTCCTAGTTATCTCTTATTTTTTGCGCACATCGCAGGAAAAAAAACACGTAAATTAAACTCAATATAAAACAGCGAATAGTATAAAACTACCGAAAGGGATATCACAACAATTGGCCTTGCAAGTCACCGAAACGCCCCTGTCCTTTGAATGGCCCATGTGATACTGATGGTCTGTTGGACATCGATGACTCGCGGTGATGTTGGGCTCGTATTCAGAAACCCTGCTCTTAATGGCGAGTCATTCTTCTTTTCATGGAGAGCGAGGATGGACTGCGATTATGGCGTGTTTAGTGTCTGTGTCCTTTTACATTTGCCCTTCGAGCGTTTAGAGGTTATGTTCGCGAAACGCAGCCGTTTTTTATTACTTTTTTTTTTTAACAGGAAGGACTTGATTATTAGTTTTTTTATTCTCTCTCTCCTTTTAATGCAAAGTTGTGGGGAAGGAAGGATCGAACAGATCACCTAACACCTAACATTTGCTGTCAACAAATGGCGACGACTCATCATGTTTAGGTCGCCTATAACTGTCAGTGTGAATTCGAATACATTTTCGTCGAATTTCCCTCAAAATCATATCATATGTCAAAAGAACCCGTTATTTTTTATTATAGATAAGGGCAGCAATCTAACAGTCCCCGTAGTAATGGCTGCGACGCACATTCTGCGTTGTACAACCCCCTCCCTGGTACCAGAATTGTCCGTTTTCGGTGGTATTCCCGGAAACCGAACTTGTGTAAGCACTCACGCTCGGTCCGGTGGCTCGCAGAGGGTAATTGCTCTTATCCAACTCCGATGACTGGTAACTTGATGGAGATCGATTCGGTTGTCGAGCTTCATCAACCCAGAATCTCTGCCGAATCCGTTTCTACATAATTGGAATCTGAGAGTAAATTCGTTGCTTAGGTTGGTCTAAAAACAAACTTTTCCGATTTTTTTTTTTTTTTTTTACGCAGTTGGAATAATAAATCAAATTGATTGCTTAGTTTGTTTAAAAAAAAAAAAAAAAAAAAAAGTCAGGGATAGGTTTTTTTTGGTGATATATTTTTCACGATATCATTGAAAACGGGATTATAAGGTATGCATGTGTTAAGCTCAGTTTCCTCGGTGGTGACATTTCAGCGGTGACTTAAATATTCTTGCAGTAGAGTAGTCACCGTACGTTTATTTGCATAGGTACAATTTTATGTAATAAACCTCACCTTTTTAACGTGCTGACGTGGAGATGGGTGGAAGAACAGAGTGTGGAGAGAATGAGAACGCAAAGAACAAGGTGGAGGATGTGGAATAAAGAAGATGGTTTAGGGAATAAATGGCAAGAGAAAGAGGCGACAGCGAGGCAGTGGAGAATAAGAGAGAGACAAAGTAAGAAAGTGTAGAAAGACAGAATAGACCGAATACAGTGACAGGTGCAAGAGAAGAAGACAAAGGGACAGTTTATGAGGATATGGTAATGTGTTAGTTGATATATTTAAAAGACCATTTTATTGTCAATTCACAAGAAAATAATACTAAAAATAGCTGTTTGGTGATAACTCGAGGAAAAACCCGAGTAAAATAACCTTCGTGATCAGAATATTCATGCGTGTTCATGAGCAGGCTTAAACTTGTTTCATGAGCTCATTGCATTGGTAACCTGAAAGGAAGTTTACTTTTTTGCTTTGTTTGTTTTTATTTATTTATTTGATCATTCATTTAATTGTTCATTTATTTTGTTTTTTCTATTTTGTCTTATTTTACAAGTTAGGTGTCATCTAGAAAAAAACGAAAATGTTCAGAAAAGATATTAGTCAATGCGAATCGGCTTATGGAGATAACTAGAGGAAGAAGCAGAAACTGAAGGAAATTATTGAAGTAGCAAAAACAGAGGATCTTTGAGCTTTGTCCTTGAGAGGTCGTGAATCACTTCCTCAGCCGCCTTGGGAATCTCCTCTCTTCTACCTTTCCTTTATCACATCTTCCCCACTCCTGTATCTTATTCCTTCCCTCCTCTCCATCATCCCCCTCTCCTCTTTCTCTTACCCCCATCTTCCCCCTTTTGTATCCTCTCCCCTCTCTCTTCCCCATTTTCCCCCTCTCCTCTCTCCCTTCCCCCCATTTTCCTACTCCTGAATCTTTCTCCCCCTCTCTCTTCCCTTCCTCTTCTCCCTTCCCCGCCGTCCCACTCCTGCATCCCCTCCCTCCTCCCTTCCCCCACACCCCTTACCCTCTTATTTGTTCTTTTTCGCTCGCTGTTTTCCTTCCCTTCCCTCTTCCATTTCAAGTTGAAGGACACTAATTAAGTTTTTTCTTTTGCTCGTTATATATATATTTTTTTATCAGTCGTGGTCATCGTTCCGTGAATTAATCCGTATTTTTCGGGAAGGTATTTGTGGCGTCATTCTGGTCAGCGGGGCAATACACGGCAACAACGACGATGCGGGAAATGGCGATTGCTGGAAACTGTGTGTACTGCCTGGTGGGTTTTCCTAATAATAAGTTATTGTGTTTTTAAAATTCTGAGTGAAAAGAAAAAAAATATGTAGGTGTGGTAAATACGTATGGTTTATTTTTATGTTTTGTTTTCCATTTCTTAAATATTTTTATCATTATTATTATATATTTTTCTTAGTTTTTTTTTTTTGTTTTGTTTTGTTTTGTTTTTCTGGGGTGGGGGGTGAAAACAGCCTTGCCATCCCACCGACTATCTTCACCCCTTCCTCGCGCCTGAATTCCGATCGTAGATCATTCCGAGCTTTCTAGACCCGGATGCCCTTCCGTCGGTCGCCGTCATCTTCACTGGACTGACGGCGATACCCCCACGAAACTCCCGGATCGAGGTCACAGGCCGTGCTAACCTACTGACCTCAGCTCCGACGCGCGCCCACTCTCTAGCTACTTTTCTGCCCCCCCCCCCCCCCCTCCGCTGTAAAGTTATCGGGAATCTATTTTATTTCATTGTTTTATTTCGATCTTTTGATGTGCCCCAGATGAGAGCGAGGTGACTGTTGTCTTGAAAAAATGGCAAGTTATCTGGAACTTGAGGATTTATAATACCAGTGAAAATTGTGATTTCAGTGTAAAGATATTGTCAGTTGGAATGTCAGTAACACGCGTTGTATCTTTTGTAGGAAAAGGCTTATTTAATCATGAAATTTAACGAACACGATTTTTTTTTTTTTTTTGCTTTTTGCTTTTTAACACACTTAAAACACGAAAGAACGCAGGAAATAAAATCATTATATATTTTTTGTTTATTTATATATATTTTTCTAACTCCCTGCTGTTCTTCCGGTTATTTTATTAGAATCATTTCCCCCTCTGCTTCATTTTCTCTTCGTTGCGTCAATCTAAATCCTTCCTCTCTTTTTTTCCTCCCCCTCCCCCTCTTTCTCACCACCTCCCCCTTCCCCTCTTTCTCCCTCCACCCCCTTCCCCTCCCCCCTCCCCCTTTCCCTCAATTATATAAATCCGTGCATTTACTTGGCGGATGTGTGTGCATGTACTTACACTTATATAAGTCCGCACAGTAACCTTGCCAAACGTGTGTTCCTTAATTAAAAGTATACAATAAGCATTTCTATATAAAAAAAAATCAATTTTAAACTGGAATATGTCGTTTAAAAAGGAAAAATCAATAAAATAAAAATATTAAACTAAAACACTTTGTTTAATCTCTAAAGTTGATGATAATATAAAACGGTAATTGTTTGGTTGAAAGGAATTATTCAGTCTACCCTATTGAGCCGCTATGACGTCAGCACATACGCGGAACGCATTGTATGGAACGCACGCGAACGCCGGGAGAGTGTATCAGTTTTATTTTTATTGTTTATACCTCTTTCTTCTTCTTCTTTCTTCTTCTTCTTCTTCTTTTTCTTTCTTTCTTCATCTTCTTCTTCTTCTTCTTCTTCTTCTTCTTCATCTTCTTCTTTTAGAATTGTTGTGGAGAATGCTCTGATTCATCCTTCGTTGTGTATTAATTTGGTTGTCTGGTTCCCTCGCTCTTTTATGAAATATGTTTAGATATTCTCTCTCCCTCTCTCTATCTCTCTCTCTCTCTCTCTCTCTCTCTCTCTCTCTCTCTCTCTCTCTCTCTCTCTCTATTTACTATATTACATTCTTTAATTTTTTTTAATTTTCTTTGAATAGCTTCATTTTTTTTCTCCTACCATCACTATTTCTTCCGTTCCCATATCCTTCGTTTAACGAGTGGACACCGTGATCGTCAATACCTCCGGGTAATGTTTGGAGCTCGTTCCACCTGCGTGACAAGGCGAGAAAGACTACGGTAGAATAACTTCCTTTTCATTGGATTAGTCTTTTGTTGTTGTCGTTGTTGAGGGGGGTGGGGGTTCTTCCTTCTTCTGTAGGTCTTTTTTCTGGTAATTATTTTGGGATTTTTCTGGATACGTTATAGATATCACTAATAGATTGACTTTCATCTGAGAGAGAGAGAGAGAGAGAGAGAGAGAGAGAGAGAGAGAGAGAGAGAGAGAGAGAGAGAGAGAGAGAGAGAGAGAGAGAGAGAGAGAGAGAGAGGTTAAATAATGATGCACACATACGCAGAGTTAAGACGAAGAACCTCGATACGCCATGGCAAAGGCTGGGTCGTCCTGAAGATGCACGACGTGACTCGAGAGCTTAAACACAGTCTTCGTTCACATCTTGCCTCGATCAAGGACCCTGCCTGCACTTAATTGGAGCTTCTTGCAGCTTTTAGAAACTTAAAAACATATATTTTTGAAAGGAATACTGCTGATACCCAACGCACGATCGTCTCCTGAGATTCCGTGATCATAATGATTTTCCTCCGGACTCCGCCTTTTTTTTCGAGATAGGCTTTACTTAAAGTTTTAAGGAACATGTATTTTGTTTCCAGAAACAACAGGTAAGAACGGGTTTTAACTGAACACATCGGCTCCTTGCAGAGGCTTAACCGTGCTTGCTTTGTCTCCAGAGAAAATATTTCTGTATTGCTCGACTTCTAAGACAAGTCGAGCGATGCTGAGTCTTGGCGGGCGTCGAACGGAGCGAAGGAGACCGACACAGGCGTTGGAAAGTTGCTTCGAACCGGTTTCGCTCCTTCCGTAGGCGGTGGGCGGGGGGGCGGAGGGGGGGGGCGTGAAGAGGGGGGTTGCTTTATGAGGGGGGAGGTGAAGGAGGCGTTTGGAGAGTGAGAGGCACGTGTGTACACATTCTTTCTTTCTCTCTTTCTGCCCCCCTCTCTCTCTCTCTCTCTCTCTCTCTCTCTCTCTCTCTCTCTCTCTCTCTCTCTCTCTCTCTCTCTCTCTCTCTCTCTCTCATCTCTCTCTCTCTCTCTCTCTCTCGCATGTTTGCAAATTGTACATACTTGAGCGCGTGTATGCATGTGCATTCGCGTGTTTGTATGTATCAGTATGCACTTATTCTCCCTGCGTACCTATATCCTTTTACATGAGGAGGAGGACACACACGTACCCTCATACGCGCGCGGCTTACTCATGACCCAAACAAATCTCGAGAGAAGCAAAAGAGTAAGCGCATTTAGTGGGTGTGTTCGGTGCGATGTGCCCTTAATCGCGTCTGATGGTACATATCCGTCTGTGCAACCAGCTGTGAGAAGTGTATGTATACCCGCAGGTGGTTATGTGTAGCAATTATTTCGTTTGTGGCTTAGGATTTCGCGAAACGAGCAATTTTTCGAAGCGCTGCGAATCATCAACCGAAACGATTCGGGTAACCAGGCGTGTATCCTGCATCGCACTGTTGGAGTGAGTGAGTGAGTGAGTGAGTGAGTGAGTGAGTGAGTGAGTGAGTGAGTGAGTGAGTGAGTGAGTGAGTGAGTGAGTGAGTGAGTGAGTGAGTGAGTGAGTGAGTGAGTGAGTGAGTGAGTGAGTGAGTGAGTGAGTGAGTGAGTGAGTGAGTGAGTGAGTGAGAGAGCTGCAATTAATTTCACGGTTCCCATTCATTGTTCTTGTAAGCCCGCTTTTATCGGTTTCATTTTAAGTACTGATTCGCATGTTTCCTTGCACCTCTCCTCCCCCCCCCCTCTCTCTCTCTCTCTCTCTCTTTCTCTTTCTCTTTCTCTTTCTCTTTCTTTCTCCCTCTCTCTCTCTCTCTCTTTCTCTTCTCTCTTCTCTCTCTCTCTCTCTCTCTCTCTCTTCTCTCTCTCTCTCTCTCTCTCTCTCTCTCTCTCTCTCTCTCTCTCTCTCTCTCTCTCTCTCTCTCTCTCTCTCTCTCTCTCTCTCTCTTTCTCTCTTTCTCTCTTTCTTTCTCTCATTCTTTCTCCTTCTCCCCCCCTCTTTCTCTCTCTCTCTCTCTCTCTCTCTCTCTCTCTCTCTCTCTCTCTCTCTCTCTCTCTCTCTCTCTCTCTCTCTCTCTCTCCCTCTTCCCCCCCTCTCTCTCCCTCTCTCTTTCTCCCTCCCTCCCTCCCTCCTTCCCTCCCTCCTTCCCGCCCTTCCTCCCTCCCTCCCCTCTCTCATTTATATGTATCAACCTCATAGACTTGTTTCTCTTCATATTCCTAACTCCTCCGTCACCCATTTGTACCCCTTCCGTACTGCACTCGCCAAGGCCAAACAGACTGCATATCTCCGTGCCAAGGCTGCACCTGGACGGGTATCCCCTCCATGCCCCTCCGTTGTCTCTCCATACCCGAGCCCTCCCATCCATTCTGTGCGTCGCTTTAAGATTCAAGGTCTGTTTCTACGGACAGCATCCTCTTTGACCCTCCCCCTGCCGGGCATCTTGAGCCTATTCTTCGTCTTCTTTTTCTTTTTCTTTGTTTTCTTCTTCCTCTTCCTCCTCCCCCTTCTCCTTCTCCTTCTCCCCCTCCTTCACATCCTCGTCTTCTTCCTCCACCTTTTCGTCTTCTTCTTCTTCTTCTTCTTCTTTTTCTTCCTCCTTCTCCTCCTCCTCCTCCTCCTCCTCCTCCTCCTCCTCCTCCTCTATCTCTACCTCCTTGTCTTCCTCTTCCTCCTTCTCCTCCTCCTCCTCCTCCTTCTCCTCCTCCTCCTCCTCCTCCTCCTCCTCCTCCTCCTCCTTCTCCTCCTCCTCCTCCTCCTTCTCCTCCTCCTCCTCCTCCTCCTCCTCCTCCTACCATCACCAGCCGTCGTACTCACTTCCTGCGCATATTACCTCTCTTCTCTTCAATTTATCCTCCTTCGCTTTGGTCGTAATTCTCGCGACTCACACTTCCTGTTCATCCTCTTTCTCTTCCCCGTATTTCTCTTCGTCCTTCCTTCCCTGTTTCTTCATTCGCGTTCTCTATTTTCCCTTTTCTCCCAACACTCTTTTAACCTCACAAGAAAGGATAATAACACATGAGCGTTATATAACATTGTCATGTATGTTGTTTTCCTTTTCCTAATTCACACATCACGAAGACAGTGGTTGATGTTTTTTTTTTTACTTCCCCTTTTCGCATCATAGTATTCGTATTAATTATGCATATTTAAATTCATATAGATAGCATAAATAGACACACCAACCCAATAGACATTAGGTTTTCTTTCTTTCTTTCTTTCGTCTATTTTTGTTTTTAGCCTTTTACACAGGGTGACCATCTGTCTCAGCCTCCCACGAAGTTGTGCTGAAATCACCCTCTGGAATTTTCAAGGGCGTTCGTAGCCTAAGGGGTAAAAAGGACTCCTCCTATTAAATTGATGTTTGGGGGTTCCCAACACTTCGAGGCAAACGGGCCTGCTTCGCGGTTACGTGTTAAATGGACTCCAAAAGTTGTTTTCGATTGTTTTTTCTTTTATTTTTTCGATTTCACTTTTCTATTGTGTGTGTGTGTGTGTGTGTGTGTGTGTGTGTGTGTGTGTGTGTGTGTGTGTGTGTGTATGTGTTTTCTGTCTTTCATTCTTTTTTTATATAATGCTGAATGCTGGGAAGTTAGCGAGCGTAATAAATTTGGGATTTGATTGTGAATACCAGGAAGACGGGAACGGAAGCAGGATTATACGACGCAGCGTTTGTACCTGCCAATTCCAGGTATGGGTTTAGAAGTGTAAAGAATCACGCTGCTTGTAAATCAAAGGGTTACCTCGATCATTAAATTTGGTCAGATATAACCAGTTTATTCGAGATGTAAGTAATGACGTTGTGAAAATCTTTGCAGATATGAATAAAACCCGGGTGTGGGACTATATTATCAGTGCAGATCATAGATTTGATTTATTTTTTAACCGTTTGAATGCCAGTCTTTCCGTGCAGGGTAGTTCAAAGACCATGTATTTAGTTCGAAGAAAATACCACATAAAAAAAGAACATGGTTCTCTTTTAACCAGAAACTTGTTCACTCAAAACCGCAGCCTTGTCCCTCTGTCTTCCCGTGTCTTGTGTGGAATTTCGGGTTTGCGAAGTGGAAGACTCGTTTAGATGAGTAAAAAGAGAAGCAAGTATAGGGTGATGATTTTGGAGGAAGAGGAAGAGGCGTGTGATAATTTTACGGTCTTCTCCGCTCACTTTTTTCAGTACAGAAGGTTTTATATGTGGTCTGTAGCAGGATTTACAGGAGGCTGCAGGATCCTTACACGGTGAGATAGATATTGAAAAATGAGAGTGGTTGAAAAATAGGATGTTCGTATTAGCTTCTTTTAAAATGAATTGTTTTTTGCAGCGATGTCGGATAAGATCACACAAAGAGCTTTTTTTAGATAAACTCTTTCGGAAAATGATTTACCTGACAAGAGGTTTCCTTCAAGCAGAGTGCGCAGTAAAATAATAAGTTAACGAGGAAATGTTAATTTCCAGAAGCTTATACAAAAAACACCAAGAGCAAAACACAACAAGGAAATGAAAAGACAAATAAGTTTACCTCCAACATACCCCCCCCCCTTTTCCTCTTCCCCCCACCTTCTCTTCCTTCACATCCTCAGTCGTAGAGAGCCTTGAGAGGTATCCGAATGGGGCTTATTTATGTTAATTTCTCTTTCTCTCGTGTTCCTTAGTATCCCCCTGTCATCTCTCTCTCTCTCCCTCTCCCTCTCCCTCTCCCTCCCCCTCCCCCTCCCTCTCCCTCTTTCTCTCTCTCTTTTTCTTTCTCCTCCCCTCTATCTATCAGTCTATCTACCTACCTATATATATATATATATATATATATATATATCTGTCCTTCTTCGATAAGCCATTTATAGGATATTAATTCCTACCATCGAAATGCAGATTTATTTAACAAAAGCAAACATTCAGATCCCCTCGATGTTTAGTACAGGTACAGACTTTGCAAAACTTTCAGATCCCCTCGATGTTTAGTACAGGTACAGACTTTGCAAAACTTTTCTTCCTAATAAATGAATACGTTTTTTTCCCTTGTTTTGTTGCTGTTGTTATTATGCGCATGACAGTTATTATGGCGGGTCTATATTTATGCCTTTTTTATCCTGTCATATTACGAAGCCTTTGTTCGTGAACGATGGAGGAGGAACGAAAGGCAGCGTTCATGTAGCTGCCTGGAACAAGAATTTTTCAATCTTAGAATAGATATTTGAAAACATTTAGTTGTACATTTTTATTGTTTGATTTAATTTCTCCTTTATGGTGCCGATTTCTTTACTTATTGTTCGGGCCGTTTAAAGGTAGTTATTTTACCAAAAAAAAAAAAAAAATAAGATAAGAGTTAATGAATAGCTTAACCATTGCTCAGACGCGTCAAGGAGAATGACTGTCGCTTTTCTAGGCGTGACAGCGGTACTGTATGTACGCAAGAATTAACGTCAGTATTGAGTCTCGCATTAATGATGCTTTTTATCAACTCTTAAAATCATTTCCGTTTATCAATGATCTGTTCGTTTCATATTAACGTTTGAGTGTTTTTAATCCGTTGCAAATATTCGCGAAAATACCAGTTTATGATGACTTGTGTCTAAACCTTTGTATCACACAACAGGGAAGTTTTCGGATGGCCGCAAAAGGCGAGATTATTGAAAATTAGTTTTTTGTTTTTTTATCTATTTATTTATTATTTATTTTTAATTCTGGCATATTTCATTCGTGGCTCAATAGCTTCTGTGCGCGAGTAAGAATCATACTTAGAATTATAAGTGGCATTCCACTCTGAACGGCATAACTAGTCTCCCAGCTTAAGTGCATTCGGTAAAGGACGTGAGGTGCTCGTTAAGCTTTTTAGAGCAGTTGCACTGTATAATCAGGCTCTTGAGTTGTTTCCAGTTGGTGTGAACGAACACTCAGAAATGAAAGAAAAGATCCAACAAAGGAAGGAACGTACTTAGCGCAGGCGGAAGGAAGATTGGGCACCGGTTGCTTCCTCGCCTTGAATTTTCGGGGAGAACAAAAACAATTTCGGAAGAACCGTGATTTACTGTTGCTTGGGAATCTTGTGTGTTTCAAGTCGGAATAAAAGAAGTGAATGTGGAATTTACGAATCGAATAGGATAAGTGACTCGTAAATTTAAAAGAAATATACATGAATAATTGAGCATGCTGACAGTGATCATACGTTCACAGAAGGTGACTTCGATGTTGAAAAAATAATGCATTTCCGACAGTAAAGGAATATAGATATTATTTGTAAGACAACGCCAAGGGAAGAAGTGAAAGACCCCGAAAAAATGGAAGAACAATGGAAACGACGAAGACTGGGAACACACCGAATGGGGTCCGAAACTCAGCTGTTTGTGGCTAACCTAAATTCAAGATATATCCATGCCTACGGTGATGTGACGTGAGTTTTTTTTTTTTTGTTTTTTTTTTTCGAATGGATACCGTGTTATTCAGTTGTTTTCTGGTTTGTGGGATATTGTTTTCTATATGTGACTTCGGTGGTTTTGGAATTGACAAGTGGAATAGTCGAAATGGAGCCACAGAAATTACAATGGAAATAGGAAGAAACCCAGATTTTGGTACGTTTTTTTGTTATTTAACTTCAGGCTGACAAACGTGAAAATTTATACATTTAGTTTCTCTCAACATAACACACAAAGCGATTAGTGTAGAACTGAATTTAGGAACTGCCAGTAGGCCTTTCCACACTAGCCAGCAAGTTATTTTAAGGTTGGCGAGAGAAACCACAAGGCGTGGGCACCTTTTGAGCTTTGGAAAGATTAGGCCTACATGCTTTGGTAAACCTTCCTGGAGACCAAGCCCAACCAGGAAGTTGGTCTTTTAATGCCCAGCTTGGTCCGGGTATGCCAGGGTAAAGTGGTGATTTACAGTCGGTAATTATTGCTCGAAGATGATTAGTAGTTTGTAATTAAGACGAGGTGACGGGCTAAATACTTCACTGAACAAGGGTGATGAAACGAACATACTTTCACGTTAAGGAAATACGTAAAAACAGAGACAGACAGAGAGAGAGAAAGATATAAAAAAAAAAAAATATTGCTCAAAGCGACGGACCGGAGACCATATACCAACGAGAGAAATTACGTAGCCTTCTCCCAGAACTTTCGTAATAGCACGCGATAATATGCTACTGCTGAAATATGCCCGCCGGTGGTCAAGTTGAAGAGCGAGAGACCTTGGGGTTTGCGCCAAGACAAAGCACGAGATGGAAGGACGTGGGGAGAGGCAGTGGAGGAGCAGCCCAGTTAGCTAAAGCATGGGTTGATTTTCCTTTTTATTTTTATTTTTTTCATAGCCGTCATGGGGATTTTTTCTTTTCATTTCAGATTTTTATATAGCTGTCATGGGGCTCATTTCGTGTGTATGCCTATGCCTGTGATTGGTTATATATGGACGTTGGTGTATGTATATGCTGAAATATGAATTCAACAGAGATAAGAACTGCAACGTCATGTTTAAAACAAAAACAAAAAAGTTCCGTTAAATAGATATGCTATTTGATTATACGATTATTTCCAAACCAGTTTAAGCTCGATATTCAGGAAAGCTCTAGAGGGAGGAAAAGGAGTTATCCTTGCCTCGTGCACTTTTTTTTCCCGGGAAGTAAACCTTTTTTCCCCTAACTTATTTGCTTTGTATTGTAAGCTAGCATTGCTTAAACGGTGTATAATTCTGGAGGAAATTACTCCGATATTGCAGTATAAGAGCGAAAAGAAAATGGTAGAAAGTAGGTGGAAGTTTACATTAAATACGTTATATTAATGTATGAAGATTTTAATTAAGTTTATAATAGCTTAACATTAAATTTATAACGAACTCGTTTATTCAAGTAATATTATGAATCAGGTAATACACAGATATCCAGATTTCAGTATATATTCTAACCGTATCATTAGAATATAATTACACGCTGTAGACCTCGAAAACATTTTCAAACAAGTCTAAATGTAATACATATATGGTATATATATTATAAACATGCCCACTTCATTATGAAGAAATTGATACAACGGAGAAATAATTTCGCAGTCCTATTTATATTTGCTTCTAATCTTGTCATGGTCGTTTTTTTTTTTTTAAGGTCGGTCGTTCATGTTCATATATTTTCTCTTGTATTACCTGTTCATACTGCATTTTAAGGTCGGAGAGTTTAAAGTTTAAATCCCTGTGCAAGGATTAAATAATCTTCCTTCTCGAACTGCAAAGTATTGTTGCATCACTGAGTAAATTCTCACCAGTACATGTAGATAATTTCTTGTGACACACACATACCGCATTCGCTTTGTTTTGTGTAGATGTATGTAAATGTTTATATTATACCGCACATGTGTCTGTGTGTGGTAATTTATGTCTTTTTATACTGTGTGTGTGTGAATGACTCATGATAATTACTGTATTAAAATGATTTTGGTGAAAATTTGCAAGCATCCTCATTTTGGGGGGGCAATTTGTCATTTAATGTGCTCACTTTTCTTGTTCACACATTCCTACTGCGGAATCGCACACACAAAACGATATATTTTCTTCATAGAATGTTAATGTTATGAATGAAATGCTTGATTGTTGCAGGCGTTGCGAAAGCAGATTTAAAGCATGTTGTAATTGCCTTTTACAGTGGTTGGTTCGCGTAATGAGCTTTCGTGACCTTAGTTTTAATGATGGTGTTCTTGTTTGCTTATTTGTTTTGTCATTGTGATGAGTAGGTAGCACGAAGCATGTAGAGAATTTGCCTGGAACTCTTGTTTTAGTAAACTGAAGCGTTATGTTCCGAACAAAGTGCGTTTCTCTATCTGGATGCTGATAAAAGAACAATAAAGTTATAAATAAACTGGTTATTCTCTCTCTCTCTCTCTCTCTCTCTCTCTCTCTCTCTCTCTCTCTCTCTCTCTCTCTCTCTCTCTCTCTCTCTCTCTCTCTCTCTCCTCTCTCTCTCTCTCTCTCTCTCTCTCTCTCTCCTCTCTCTCTCTCTCTCTCTCTCTCTCTCTCCATTCTCTCTCTCTCTCATCTCTCTCTCTCTCTCTCTCTCTCCATTCTCTCTCTCTCTCTCTCTCTCTCTCTCTCTCCATCTCTCTCTCTCTCTCTCTCCATTCTCTCTCTCTCTCTCTCTCTCATCTCTCTCTCTCTCTCTCTCTCTCTCTCTCTCTCTCTCCATTCTCTCTCTCTCTCTCTCTCCATTCTCTCTCTCTCTCTCTCTCCATTCTCTCTCTCTCTCTCTCTCCATTCTCTCTCTCTCCATTCTCTCTCTCTCTCTCTCTCTCTCTCTCTCTCTCTCTCTCTCTCTCTCTCTCTCTCTCTCTCTCTCTCTCTCTCTCTCTCTCTCTCTCTCTCTCTCTCTCTCTCTCTCTCTCTCTCTCTCTCCATTCTCTCTCTCTCTCTCTCTCTCTCTCTCCATTCTCTCTCTCTCCATTCTCTCTCTCTCCATTCTCTCTCTCTCCATTCTCTCTCTCTCTCCATTCTCTCTCTCTCCATTCTCTCTCTCTCTCTCTCTCTCTCTCTCTCTCTCTCTCTCTCTCTCTCTCTCTCTCTCTCTCTCTCTCTCTCTCTCTCTCTCTCTCTCTCTCTCTCCATTCTCTTTCTCTCTCTCTCTCCATTCTCTTTCTCTCTCTCTCTCTCCATTCTCTTTCTCTCTCTCTCTCCATTCTCTTTCTCTCTCTCTCTCTCTCTCCATTCTCTTTCTCTCTCTCTCTCCTGGCGCATTGGTGATAACATCCTACATGAACCAAGGCTAGACGCATGTGACGCAACTATGACGTAATCATTGAGAGATTGCAGTGAGCGTATATGGTCGGCCCCGTACGTGAGTCATTCAGAGATTTGAGGAGTGTACATCATCAGAATCAAGCCAGATTTTTGCGTGTTTAGTAAGGTTTCTTGTTCATATTCGTGGGTAACAGTGACACATACTCTTACATAACCTCAAAGCAAACACGGTCACCTGTGGCCTCGTTCTCTCTCTCTCTCTCTCTCGCACTGGTTACCCAATCACGACTGACTCACTCACTCTTAACCCTCACACACTCGCACGCTTTACCCTGTGGCGGTACAGGGGTTATTAAGGAAATGAGGGTGAAACATTACGGAGAAAAGCTCGCTCGTTATGCTTTGATCGCGGTTATTGAGAGGTAACAACGATGCCTTTGAGGAATGTCGGGAACCTAACCTTGAGATGGAACTCAAAATTTCGTTTATAGGTATTTTCAACTCCCTTTATCGCTCGATTTTACTTTACGCACCTCTTTTCCCTCCCGAATGTGACGGTACTTTTCTCCAAAACGGAAAGTCGGCGAAAGGGGCCAAGGCGATGAGACCACAAGATGGGGTTCTGGCGTGTGCAAGAAATCTATGGTCTCGGCTGTTTTTGGGGGAGTTGCTGTCAGAATTGCAAGCCAGGGGTGGGGGGGGGAAGTATGACTTGACGACTGTACACGCTTCCCACGCACCTGCAGCCTATTTTTGTTAAGACTTCGTGGACTCAAATGAGGAACACGAAGACCTTGGGTGTTTTGAATGGCGTTTCCCCCTCGTTAGGTTGCATCATTTGGTATCGCTTGGGGACAGATAGAGGGGGAGAGAGGGAGAGAAATGATTGAAATGCTGGTTTCGTAACCGGTTTTTTCTTCTTGAAGGTGAAGACAATGTGGTAAATGTAACTGGTGAATGTTTAGAAATGGGTGATATTATCACACGCTCGCGCACGTTACGCATAACGACTATCAAGATACGTATATAAAAACTGAAAAAGCGGGGGAGTTTATAACGGTATACAAGACCAGTGTATGTATTTAGAAAACAAAATCATCATAAGCAACAAGGAGGCGAGTTCATTTGGAATTTCCGAGGCAGATAGGAATTTAGGTGGGGGGGGGGGGGGGTAGTGAGGAGAAGAGTGGGGTCCTTCGAAAGCTGATTATATATTACGATCTCTTTTTAAAACTTGTTAGATTTTTGTGATTATTTCTCGTTATTTTTGTGCTAGTGATATTATCCTTGATAGACTATTTGTATCATTATTACAGTAGATGGAAAACGAAAACTTTATAATAGATCATGTGTATTCATTGTTATATGGAAAGTGTATTTTGATAAATGGCCAAGTAGTTCAGAAGAGTAGATAGGAATTTAGTTTAAGAATCGATTCTGAATTAAATTGTTGACTAAAATTATTTACTAATATTTTTTTTTTTTATTTGTTTATTTTACACTCGAATAAGCAATATGGATTCGAAGATACGTATTCTGCAACTGTACATATAGTTATTTTTTAAAGTAATGAGTACAAGGAAATATGAGTTTAAACTATATACAATTTCGAGACTAAAGAAACGGGAACAATAAGGTTTGATTAAGGCCTAAATATCACAGTAGGTATGTGTGGTATTGGGTTAACCGTGATTAGACTATTGACAAAGTAGGTATTCTGGTTGTACAGGTGTTCAGCAGATCATTTTATCATTTCAGAAGGGAGAAAAAAAAAACTTTGACTTCGTGGCTAAGTAATTGTTGGAGTGTAAATATGCTGTGTAAACATGCTTTATTCTTGAGAGGGCACAGTCTTTTGCCCTGTTTGTTTATTTCTTCTGTAACTTGGAGTCGGCAAATAGATCAGAGTGTACTTGGCTTTGAATGAGAAGGATGCATTGAACTCTGCAGAATAAATCGTCCTCCGTCTTGAAGAAAAAGAGAGAGAAAAAAAATCACTGCGTCACGGAAGAAAATATCACCGCAACTTTTCCGTTATTTTACATTCTCTCTCCTCTCTCGCTCTCGCTCTCGCGCGCTCTCTCTCTTCCTCTCCCTCTCTTCCTCTCCCTCTCCCTCTCCCTCTCCCTCTCCCTCTCCCTCTCCCTCTCCCTCTCCCTCTCCCTCTCCCTCTCCTCTCCTCTCCCTCTCTCCTCTCCCTCTCCCTCTCCTCTCTCCCTCTCTTCCTCTCTCTCTCTCTCTCTCTCTCTCTCTCTCTCTCCTCTCTCCTCTCTCTCCTCTTCTCTCTCTCTCTCTCCTCTCTTCCTCTCTCCCTCTCTCCCTCTCTCCCTCTCTCCTCTCTCCTCTCTTCCTCTCTTCCTCTCTCCCTCTCTTCCTCTCTCCCTCTCTTCCTCTCTCCCTCTCTCCCTCTCCTCCCTCTCCTCTCTCTCCTCTCTCTCCTCTCTCTCCTCTCTCCTTCCCTCCCTCTCTCCTTCCTTCCTTCCCTCCCTCCTTCCCTCCTTCCCTCCCTCCCTCCTCCTCCCCCTCCCCCAGGGTTAACCTTGGCGTCTGAGGGAGGGAGGGAGGGAGGGAGGGGTCGCTTGCGTGTTCGGCGAACTCTTAATTAAGCGCCTGGCTAAAGACGAGGGGTCAGAATACAGACGGGAAAGGGATCGCTGTTATGTGACTCTCGATATCTTTGCCTCTATCTGTCTTGTTCTGCCTATATCTGTGTCTGTCTGTAATGTATATCTGTAAATATATCTATCTATCTATCTATCATCAGTCTCTCTTTGTGTGTGTGTGGTATGACCGAAGAGGAAAAGCATTGGTCTTCCTGGGTTTCCCAACATCGGATTACGTCAGCGGGAAGTTTAAGACCAGGATTCACTGCGTCATTGTTGTCAAGAGAATCTTCAAATGCCAGAGTGACGTTCATTGTCCTGAAGAATAACGATGGAGGACGGAGGAGGACGGAGGACGGAGGATGGGAAGGGGAGGGAGCAAGAGCAGGGGGAGGGAGCAAGAGCAGGGGGAGGGAGCAAGAGCAGGGGGAGGGAGCAAGAGCAGGGGGAGGGAGCAAGAGCAGGGGGAGGGAGGATGAAAAGGATGAAAAGGATGAAAATACAGATTTAAAACGACCATGACTTCGCATACAAGTGATCAGGCCACAATAAATCCTTCGAGCACATGCACAAACAAGCAGACAAGCAGCTTAAATCGTCACGGGCTGGTAGTTAGTGAGGCTAATTACACCCCTTGAAATGGTGTCTTCTACTAAGTCCCCCCCCCCCAAAAAAAAAAAAAAAAATAGCTCGTTTTATATATTTATTTTCTTCCATTTCGTGACATGCCTCGAATTCCCCGGACCTTTGGGTAGTAATCAAGGAACAATTAATTTACATGCTCGATTAATCACGATAGGTTTATTGCACATCAGCGAGAGGTAATGATAATCTGGAACCGGGATCGATGTCGGGCTTGTAAGTGTCAAAGTCCTTGTTATTACGACGTCATCCTCGCCCGTGCCGACATGTCTATTTAATTTAATCATGTTATTGACGTTATCCAGGGGAATGGCAGGCGAGGCGCAAGTATTGATGTAGCGAAAGCAATATAAGAGGAGGGAATGTGTCAGAGCCAGTTCAGTAGCGATCGGAGTGCCGAGGGGAGGGTGCCAGTACCAGGAACGTGGGAAATCGAGGGAAGTGTACAGTACTAAAGAATTGTACTACAGTAGTATACAGTCTTCTAAATTACCGGAAATCAGTTAACTGCATACAATCGGTTTGAAGCAATTACTGTCGCATACCTTAACCAATATTTAAACGGAGAAATTGACGGAAGTAGAAAACCTTTGCGGTCACACGAACTGCATTGCGTTTGCGTACGATCACTACGCTTTCGTTTCGAGAATGTCAGGAGTGTAGTGACATGATACGGTAGCGCGCACTCGTATTGCTGCCTCTCGGACGCTCCTCCCGGAATCCCCCTCTCGGACTCTCTCGCTTGCATGCGTTAGGGTTAGTTTGGTTCGAGTTTTGTGTGTATTTGGTACATGTTTATTTCGTGTGCTTGGCGTTTGTATATGTACGGTGATTTAATAATATGCTCTATCCGGCAGTGTGTTCTTGTATTTTTCTTTTTAAGTGGTCTTATTTGTTTCCAGTAACGAATTTTTGAAAGTATATGTTGTTGCTCGATAGTCACGTGTTTTTATTTTTTTTCAGGTGTAAGGAACCACTTGAGGCGGGGACCTCCGAGCAGCTCACCTGCTGCTGCTGCTGCCTCGCCCCCACCTGCGTCTCCGAGAGCCCCAGACTCCGATCCATCATGGGTTGCTTCCTTGAAAAGTTCGACAACTTCCTCAACCGAAGCTTTCATCGGTTGGGCCAGATCATCGCCAACCACTTCGGATACTTCATCATCATCCCGATCTTCATCACCGCCATCTTAGCCACAGGTTTCCAGAACATCGTGTACGAAGATGACCCCGAGTACCTGTTCGCCCCCACGACGGGCGGCGCCAAGGACGAGCGGGCGATCATAGAGGAGAACTTCTTCCTTAACTTCAGCTCCGACTTCCACCCGTCGCGCGTGACGAGGACCGGGAGGTTCGCTCGCTTCATCATTATGGCGAAGGACGAGGGCACTCTGCTGAGGACCGAAGTGTGGAAGGACATCATGGACCTCGACCGACTCACCCACACCGTCGGGGTCGAGTACGACGACAAGTTCGTGCGCTACGAGGACCTCTGCGGCATCTGGGACAGCAAATGCTACGAGAACAACATCCTGGACCTGGATGACCTCATGCCGGAGATCGAGGTTGGCGATTACAACCTCACGTACCCGCTCATGCTGAACCCCAACACGTTCGAGATGTACGTGTTCCCGCTGTTCTTCGGCGGCCTCGAGATCTCCAACTCCAGCACCATCGAGAGCGTCAAGGCCCTGTCCATCTCCTACTGGCTCAGGACAAACACGCGCAAGGAAGACGAAAGGTGAGACAGCGTTTTATCAAGGACAGTATAGGCTTCACCTGTTGCCTGATTAAGGGCTAGAGGGAGGTATATCCTTGTGGGCCGCATATTTAAGTGGTTTTATCTTTTCACTTAATTGTATATTTATTATGGCACTTAGTCACGGAACTGCGACTCGTAGAAATGTCGTATTGCATATCGTTGATCATGTAACGTATCCAAATTCTATGTAGCGATTTTCTGCTATTCATATAGGCTACTCGAGCATTTTTGCTTTTTTCCTCATTGATTTAGATAACCCAAAAAAAATATTTCAGCGGGTTTTCACACTTCTTAGACTGACTTAATTAGTATTAGGAAAGGATACACTTCGCTAAACACAAAGCTGCGCCGCCTTCAGCCAACAGAGCTCCGACCTTGCCACAAAGAACCAGTCGGCTGTTTGGCCAAACAAGTGCCAAGGAGGTCGCATTTACTTCATGCTTTTTTTATATATATGAACTTAAGGAACCGATGAGCTAACGTTAAAGCCAAGAGACTGAGACTAACGCTAACACGCGGTCCTTGTCTGCCTGTCTGCGTTCGTTCGGCGAGACCGTGACGGAGAAACTTTGGTTAACGGATCTCCCGCGCGCTCTCGGTGCATTGTTTTTGGCGAGGGCGAGACTTTGGCGCGCGATTATTGGCCCGCGGTTATTGGCGCTTGTGCAAGTATTGACTCTTTCTAGGCTGCCGAGGGTTTCTTTCCCTTTCCCGCTCGTCCATTCCCTCCACTTCGGCCTATTTGTCTGTTGCGTCTCTGTTTTTGAATTCGTCTAGTACCGTCTTGATCCCCGATTTTATTGTAAAATGAAAAGACGGAAATGCTTTACGACATGATTTGCGTGCCACGTTAAGTTCTTCGGTTCAAAAGAATAAATAAATAAATAAAGTTTAGAACGTTCAACGGGTGAAGGTCGCAGTTCATGATACTTGATGAGGTTATATTCTTATTCAAATTCATTAGTTTCGATTTCTCCTTCATATGCAAATGAGAGAGTTATAGTGTGGCGATATGCAATACGGAATTTGCATATTAGTATTGTTGGTATGACCATCGAGGTCTTAGTCATCTGCGCTTGTATTATTAATGCTCTTGATGTTAGTTTTGTCATTTGTTACTATTTGGCTACTATCCTTACCATCAACTTTCCAGCTATCGTTATCAATTTGAAATAATGGCTATT
>NC_061822.1:16420222-16425222 GCF_019202785.1 Penaeus chinensis
ATGTAAATTATGTAAATTACGTATATTATGTAAATTATGTAAATTACGTATATTATGTAAATTATGTAAATTACGTATATTATGTAAATTATGTAAATTACGTATATTATGTAAATTATGTAAATTACGTATATTATGTAAATTATGTAAATTACGTATATTATGTAAATTATGTAAATTACGTATATTATGTAAATTACGTATATTATGTAAATTATGTAAATTACGTATATTATGTAAATTACGTATATTATGTAAATTATGTAAATTACGTATATTATGTAAATTACGTATATTATGTAAATTATGTAAATTACGTATATTATGTAAATTATGTAAATTACGTATATTATGTAAATTATGTAAATTACGTATATTATGTAAATTATGTAAATTACGTATATTATGTAAATTATGTAAATTACGTATATTATGTAAATTATGTAAATTACGTATATTATGTAAATTATGTAAATTACGTATATTATGTAAATTATGTAAATTACGTATATTATGTAAATTATGTAAATTACGTATATTATGTAAATTATGTAAATTACGTATATTATGTAAATTATGTAAATTACGTATATTATGTAAATTACGTATATTATGTAAATTATGTAAATTACGTATATTATGTAAATTATGTAAATTACGTATATTATGTAAATTATGTAAATTACGTATATTATGTAAATTATGTAAATTACGTATATTATGTAAATTATGTAAATTACGTATATTATGTAAATTATGTAAATTACGTATATTATGTAAATTATGTAAATTACGTATATTATGTAAATTATGTAAATTACGTATATTATGTAAATTATGTAAATTACGTATATTATGTAAATTATGTAAATTACGTATATTATGTAAATTATGTAAATTACGTATATTATGTAAATTATGTAAATTACGTATATTATGTAAATTATGTAAATTACGTATATTATGTAAATTATGTAAATTACGTATATTATGTAAATTATGTAAATTACGTATATTATGTAAATTATGTAAATTACGTATATTATGTAAATTATGTAAATTACGTATATTATGTAAATTATGTAAATTACGTATATTATGTAAATTATGTAAATTACGTATATTATGTAAATTATGTAAATTACGTATATTATGTAAATTATGTAAATTACGTATATTATGTAAATTATGTAAATTACGTATATTATGTAAATTATGTAAATTACGTATATTATGTAAATTATGTAAATTACGTATATTATGTAAATTACGTATATTATGTAAATTATGTAAATTACGTATATTATGTAAATTATGTAAATTACGTATATTATGTAAATTATGTAAATTACGTATATTATGTAAATTACGTATATTATGTAAATTATGTAAATTACGTATATTATGTAAATTATGTAAATTACGTATATTATGTAAATTATGTAAATTACGTATATTATGTAAATTATGTAAATTACGTATATTATGTAAATTATGTAAATTACGTATATTATGTAAATTATGTAAATTACGTATATTATGTAAATTATGTAAATTACGTATATTATGTAAATTACGTATATTATGTAAATTATGTAAATTACGTATATTATGTAAATTATGTAAATTACGTATATTATGTAAATTATGTAAATTACGTATATTATGTAAATTATGTAAATTACGTATATTATGTAAATTATGTAAATTACGTATATTATGTAAATTATGTAAATTACGTATATTATGTAAATTATGTAAATTACGTATATTATGTAAATTATGTAAATTACGTATATTATGTAAATTACGTATATTATGTAAATTATGTAAATTACGTATATTATGTAAATTATGTAAATTACGTATATTATGTAAATTATGTAAATTACGTATATTATGTAAATTATGTAAATTACGTATATTATGTTGTTAGTGCTTTTACAAACGCAGTGTAGTTTAAGTCTGAGGAAGTAATTAGCTTGTGTTAGCTTTCGAAGGACGTCGTCATGGCAAAGCGCTCTGTGATTACCTAGATGTATACGTAACGGTCAGACTTCCAATTACAGTTCTACTTATAAGGGTGAGGGTTCGTAACGCTTATAAGGGTGAGGTTGGAGGGTGACGTTACCCGAGTACGCTGCCATTTAAGACGTTCCTAACAACGCCCTAAAGTGATAGGAAGTTCAAAATCACTTCCGCCACGAGAAACAATGAGGTTATGCGGGGGCCATCTTTCACTCCGTGGCGGACGGCGCGAAAATGTGTGCAGAAGCAAGAGAGAAGGAAACTATAGATAAATAAAAATCGCCACCAAGCGTTTGTTGTTTCCATTTGCATCAAAAATGCACTTTATTCGCAGCAGAGTCCGAGAAGCGTGACAGTTGTTGACAGGTCCCGGTAGTAGGGAAAAGCACAAAAAAAAAAAACAGGGTGATTCCAGGGTCACGTTTAGTTGCTCGCTATATAAAGACGCCGTCAAGTTCCGGGTGTTTTTTATTTCATCTTGACATTATGAGAAAAAGCAAAGGGGACGGCATTCGTGAAGGGAGGGAGGGAAAAGGAAGGAATATAGTAAGGAAGGACGGACCGACGGATTGTGAAGGACTGATAGAGGAAGAGGAGGATGGAAAGGAAAAGGAAAAGGAAAAGGAAAAGGAAAAGGGAGAGGAGGAGAGGGAAAGAGTGCGCTCATTTCGTCGATGACTCGGCTGAACCTGTAGAAGCTGCTCAGAACACTTCTAAGGTGACTAAACCACGGAGACTAAACCCCGAGGTTGTGCATTAATGTCTCCCAATCACAGGTCGTGTTATGCCTTACGTTCATGCGTTATTGGAATTCGTAGATGTTCGCTGTTTCTGCCGTAGCCTGATGTCATAGAGGTTGCAGAAGGTTGTAGGTGATGATGTTAGACGCACAGCTCCCTCGTCGATCGTAATTAGGGCGCGTGACTTGTAGTTGATCGGGGATTCCTTTCGTTTCTGGTAAAAGTGTGTGTGTGTGTGCCTGTGTACCTGTGTATCTGTGTACCTGTGTGTGCGTAGTTGTAGAAGGGTGAAGAGTTGAAATAGATATTTTGCATGTGCGAGGACGCTTTTTCGGCAAGGAATGTTGCGCTCGCTTTCTCCTCGTGACATGGAATAGAAAAAGAATGAAATGGTCGTCTGATTATAGAGGAAGCACCGTCGGGCGGAGATTTCAACTTGGTAGAAAGTAGTGATCCGAGTTCACCGAATTCCTATTTCACTTACGGAAATAGGAATTTAATTTCTTTCTTCACTTTATAACATAATCGTACCTATTAAGCTAAATGCGTGCGTAAACTATTATGTTGTTAGCATTATATAGTACAATTATGCAATAGCGTATAATAACTTTGAACTTAACATTTTCGTCATTTTTAACCGCGGTTCCCAAACCACTTGATTCTCTTACACCCAAACAAGTGTGTTTTTTGTGCGTTTTTTTTTCTCCCCCTTCCCCTTCCCCCCTCCCTTCCCCTTCCCCCCTCCCTCCCCCTTCCCCCCTCCCTCCCCCTTCCCCTTCCCCCTCCCTTGACCTTCCCCTTCCCCCCTCCCTTGCCCTTCTCCTTCCCCCCTCCCTTGCCCTTCCCCTTCCCCCCTCCCTTGCCCTTCCCCTTCCCCCCTCCCTTCCCCTTCCCCTTCCTCCCTCCCTTGCCCTTCCCCTTCCTCCCTCCCTTGCCCTTCCCCTTCGCCCCTCCCTTCCCCTTGCCCTTCCTCCCCCTTCCTCTCTTTTTCTCCCTCACTCTCCCTTCCCCTCTTTATCTCCCTCACTCTCCCTTCCCCTCTTTCTCTCCCTCACTCTCCCTTCCCTCCCTCCCTCCCCTCCCCACCCTCACTCTCCTCCCTACCCAATCATTCATTCAACTCACCATAGCAACATTGTCACTATAATAGCTTAAATCCCTCCCCCTTCCCCTCTCTCTCTCCCTCTTCTCCCCCTATTCCCCCCTCTTCTCCCCCTATTCCCCCCTCTTCTCCCCCTATTCCCCCCTCTTCTCCCCCTATTCCCCCCTCTTCTCCCCCTATTCCCCCCTCTTCTCCCCCTATTCCCCCTCTTCTCCCCCTATTCCCCCCTCTTCTCCCCCTATTCCCCCCTCTTCTCCCCCTATTCCCCCCTCTTCTCCCCTACCCCCCCCCTTCCCCTCCCCCTCCCCCCCTTCCCCTCCCCCTCCCCCTCTCTCTTCCTACTTTGCATGAACATCTCGGCCGTCGGTTCCCCAAAGTTGGCCAAGGATAACTTAAAGGATAACCTGAGAGCGTAGGTGAGATCCTGTTCCTGGAGGATTCAATTTCCTTTCACTCGAGAGGTTGTAGCATTTTGTTCTGGCAAGAGCATGGGTGCTTTTTGTTGTCGTTTGTTGTTTGATTGCTTGTTTGTTTGTTTCCTTATCGTCGCTGTGCGAGTGTGGGGGTTGGTGTGGCTGTGGAAGGGGGTGGGGGTGGTTATCGGCGTCTCTGTATGTGCTTTTATTCGTGTGTCCGTCTTTCTCTTTCTCTTTTTCTCCCTTTCTCTCTCACTATCTCCCTCCCGCCTTCCCTCCTTCCCTCCTTTACTTCCTCCCTCTTTTCCTCCTTTCCTCCTTTCCTTTCTCCCTTCTTTCCTTTCTCCCTCCTTTCCTCCTTTCCTTCCTCCCTCCTTTCTTCCTTTCCTTCCTCCCTCCTTTCTTCCTTTCCTTCCTTCCTCCTTTCTTCCTTTCCTTCCTTCCTCCTTTCTTCCTTTCCTTCCTCCCTCCTTTCTTCCTTTCCTTCTTTCCTCCTTTCCTTCTTTCCTCCTTTCCTCATTTCCTCCTTTCCTCCTTTCCTCCTTTCCTTCCTCCCTACTTCCCTCCTTTCTTCCTTTCCTTCCTCTCTACTTCCCTCCTTTCTTCCTTTCCTTCCTCCCTGCTTCCCTCCTTTCTTCCTTTCCTTCCTCCCTGCTTCCCTCCTTTCTTCCTTTCCTTACTCCCTCCTTCCCTCTCCCTCTAACCATCCATCCA
>NC_061822.1:16435222-16457722 GCF_019202785.1 Penaeus chinensis
ACTCTAGTATGTGTAGTATTTGATCATACTCACTCGCAGTCCTTTAGCATGATCATGGTAGAATGAACACGCGGAAAAACTAGAAACTGCATACCGGACTGGAAGAGAGATGCACGTGTTAGCAGAGGTTGTAGACGAGCCGACAGAGAGGCTATGGATGTAGTAGGAATTTGCATTTTTAATATTCTATACACAGTGTCCTCTTTGCAAAACGGAAGGTAAGGTTTTATTTAGAGGAAGATGAACAAAACAGTCCGGGTATACATTGTACGTGCAAAGAGGTTTTTTCATTATCTGTCGGGCATTTTGAGAAGATTTCAGCTTCGGAAATTCTCTGTGGATGGAGCTTTGAAAAGTCTTTGCGACATGCAGTCACGGCCGAAACATTGACACGACCTTTGTTGCGTACAGAGCATCCGCATTGCACATTCTTAACTACTTGCTTATTCAAGTCTGGTGTCCTTCGCGTACAGAGATACCTACGTCTCATGGCGGATGTAGGTATGTACTTTAAAGGGGGAACCACCACCACCACCACCACCACCACCACCACCACCACCACCACCACCGATCTTCTCATGTGAGGCACATTCCCGGGTGCCACACTCCGAGATACGCCACAACGCACGTCCAGCGTTTTATGTCCAAAGAGCTACGTGTCCGGATACGTGGATGACAGACACATTTGTCAGTTGTCGGGCAGAAACCGATGTGACGGGAATGCTACATCCTTTTCAGTGATTTTTCTCGCTCTCTATTTATTACTTTCCTCCGTAAACCATACATTTTGAAAATTCTCACGATGTTTTTAGATGATTTAATGCAGTTTTATTTTACTGTAATTCATAAAAAGTATCTGTAAAAGATTGATTACTCTGAAACCGTGGACGATGTTACTCTGTACGTGTTACATGAGGTGAAACAGATAACATCGTTCAAGGTTTCAGATCGTACAGCTCAATATTATTGTTTTATTTATTTTGTATTTATTTATTTATTCATTTATTCTTATGGGGCTGGCATACAGATGTGACAGGATTTGGTTTTAAATTTACTTTATTTTATATATGCGTTTTGTTTTGTTTATTTAATTATCTATCTGTCTATCACTATCTCTCTCTTCTCTTTTCTTCTCTCTGTCTTTTCTCTTTTCTCTTCTCTTTTCTCTTCTCTCTTTTTTTTTTTCTCTCTCTCTCTCTCTCTCCTCTCTCTCCTCTCCTCTCTCTCTCCTCTCTCTCCTCTCCTCTCTCTCTCCTCTCTCTCTCCTCTCTCTCCTCTCTCTCTCTCCTCTCCTCTCTCTCTCTCTCCTCTCTCTCTCCTCTCCTCTCTCTCTCTCCTCTCTCTCTCTCCTCTCTCTCCTCTCCTCTCTCTCTCCTCTCCTCTCTCTCCTCTCTCTCTCTCTCCTCTCTCTCTCTCTTTTCTCTGTCTCACCCCCCCCCCCCCCTCTGAACATCGGTGATCGTCATCAATACTGCCCACGCCCACGCACCCACGAAGCGTCGCCGCGCCACGCCCGTGCATTGTGAGCTCCGCCACCCGGACATCGGATTGAGTGCATCACGACCTCCGCCATTACGGGCTTGGAAATTGATACGGGAGGCTAGCCCAGTCATGTCATGGCGCTCTCTCTATCTATCGCGGTGTCTGTCGTTCTCTTTGTTTTCTCTCTCTTTTTTTCTCACTCTCTATTTATCTGTGTCCCCTCCCTTCCTCCCCTCTCCTTTCTTCCCCTTTTCATCTCCCATCATCCACACGGCCTCGCCCCATCACCCTCTTCGTCTCTCTCTCTCTCTCTCTCTCTCTCTCTCTCTCTCTCTCTACCTCTACTTTTCTCCATCTCACTTTCACTCTTCCCATTCTCCACTTCGCCCGTCATTCTTCCTCTTTCACCCCCCGCCCCCCGCCCCCCTTCCCTAGCCCCACAAGGAAATGTCATGATCAGTGACTCACTCGCGTTAGAGAGAAAAGGTAATGCGCTGGACATGACAACCTGGACGCTGAGTAGGGGAGAGTGAGGTGACTCTGTCGGTGGAACTGCCGGTTACGGGGTGAGGGAATGACCACAAACACGCACTTACCGCGTGTAAATGTACGGTTGTGTGTGTGTGTGTGTATCTGTGTATATCTGTGTGTGTATCTGTGTATATCTGTGTGTGTATCTGTGTATATATGTGTATCTGTCTGTCTTTTGTGTCTGTATCTGTACTGTGTTTCACTTGATGCCATTTGCATGTGCGTAAATTATCGTGCATGTCAGCCACAGGATGTTTTCTTTCATTCCTCCTTCGTCATAATTGGCAAACTTTCTTGCTCCCTATGAACCCCGCCCATCCTACAGGGATGTCCTGTCATGCTCATCCCATTTTGTATTATTAAAGGTCTCATTCTATTGATATTATTATTCGGATCGTCATTATTTTAGCAGCAGCCGCAGCCTATTACTACTACTAAAACAACTGTAACTATTACTACTACTATCATAATTATTACCATTATTATTGTCATTACTATTAATGTTATTACTGTTAGAATTATCATAGCTTACAAGTCTGTGCACTTTCACCTTTACCTATCTGCATATTTATCAAGGAACTGCCAACGTTTTCATATTCTCTAAAGTCAAGGCCACTTCTTCAATTGTATAAGATGTGCGACAAATATTTTTTTATCTACTTCCTTTAAGATGAGAAACACGTAAAATTACAATGGCGTACTTGACACAATAGTACTCGCGTGGACTCCCTTATTACGTATGGACTTTCCGCCTTTCGTCAGACCGCTAGCTAGCTTTTTTGTGCCTGAGTGTGTGAAACATCAGAAAATGCAGTATCTTTGTTGTGTGTGTCTGTCTGTCTGTCCGATTGCTTGTCGAAGTTCGAATACATCCTCCAATTCATTTTACGGAATATAGAAAAAGAACATGGAGAATCATTTCTAAAGACACAAACGCGCGCTCGTACACACACACACATATATATATATATATATGAATAGTAAAACACACTTCCGTATTGATACTATGGTAGAAAAACCCACAATGCAAAAACTGTAAATCTAGTTTTTGCATTGTGGGTTTTTCTTCCATATATATATATATATAATGCAAACGAGGTAAATAAAACGAGAAGGAAAAACATGACAATACAGTCACTGTCGCGCGAGCAACAGGCAAAAAGGAAGCCGGAATTTCAACACACAAGAAGGTAAAAGTAAAAGTATACAAGAAACGAAGGAACGCTTGTGTCCGGACTCGTTCTTCCGTCGACCGCATCCCAGGCGCTCAGCTGTCCTGGTGGCCGCGTGGAGGGATAGATAGGTAGATAGATGGATTGATGGATAGATAGGTAGATGGATTGATGGATAGATAGGTAGATGGATTGATGGATAGATAGGTGCACATATGGATGAAAGGTTAGGAAACAATACACACTCCAAAGGAGATACCATGATTTTATAAATATTCTAGATTAAATTTATTAACCAGTTTATGGGAGCTCTTGAAAATTAAAAAAATATTTATTTCTGTGTTAACTATTTGAAAACCTACTTTTGGATCAGGCATTTTATTTTGAATTTGTTTCATACATTTCCAATTTTCTGATCAAGCTTAGATAAAAAAAAATTAAGAATATTTATTGATTGCATTTTCACTATGTATTTGAATCTGCAACATAATGGGGTTTATTACATCAGAAGCGAAGGAGGAAATTTCATAAAGAGCATAACATTTCAACCTCGAGTTATTTCGAAAGTATGAACACCTGAGGAAAAAAAATCGTTATTTAGTTTTTAAAAGTGTAAATTCGACGTTCGAAATGTCAACTGTTTTTGTCTGGATCGCCTCTGAGGAAATTGAGGGCGAGTGGTGATGATAATGACTGTGATAATAGCAATAATATAATTAATCATTTATTATCTTCCAGTTACTCCGTCTTAGGCATCTCTTCTGCCTTCTCCACTTCCTCCACCTCCTACTCACTCCTATCTTCACCACCTCCTCCACCTCCTCTACCTCCTAACTCCTCAAACTCCACCTCCTCTACCTCCTCATAACTCCTCAAACTCCACCTCCTCTACCTCCTCATAACTCCTCAAACTCCACCTCCTACTCCCTCCTATCTTCACCACCTCCTCAAACTCCTGTATCTTCTCCACCTCCTGTATCTTCTCCACCTCCTGTATCTTCTCCACCTCCTGTATCTTCTCCACCTCCTGTATCTTCTCCACCTCCTGTATCTTCTCCACCTCCTGTATCTTCTCCACCTCCTGTATCTTCTCCACCTCCTGTATCTTCTCCACCTCCTGTATCTTCTCCACCTCCTGTATCTTCTCCACCTCCTGTATCTTCTCCACCTCCTGTATCTTCTCCACCTCCTGTATCTTCTCCACCTCCTGTATCTTCTCCACCTCCTGTATCTTCTCCACCTCCTGTATCTTCTCCACCTCATCCTCCTCATCCTCTTTCCAACGCTTCCACTTAGAGCAGTCTTGGTAGCAAAGAGTATATTAACTCTTTATGATATTCAAAAGACAATTATGTATGTCGCAAAAAAATACACGGTCAAATGTCAGCCCTTGTTTGAATTATTACTTGGTCTTGTCCGTTTGTTTTATTATTGTTATTATTATTGTTATTATTGCTATTATTATTGTTGGTAGTAGTAGTAGTAGTATAAGCATCAGTAGTAGTAGTAGTATCAATATTATTATTATTGTTGTTGTTATCATTATCATTATTTTTTTTATTATTCGTCTTTTCATAACGTATCACTATTAACGTCCGATTTTTTTTCCTTCCCACAGGTATGTACAACGCATTGTCTTCCTCGTCCCCGTCGCAAAGTGGAATTGCGTGAGTGTTTAAAGTTGTTTTAAGGGGAAATAGTGGCGTCCTGGACGAGGGATAGGTGGAGGGTAGGTGGAGCTGAGGAGAAGGGGAGGGGGAGGGTAGGTGGAGGGGATAGCAGGAGCGTTGGTAATTTAATACGTGGATAATCTGCCATGCATTTTTAGATGACCTCGATTGGGGATGCGAAAGTGTTTTTTTTTTCTTCTTCTTCTTCTTCTTCTTCTTCTTCTTCTTAATACCTTCGTCATGTTTGTTCATTTAATGTTGCTGCTAGTACTTTGCCGCCACCAACGACGCTACTATCACCACCACATTTGTCCAAAATAACTATTACGTGATGTTTTGTGGTTGACAAGTTCAGCATAGGAACATAATGGAGGAAGAGAGGGGGAGGGGGGGAAGAGGTTGCACACTTTCCTTTCTCCGGAAAGACTGTGATTTCAGATTTATGAGATTCCTTGTATGGCTAATAGAATGGGTTTATTTCTTTATTTGTTTTATTCATTTGAATGCGGAGATGTAGGTTTGGGTTGACACGCACTCCTAAGATCGAAGTTTATATCGGCGATGATGACGAATCCTAGGCATAAGCTAAAGTACCTGGAAATAGCATTGGGTGTTCATGTTAATGAGCAGAAGTAATTGTAGTAATTAAGTGATCGATGATAATGAAAGCGATAGTAGTAATGTCAAGTAAAATAACTGTAAAAGTTTACATGCTTACTGTTATCGCCATCGTCGTCGTCAAGAGAGAGAAAATAAAGAAGAAATAAAAGGGAAATGAGCGTTAACAAAGGCCGGAATTCGCGGAGGTCAGGAAGTCGACAGAACATCCAGTGTATGCAACAAGTTGACGTAATACATATATTATTTTTAATTCTCGTATAAAGAGATATCATTTTAGTGTATCAGCGCTTTATTGACGAGTGTAGAATTAAGTCCAATTTTTTTTTTTTTTTTTTACGTATTATTTTCTTTTTATATATATTTTTGGATACATTCTAAAAATGTCCAAGATTAACGGCAAAGAAAGGCGGTATAATACACATAGTTCAGACCTTTGGATTAGATCAGTTATTGATATCATTAAACAAAAAAAAACAAAAGGCGGCCAGACGCGTTCATCCGAAACCGTAATCTCTCGTGGGAACGTATGGAAAATGGTGAAAGTCTTCACAAATTCTCTTCGGCCTCTTTTCAACTATTACCTTAATGCAGTACACGTAGAGCAGCAGGCCACAAGTTGAGTGAAAATGACCACAGAAGTGAAACGGCATTGGCGGCTGTAGCTTCGAGAACGGAATCGGACGAGTGGAGTGGGTCTTTCGCTAGTGACGCGAAAGTTTTCTAAAAGAGTAGGATGGCTTCGGGTCATATGTTTCTTTTCCTGTTTCTTTGTTTATTTATTGACTTTTTATTATTTTCTCTGGTTTATTTTATTCACCCTATATGCTTTTCTTCCTTTCGCTATTCCTTCCTCATTCCATCCATTTCTCCCTCCCTCCCTCCCTCCCTCCCTCTCTCCCTCCACTCTTCCTCCTTCTCTGAAACCGTGAACTTTTTTCTACCTTATTTCCGCTTAATTCGAGAGGAAATTTTCGAGCTATCATCGTAATTGCCTAATTTCTTTGTGATAACAGCGATTGAAGCTAAAAACCAGTTATCGCGGGAGACTCGAACGCGCCCTCCTCCTCAAAATCGCCGCCATTTTGATTCCTCGCCAGTGTAATTCGGTGTAATTAATTTTCGAAAGCGATTAGTCGCGGGTGTGGGAGAAATGAAACTTGAGAAATCTTGTCGAATTCTCTTTTTCAGTTCTTGTTTTTTGACGCTTTCTTGTTTCGTGTCAGAAGTCACTTGTGAACGATTTTTTTTTCTTATCGCTTATGTGCCGGCTGGAGGATTTGTAACTGGTCAGTTTTTGCTTTGATTTGTATTTTCATGTCATCTCACTTTTTGTGTTTGTGTGCGTGCATATGAATATATACACGCACATACGTGTGTGTGTGTGTGTGTGTGTGTGTGTGTGTGTGTGTGTGTGTGTGTGTGTGTGTGTGTGTGTGAGAGAGAGCCTATGCAGAACCGCTTTATAACACAAGAGCTTGATTCGTTAAAAAAAAAAAAGTTGAAAAAGAGAAAATAAAATAAAGGAGAGAAACAGTAAAGGACATTTATAGGAGGAAGTCCTACTGGAGGCAATCGGTATGCGAAGCAGGTCTTGGTGACCCCAACAGAGGGGGGGGGGGAGAGGGGAGGAAGAGGGGAGGGGAGGGAGAATACACTTGGTAGATAAGGGCGTTAGGTAAGGGAGTGGAGTGGAGGGGTAGGTGGGAGGAGGGAGGAGCGGGGACAGGAGGGAGGTGGGATAGGAGGAGGAGGAGGAGGAGGAGACAGAGGCAGGGGGTAGACATGTACCGTTACGGAGTCGTCAAGGCTGTCACACGCTACCAGGTCAGGGACGTCCAGATGACCCATATTCGTAGCCTGGCAAGATGGGGGTGGGGGGTGGGGGCGAATAGGTGATTCGTGTCTTAAGACAAACAAGCGTCGGGCAAGCAAGAAAAACGGCGCTGCTTGCTTTGGTGTTTGTGATGAGGGGGGAAGGGGAAGGGGAAGGGGCAGGGGAAGGGGAAGGGGGGCAGGTACAGGAATGCTTCATAAAATAGGAGAGAGGGTTAAAAGTTCGAAAGATATTGTGGTTGCTGTCTAAGCTTCGGGGAGAAAATACTGGTGCGGGGTCGTACCACCGGTGGTTAATATTAAGGATCATCATGTTTAAAACGGCGTTTGCGTTTGTGATTTTTAGTGTTTTGTAAATCGTTAAAAGTTTGTTATTGATTACGTTACCAATATTATCATTGTTTTCCCAGTTGATATTGACGTTATTACTATTCTAACTTTTTTACAGTAGCGAATAAACAGATTAAAAATGTACGTAGAAGAAATGCCGAAGTAAAGACTCAAATCCCCCCCACAACCCCCACCCCTACCCCCACTGCTGTAAAGAGCCGTACATCAGCTGTTCCAGCGCCGTGGCAGTAGGAAACAGCTGATGAGAGAGAGAGAGGGAGAGGGAGAGGGAGAGGGGGGTGGAGGTAAGACTCCTTCTCATACTCAGACTTAGTCACAGTTATACTCACACGCACATGCACATGCACATGCAAAAATACAATACATACTATACACACGCGCACAAAAAAACACGCGCACTTACACACACAAACACCATACAAACACCACGTGTCCCTACATTAGTCATTCCGATTGAATATGCATACATGCAACTGCAGCATCAATTACATCAGCAGCTTGACACTGGACCTTTGTAAGATTGCAGAGTGTTACAGCATTCACCAAACCGTGACATAAGACGGTGCACTGAATGTTTTAAAGGGGGGGGGGGAGGGGGGGAGACGTTTGAGACAGTGCTGTTGTCCGGAATAATGAGAAATGTGATAATGATCTTTCAAGATGGCGCGATAAGTGACGGTGAGAATGGATAAGTGTTGCCTAAGGTGAAAAACGTTCGCTGTTCTGTGTTCTACTTCTCTCTTCTCTTTTCGTCCCTTCTTCCTCTCTTCCTTTCTCCCTTTCTCCTCCTCCTCTCTCTTCTCTCCTCTTTCTTCCTCCTCTCTCTTCTCTCCTCTCTCTTCTCTCCTCTCTCTTCTCTCCTCTCCTCTTTCTTCCTCCTCTCTCTTCTCTCCTCTCTCTTCTCTCCTCTCTCTTCTCTCCTCTCCTCTTTCTTCCTCCTCTCTCTTCTCTCCTCTCTCTTCTCTCCTCTCTCTTCTCTCCTCTCTCTTCTCTCCTCTCCTCTTTCTTCCTCCTCTCTCTTCTCTCCTCTCACTTCTCTCCTCTCACTTCTCTCCTCTCACTTCTCTCCTCTCTCTTCTCTCCTCTCTCTTCTCTCCTCTCTCTTCTTTCCTCTCTCTTCTCTCCTCTCTCTTCTCTCCTCTCTCTTCTCTCCTCTCTCTTCTCTCCTCTCTCTTCTCTCCTCTCTCTTCTCTCCTCTCTCTTCTCTCCTCTCTCTTCTCTCCTCTCTCTTCTCTCCTCTCTCTTCTCTCCTCTCTCTTCTCTCCTCTCTCTTCTCTCCTCTCTCTTCTCTCCTCTCTCTTCTCTCCTCTCTCTTCTCTCCTCTCTCTTCTCTCCTCTCTCTTCTCTCCTCTCTCTTCTCTCCTCTCTCTTCTCTCCTCTCTCTTCTCTCCTCTTTCTTCCTCCTCTCTCTTCTCTCCTCTTCCTTCCTCCTCTCTCTTCTCTCCTCTTTCTTCCTCCTCTTTCTTCCTCCTCTTTCTCTCTCCTCTTTCTCTCTCCTCTTTCTCTCTCCTCTTTCTCTCTCCTCTTTCTCTCTCCTCTTTCTCTCTCCTTCCCCCTCCCTTCCTCCTTCTCTCTCCTTCCCCCTCCCTCCCTCCCTCCCTCCCTCTCTTTCGATGCTTAGATTGACAGGTTAAGAATTACGAAGAATTTTAGGTTAATTATATGTTAATGACCTAGGTCACGGAAGACAGTTCGATAGAGAGAAGTGGTCGCTGTATGAGGTGGAGGAGAAGGGGGAGAGGGATAGGGGGAGGCTGGAGAGGGAGAGGGATAGGGATAGGGGGAGGTTGGATAGGGAGAGAGGGAGAGGGTTAGAGGCGAAGGAGAAGGGTTAAGTAATTGGTCGAGGCGACGGTTGTCTTTTCTGGCAGTATTTTTATTTACTTATTGGCTTAACGAAACTTAGAGGTGTTCAGCGTGTAGTATATTTATCATTATTTTGCGCATAAGCAGTGATAAACGATAATGATGATAATTATCACACGCTCGATACTGTCCCACCTGCCCTTTTCATTCTCTTCTTTTCATTTCTTTTCTTTTTTCCTTTTTTCTTTCGCTATTATCTTCCAAGCAGAAATCCAACCCGCCCTTCGCAAAAAGATCCAGATATCCTCCCTCCTCTGTATCCATCTCTTGTGACCTTGAAGAGTCTAAGATGTGACCTCTACCTCGGCCCCGACCTTCCGCGGACGGCGTTAATGACAGGTCTTCTGTTAGCCCTGTCCCATTTTTTTTTTTCTCTCTCTCTCTCGTCTGTTTTCTTTTTGTCGCAGTGTCACCGTGTCGCTTGTCCCTTCTCTTGTTTCTTTTTTTTGTTATTTATTTGTGTATTTATATATCTTTTTTTTCTTAAGTTGATGTAGAGGAAAAGAGAAGGAGGTATTGTACATGAAGATGAAAGAAACTAGAGATGGGGAGAAATTTGAAGATAGCAGAGCGATAATTAAACGGTGAAAAGAAAATAGATCAAAATAGACTTCCGGAGTCGGGGAAAGTATGGTAGACAAAAGATCACTGGCAAAGAAACGGATAAAAAGGAGAAATTCCTGGCAATTAAAAACTCGAGAACAGCAAGGAGGGCGGACTGCTCTAGTCTGATATAATAAAAGGTTCAATATATATATATATATATATATATATATGTATTTGTATAATGTAAGTTTTAATGTATGTTTACATCTGTTATTTGATATTTTTTTCAACAAGTAGCTGACTGCGAATAGTTATCAGTAGCGGAATGTAAATTTATTTTCATAGAATAACCTGACTTTAAAATCATTCCGTATACGTTTGTATTATTAACCTAAAATTGAAACGTGCTAAAAAAAAACTAAACAAAAAATGATGATGGTAGAGTAGGTCCGACGGTTTATCAAAATGATTTCGGTTGTTCTGTCCCTCAAGATATCGAAGTAGATGTAAATAGAGATAGATCGATTATATAGATATGTATGGATAGATATCACTGACCAAAATAGAAATAGAAAGGCATCGTGACGAGATTCCAAACAAACCCGCAGAATGCAGCGATATTAAAGTAGAGGACTGTGCGGAAGAGAGGGGTGGATGGGGTGGAAGTGAGAGGGGGGGGGGGGGGGTCGGCGGTGGTCGGGTTGGCAAGGAGGTAACCCACTTACGCCCGCACTCGCCTCGTCTCTCCTCTCCTTGCCTCGCTTCTCCGCGCCTCATCTCGTTTCATCTCGGCTCTGGTCACCTGAGATGTCATACTTGGGTTGTTTCCCTAGTCTTAAAAATGGAGATGGGGGAGGGAGGGAGAGGGAGGAGGAGAGTGAGGGAAAGAGAGAGAGAGAGAGAGAGAGAGAGAGAGAGAGAGAGAGAGAGAGAGAGAGAGAGAGAGAGAGAGAGAGAGAGAGAGAGAGAGAGAGAGAGAGAGAGAGAGAGGGGAGAGAGAGAGGGAGAGAGAGGAAAAGATAAGGTGATAGAGTTAGAGATAGGAACGGCATTTAGGGATAAGAAGGGGACGGGATGGAGTTAAGGTGGGGGGGGGGGGGGATGAAGGGTTGTAAAGTTAATAAGCCTTCATTGTCACATGGGCGGAGGTTGTTTTGGTAAGGCGTTTTGTCGGTGTGGTGGTCCAAAACCCTCTTCTCTCTATTTTCCTTACTGTTTATCACCTTCTATCTATCTATTCATTCATATCTAACTATTTCTCTCTCTTTCTTTCTTTTTGTGTCTGTTTCTTTGGGACCCTTCATAGCGATTCCGTGATGCTACAACCACGTCCTCTCAAAGCCAGTAGGGTTCTGTCACTTGTTGTTGCAAGTTGCACGCTTCCCCACGGCGTTGGCGTTGCGTAAGAATTGCTATAGATTAAATGTGCGAAGGCGTGTGAACTGGATCGCCGGAGATCTGAGTGACTTGGCCGGCGCCGCGTTTGAGTTTGTGTGGCGTCTTCTCTTGTTCCTTTCCCTTACTTCCTCCTCTTCCTTCTTTTTCCCGTGTTTTTCCTTTTCCTCCTCCTCTTCCTTCTTCTCCTCCTCCTCCTCCTCCTCCTTCCTTCTCCCTTCTCGCAAAGATATGTAGATCTTTGGGAGTATTTATAAGGCACAGTGGTTGATCGATTGACTTGACGGGAAATGCTATTTAATTCCTCATTTTTCCTCTTCTTCCTCCGTCCTTCCCCCCCCAAATAACATAAATAAAGAACAACAAGAGATATTCATTTCCATAACAGTGACCCTCCTGCCGGAAAACGACGCTATTTTAAATCGCATAGATACACACACACACACACAAGCCTGCAATATTCGTCATCAGCGCGTTACGGAATCCAGACGCGCTCCTGACAGGTGACTCAAGCATGTAACATCCAATGACACACTCTTTACGACGACCGCCGTGGATTTCGCAGTTAGACGTAACGTGACCACTAAGCAGCAGTTCTTGAGATTCTGACGCGGTGATGCTGTCACGTGTTACGGCGAATGTGCGGTCGCCTCTCGTCTGGGTTGTTTGGGGTGTAGGTATATTGAGGAAGATCGTCATTATGTGTCTTTAGTTTGTTGTGGGGGGGAGGGGGGTTAATAAGTACAAGTACAAGTGTAAGTGTGTGTGTGTGTGGGGGGGGGATCTGGGTTTTTGGATATATGTATATAGTATTATAGAGAATATATTTTTTTTCTTTATGAAAATGGGCTTTTCATTTGTATATGTACAACTCGAGTCATCATTTTACCATGTAGTCTCATCAGTCTATTTGTGTATGCATGTGTACACAAACATCTGTGTGCACGCGCCAATCTGTTTATATGGAAGCGCGGACATATGGACGCAAGAATAGGCCAGTCCAGAAGAAAGGAGCCGTAGGCCTATTTTTAGGACATGAGGGGGTAAGGGGGTGGTAGGGGAGCTATCTTTTTTTTTTTTCCTTGTAGTTGAAATGGAAGGAATAGAAGTAGACGTGGAAAAAAGGGCGTCTGATAAGGTTAGTTGAAACCAATACGGATTAAGGCGTAAGATATACGAATGTTAAAAGCAGTATTGTACATGAAGTACATTTGAAATATATATACACACATTCGTATAAGTGTGTTTGTATAAATGCGTGTGTGTGTCTGTGCGTGGGTAACTGTGTGTATGTAAGAGTGCAAGTGGGTAAGTGTTCAAATTTACAGACACACTGAAAGGAAAACACACACACACGTTTGGACATCTACATACAAGGACGTACTCCATATGTGCCCATAAACACTTTGGCGTAACGGAACGGTACTCGCCGCCCGGAGACATGCGCGACATTACCGTTATGCTTCGTCAGGACAAAATGATTACGGCCACCTCCTCCACCCCCTCCTCCTCCCTCACTCACTCACTCACTCACTCACTCACTCACTCACTCACTCACTCACTCACTCACTCACTCACTCACTCACTCGATCATTCTCTGATTCTCGAATTCTCTCATTCATTCTTTCTCTTTTTCTCTTCTTCTTTCCTCCCCACACCTCCTCCTTCTCTTCTCTCTACTTCTTTCTTATTGGCTAGTATTTTTTTCTACATTGATCCAGTCTCGTTTTCTATCTCCTCCCCGTTTTCTTTTCTCATTTCTAATAATTGTTCCAGTGGCCTCGTTTGTTTTGCCCCCACCCTCATTCTACCTTATTCCTGACCTCCCTCCCTCCCTCCCTCCCTCCCTCTCTCTCTCTCTCTCTCTCTCTCTCTCTCTCTCTCTCTCTCTCTCTCTCTCTCTCTCTCTCTCTCTCTCTCTCTCTCTCTCTCTCTCTCTCTCTCTCACTCTCTCTCTCTCTATTTACCTGGTCTGACCTCGTTTAGAAAATGAATTGCACTGATCCCGGAAAAAGATTTCAAGTTCATTCGACGTCTCTGCATAGTAAATCCTTCGCGACCGTGATCTGGGCCAAGTACATTTCTTCTTTTTTTGTAAATAGATAAAAAATGGCGCTAGCTTGCTTTCTGTTTTTATTTTCGTTTTTCGTCGAACTCTCTCTCTCTCTCTCTCTCTCTCTCTCTTCTCTCTCTCTCTCTCTCTCTCTCTCTCTCTCTCTCTCTCTCTCTCTCTCTCTCTCTCTCTCTCTCTCTCTCTCTTTTACTTGTTGCTCCTTTCTCGCTCTCTCGTCTCTCCGATTCTTTTTGTCTTCCCGTTTTTCTTTCTTCAATTTTTGTTTAATGCTCCCCTTCCTTCTCCCAGTTTCTCATTGTCTCTCACTCTTAATAGACAGAGATTGTCTATCGGCTCTTAAGAGAAAGTGTTGGCAACTGTCTGTGGTCTTTTCTGTACTTTGGTTTTATTTTATTTGGCTTTTTATTGTTGTTTTTATTGTATTTGTTATTGTTGTTGTTAGTACTGTTCTTATTGTTGTCGTCGTTATGATTATGATGATGGTTATTATGACTAGCATTATCATTATTTTTATCATTATCATCATTATTATTCTTAATAATAATAATAATAATAATAATAATAATAATAATAATGTCCTAAATTTCGGTTTTCCAATCCTTGGTTAGAGACAGCGTGCTTCACGGCCTGGCACTGTGTGTGTGTGTGTGGGGGGGTCGCTCTGTGCCTTTCCGGTGTTTTTGTTGTCCTTGTCCGTGCCCTGTTGGTTGTTGTTAGGTTGGGGGTAAAGGATGTGTTTTACTTTTTTATATATTGTATATATTTTGTCTTTTTGTTTTATTTGTTTTATTTATTTATTTATTTATTACCTATTTTTTACTTGTTTGGTCCACATGGTAACTAACCTGTTGTTAAGACTGTGTATTTGTTCTTGATCATCCTTGGTCTCTCTCCTCTTCTCTTTTCTTCTCCCTCTTCTTCCTCCCTCACTCTTTTCTCTTCTCTTCTCTGAGATACGACGCCACAAAATTATATATTCTCCCACGCATGACATCCTGTCGTTCATGCATTCGGCAGCCCTGTCATTGCACGTCATTAGCTGTCGTTGATAGGAAAGTCAAGTCAAGAAGAAGAAAAGAATTGGAAGAAGTTGTATGTTTGTAAGTGAGACGCACGATCTGTGTTATTCGGTCCTCCCCCTCCCCTTCACCTCCCCCTCCCCTTCCCCCTCCCCTTCCCCCTCCCCCTCCCCTCCCCCTCCCCTCCCCTTCCCTTCCCCCTCCTCCTCCCCTCCCCCTCCTCTTCCCCCTCCCCCTCCTTTTCCCCTCCCTCGTTCCCTTCCCCTCCCTCCCTCCCTCCTTTTCCCCTCCCTCGTTCCCTTCCCCTCCCTCCCTCCCTCCTTTTCCCCTCCCTCGTTCCCTTCCCCTCCCTCCCTCCCTCCTTTTCCCCTCCCTCGTTCCCTTCCCCTCCCTCCCTCCCTTCCCCTCCCTCGTTCCCTTCCCCTCCCTCCCTTCCTCCTTTTCCCCTCCCTCGTTCCCTTCCCCTCCCTCCCTCCCTCCTTTTCCCCTCCCTCGTTCCCTTCCCCTCCCTCCCTTCCTCCTTTTCCCCTCCCTCCTTCCTTTCCCTCCTTTCCCTCCCTCGTTCCTTCCCCTCCCTCGTTCCCTTCCCCTCCCTCCCTCCCTCCTTCCTCCGCCTCTGTGAGTTTTCTTTCTTTCAAATGAAAAATATTTAGTATTTTCCATATGTTAGTTTTTTTTTTTCCTTCCTCAATTGTAAATGTTGTAATTAATGGTAGGAATATATAGATTAGTGTTAATGTAAAGTATTTGATGTGGATATAAACAATTGAACAATATTTATGATCGATGTTGATGATACTTTGTGGATCAAAAAAATTACCATGATCTTGGAGTTACTTTTGTATAAGAAATGACTTTAAATCCGACATCGACTTTGTATGATGTACAGATTTTACTGTCAATGGAGAACAGATCATAAATATTCTGAATTGAAGTGTCGCCTTTTTTTTTGTCTACAAGAAGAAAGCTGTTTATTTGTCGTTTTTGTTTTTTTGTTTGTACGTAGTTTAGAGTTTATTGATTTTTATTTTTATTTTATTTTTTTCTTTCATGCCCGATTCGTTTTGTGTGATTTTTAGATGTTGATTTGGGTATAGGAGAATGATTTGCAAATTGTTACATTTTCTGAATTGTGCTTTTTCTATTGAAACCAAATACGTCAGATATACATCAATATTTGAACACGCCACGCCTATGCGTTTCCGGGAGAGAGTAAAAAATACGAAAATATAAATATTTATACACATTTTTACGCATTTCTACAAAAAAGGGAAACTAGATCCACCGAACATTTGCTTCCTGGTTATATGTATATTATTTAAATCGTATTCCATTTCTTCTTTTTCTTTTTCTTCTCCTCCTCCTCCTCCTCCTTCTCCTCCTTCTCCTCCTCCTCCTCCTCCTCCTTCCTTCTCCTCCTTCTCCTCCTTCCTTCTCCTCCTTCTCCTCCTTCCTTCTCCTCCTTCTCCTCCTTCCTTCTCCTCCTCCTCCTCCTTCCTTCTCCTCCTTCTCCTCCTTCCTTCTCCTCCTTCTCCTCCTTCTCCTCCTTCCTTCTCCTCCTCCTTCCTTCTCCTCCTCCTCCTCCTTCCTTCTCCTCCTCCTCCTCCTTCCTTCTCCTCCTCCTCCTCCTTCCTTCTCCTCCTCCTCCTCCTTCCTTCTCCTCCTCCTTCCTCCTCCTCCTCCTTCCTTCTCCTCCTCCTCCTCCTTCCTTCTCCTCCTCCTCCTCCTTCCTTCTCCTCCTCCTCCTCCTTCCTTCTCCTCCTCCTCCTCCTTCCTTCTCCTCCTCCTCCTCCTTCCTTCTCCTCCTCCTCCTCCTTCCTTCTCCTCCTCCTCCTCCTTCCTTCTCCTCCTCCTTCTTCCTTCTCCTCCTCCTTCTTCCTTCTCCTCCTCCTTCCTTCTCCCCCTCCTCCTTTTCCTCCTCCTCCTCCTTTTCCTTCTTTCTTCTTCGTCGTCGCTTAGAGTTCGATGTATTTGCGAGCGTGCCCTTGCTTGCTTCACGCGGCAAAAACAAGAAGTAAACCAGGTTGCTTCGCGGACCAAGCACTCGACTGGATAACCTCGCGTGGTGTTGCGGGAGAGAGAGGTGGTGATGGTGGTGGTGATAGTGATGGTGATAGTGGTGGTGATGGTGATGGTGATGGTGGTGGTGATAGTGATGGTGATAGTGATTTATGATAATGGTAGTTGCGATGATTGTGGTGATGTCCATAATGATGATAAGGATAATATAGTAATGATAATGATGATGATTAAAAAATGTTATATGAAAATAATGGAAATGATATAATAAGAGGAGGTAGACAGACAGGGAAGGATGGAGTAATGGTACGTCGCAGGTGGGCGCAGGAGAGACGGGGGAGGGGGGTGGGGGGGTGAGTCCTTCCCAAGAAAACAAAGCTCGCGTATTGCAAAGGCAGAAGTCAGACGGTCCATAAATGGGGCGTGTTTGCGATAAGTCCAGTGGAAATGACTTTTCTTTCTTTTCTTCTTTTCGTCGTTCTTCTCTTGTTCCTCTTTTCGTTTCTCTTTTATTTTATTTGCATTCTCTTTTCATCTCCTTTTCCTTTATGCTCTTTTCTCCGCCTATTCTCCTACAATCTTAATTTCTCTAGTATTTTCTCTTTCTTCTTTTTTTCTCTCCCCTCCCCTCTTCTTTCACCTCTTCTCTTCTTTCACCTCTCTCCTCTCTCCTCTTCTTTCACCTCTTCTCTTCTTTCACCTCTCTCCTCTCTCTTTCCTCTCTCTCTCTCTTTTCACCTCTCTCCTCTCACTCCTATCTTCTTTCATCTCCTTCCCTCATTTCACTCCTCCTCCTCTTCTTTCACCTCTTCTCCCCTCTCCTCTTCTTTCACCTCTTCCCTTCTTTCACCTCTCTCCTCTCTCCTCTTCTTTCACCTCTCTCCTCTCTTCTCTTCTTTCACCTCTCTCCTCTCTCCTCTTCTTTCACCTCTCTCCTCTCTCCTCTTCTTTCACCTCTCTCCTCTCTCCTCTTCTTTCACCTCTCTCCTCTCTCCTCTTCTTCACCTCTCTCTCTCTCCTTCTTTCACCTCTCTCTCTCCCTCTCTCTTTTACACTCTCTCCTCTCTCCTCTCTTTCACCTCTCATCTCTCCTCTTCTTTCACCTCTCTCCTCTCTCCTCTTCTTTCTCCTCTTCTCTCTCCTCTCTTCTCTTCTCTCTCCTCTCTCTCTTCTCTCTCTCTCTCTCTTCTCTTCTCTCTCCTCTCTCCTCTCCTTTTAATCAATCCTGATCGACTCGCTCTCTTGACCTTCGAACTTTAGTGTAGTTTATCCAAGTAGATGTTTTGAGAGAGAGAGAAATACGTTGTTTGGGTCGATGCTGTTGCTTGCATTTTTAATGAGCTCTTTCGCTTGAGGTCTGTGCAACTTTATTAATATTTTGTGATTATTTTGTGAATATTTTGTGACTTTAGCGAGGTCTTGGAAGGGCTGTGAAAGGTGTACGGTATGAGAGATCCTTTAAAAGATATCTCACTATCTCTGTTTCTTCTCTTCTCCATCATTTATTCTGCCTCTTTTTCCGTTTTTCTCCCTCTCCCCCATTCTCCCTTTCCCTTCCTTGTTTTTCTCTCTCCCCCTTTCTTTTTTTCTCTGCCTTTCATTCTCCCCCTTCTGCCCTCTCCCTCCCTCCCTCCCAAATCGAAATACACAAAATGAATATCAGAGAAAACCCCAATCCACGAAAATCGAGACGAAGAAAATCTCGCTCCCATCACGGAATCATTACGTCATCACCAAATTATGCGCGGGAGCCGTCGAAACGGGCGGGCATCGAGACGGGCGGACGGGCGGGAGGGCGGGCATCGAAACGGGCGGACGGACGGACGGGCGGGCGAAGCAAGACCAGCGCCGCGGCAGTCACTTAGACCACTGAAGTATTACTTCGAAATGGATGACCTTAGTCGGTGCATGTCGTAATGGCGTCCTCTGGAGTCTCGCTGTATCAACTCGTATGTACTATCTTTTCCTTTAAAGGAGACATTGTAGTCTTGCTTTAATATATTTAGGTTTTCTAAATCAGCATCTTAGGATGAATGGTCTCGGCTTCTTTCAGGGGAAGATAGTGTTGTCGGCGTGCAGAGAAATTCGCAAGGCAGTAGGAAATAGTAGACTGACATCAAATAGATAGTATCTACTTTTGGGTGTGAGACGAGACTGTAACGATAATGATGGGCTGCTGTCTATAATACAGGTGGAGGGTAATGATAAGGTAGCGGGTAGGAGAAGAGGGGGGGGGGGGTGAACGAAGAAGGAAAAAAAACAAAAACGAAATGAAGTGAAGAGGTAAAGTTGTTGCGAGTGATAGATGAATGAATAGCACATAAGCAAAAAAAAACAACAACAAATAAATAGATAAATAAAATTAAAACAAAAGTAAGAGACAAATAATGAAAGGTTTCTCGTAACGATGCATGGGCAAACAAGGAAGAGGAAGGAGAAAGACGGAGGTGGTTCCCCCTCACCTCCCCCCCCAAAAAAAATCGAAAATCTAAAAGCTGACGATCGCTCCATCACGCCCACGAAATCGCCACGTCACTCTTTTTAAGGAAATATAAAGCGTGGACAGACAGTGGCGGCGGCGAAGGCGACTTGGCACTTTATTCAACCCCTCTCTCTCTCTCCTTCTCCTCCCTTTCCTCCCTCCGTTCCTTTCCTCCTCCCTCCCCTCCTCCCTCCCCTCCCTCCTTCCTACCTCCCTCCTTCCTACCTCCCTTTCCTCCCTCCCTCCCTTCCTTCCCTCCCTTCCCTCCCACAAAAATAATATAAGAAAAAAAAAGCAATATCAGCAGCGGCATTTCCTCATCGTCTGCCCTCCTGTTTTTTTTTGGTTTTTTTTTTTTTTCGGCCGTCTTGTTTATTGGCGTCTCTCGTGTGCATTGTCTTCGTCAATTGCATAGTTGCATTTATTCCATGTATTCGTTTGTTCGTTCGTGGAAACATGTTTAGATTTTTTTTTTTTTTTTTTTGGGGGGGGGTTTATTATTTGTTTTAATTATTTTTTTTTTATATATATATTTTTTCCCCCTTCTTTTCTTTTCTCTTTTCTCTCTTCTCTCTTCTTCACATTCCTTAAAGCAAAGAATATGGACATTTATAAGCAATAGTTGTTGAGCGTACAGAAGAATTTCAGCGGCCGATTATCCTTGACCGAGGCGCGGTAATACTTGTTTCGAAGGGTTAAGAGTTTGCATCTCTTCCTTTCTTCTTTGTTTCTTGTTCCTTTTCCTTTTTCTTTGCTCTCTATTTTCCCTTTCTCGTTTTTATCATTGTTTTCAATCTCTCGAGTTATAAAAGATCAAAATAAAGTCAGGCCTTTTATTTATTTATTTCATTTTATCTTTTATTTATTTTTTTTTTTGCTAGGGGTTATCCGAGGTACGTGCGTGTCCCTAAACACGCTGCCAAAGCCTTTCCCCTTGGGCACTTTAGGTTATGTCTCTGGTGACACAGTTGGCACGCAAACCGGCTTCGTTTAAGTGCCATTTGAAACTTAAATATTTGACTTTTTATGCATATCCTTGAGGCGACGTGACACCGACGATAAGGTGGTGTGGCACTGATTCTGGAACTCCGTCCCATCCCTCCCATCCCTCCCCCCCTCCCCCCTCCCTCTCCCTCTCCCTCTCCCTCTCCCTCTCCCTCTCCCTCTCGTTCTCTCCATTTTTCCAATTCCATTTCAGCATTCACCTTCCTCTCTCCTCTCTCTCCTCTCTCCTCTCTCTCTCTCATCTCATACTCATCTCTCTCTCTCCTCTCTCTCTCTCTCTCTCTCTCTCTCTCTCTCTCTCTCTCTCTCTCTCTCTCTCGAAACATAAAAAAGCAATACATTTAAATACCCAACTTTCGCCACAGGAAGCACCCTCTACTGTATATATCTTGAGGGTGGCGACGGCAATTGGTCGAAAACGGAGATCGGTTAAAAAGTCGGCATTCCTGGGTATCCTGTCGGGTGTTTGTCTTTCACTCCTCCTCCTCCTCCCCCTCCTCTCGCTCCTCCCCCTTCTCCCCCTCCTCTCCCTCCCTCCCCCTCCCCCTTCTCCCCCTCCTCTCCCGCCCTCCCCCTCCTCCTCCTCCTCCTCCTCCTCTCACCAGCGCCGCCTCCTTCCCTTATTGGCTTACCTGCGAGTTCCCCCTGCCCCCCCCTCCCCCCCACGATCATCGCCTCTCCAGTTGTCCTTTCGCTTTTCCTTCTTCTTCGTCTTCATTTGGTATTTTCTTTCTTTCCTTCTCTCCCCCGTCTTTTCATCGTTTGATCTTTTTTAAGTTTATTTTGCTGTTTGTTCTTCCTCCGTCTCTTCCTCCTTTACTCCCGCACCTCCATCTCCCTCGCACACACTTACCATCATCTCGTCCTTTTCCTCTCCCTTGCCTTCGTCTCCTACACCTCATCATTATCCTCTGCTTTATTCCCTCTACTTCTCTTCCCTTAATGCCATCTCCTGCATCCTTTCTCTTTCCATAACTTCATCTCGTTTATTCTTCTCCCTTTTAATCTCATTTACCTCTCTATCTCCCCCTCTCTCCCTCTTCCCCCCTCTCTCCCTCTTCCCCCCTCTCTCCCTCTTCCCCCCTCTCTCCCTCTTCCCCCCTCTCTCCCTTTAATCTCATTTACCTCTCTATCTCCCTCCCTCCCTTCCCCCCCTCTCTCCCTTTCCCCCCTCTCTCCCTCTTCCCCCCTCTCTCCCTCTTCCCCCCCTCTCTCCCTCTTCCCCCCTCTCTCCCTCTTCCCCCCTCTCTCCCTCTTCCCCCCCTCTCTCCCCTCTTCCCCTCTCCTCTCTCCCTCCTTTCCCCCTCTCTCTCCCTCTTCCCCCCTCTCTCCCTCTTCCCCCCTCTCTCCCTCTTCCCCTCTCTCTCCCTCTTCCCCCTCTCTCTCCCTCTTCCCCCCTCTCTCCCTCTTCCCCCCTCTCTCCCTCTTCCCCCCTCTCTCCCTCTTCCCCCCTCTCTCCCTCTTCCCCCCTCTCTCCCTCTTCCTCCCTATCTCCCTCTTCCTCCCCATCTCCCTCTTCCTCCCTCTCTCCCTCTTCCCCCCTCTCTCCCTCTTCCCCCCTCTCTCCCTTTTTTCCCCTCCCTCCCTCTCTCCCTCTCTCCCTCCCTCTCTCTCTCCAGGTAGGATCAGGCCCCCCGCCCTCTGCCGGAGACTTGGGGAAGTAGAGTGAAAGTGCTGCGCTGGATTGCCCTGACCTCTCGTAGTTGTAGTGTCTCCCCCCCTATTCCCTACCCCCCTCCCTAATCCCCATCAAACCTCCCCTCTCCTCCCCAACTCCCCCTTCGTCTCGTCAGATCTACTTCCCTCTTCGCTTTTTCTCTCTTCTCTTTCCTCTTCTGTTCGTTGTTAGTTCGTTGTTGTTGGTTTTCTCTTCTCATTCTCTCCGGCTTCCTATTCCTTGCCCCCCCCCCCCCCTCCGCTTCTCCCCCATTCCGTGTCTCCTTCCCTCTCCTCTTCCCAACTTGGTTCCCTCTTTAATCCCCTTTCCCCTTTTCCACACAGCCCTCCCCACATACCCCCTTCCCAAATACGCCCTTCCTTACATACCCACTTCCCCCACATCCCCCCCCCGCCACCCCACACACAAACCCGCCCCCCCCCCCACCCCAGATTACCCTCAGGAAACAGACACTTCAGTGGGTTATTAAATGAAATCCCTCTCGACTGTGCTGAAGTGTGGGCTCAGTGGCTTCAGCAGAGGGGACGCGTGCCCGAGTGTTGCTTGACATTTGCGTGACAAGTAGCTCCTTTGTCTTGTTTGCGTTTATGTAGGGAGATCTGCTGGTATAAGAGGGGGGGGGAGGAGGAAGAGGAAGAGGAAGGGAGGGGGGGGAAGAAGAGGAAGAGGAAGGGAGGGAGGGGAAGAAGAGGAAGAGGAAGGGAGGGAGGGAGGGAGGAAGAGAGGAAGAGAGGAAAGAGGAGGACGAGGGAGGAG
>NC_061822.1:16462722-16477722 GCF_019202785.1 Penaeus chinensis
ATAAAACAAGGAGAGGAACGGGAAAAGACGAACATATCCAAGGCCTTATGGCTATACCGCTCGTTCGTGGCAACATAGCGAAAAGGCCTGCGGCATAATCGTGCGTTTTCTTGTTCTTCCCTTCGTTGTTTGATTTACGGTGTGTTCACTATGAATCTTTCATTCATACATAAGCGTGTCTGTGATTAAAACAACGAAGGAGAGGAAATAAATACAGGAAAACACAATTATGCCGAAGGAAACTTGGGCGCGTGTCCGTATGCTTCCCCTCATTGTTTTACTTGTTTTTTTTTTAGCAATTTGTTCGGCAGGAATTCTTCGCTGTGTCGGCGTGTGTGTGCGAGGGAGAAAGTCGGTGGCGCGGGGCAGGAGATGGCGGGCGGGGCGAGAGTGAGGATTTGCACTTTGAAAAGACCTCGTTCATATTTCTTGTAGACGGCCATCGAGGTTTTCAACGCCGGCGGCTCTCGTGGTCTCCGGGCCGGCGTCGGGGAATGCAGACTTGCCCTTGCTCGCGCGTCCGACGGGCCTTTCTCCCCACTTCCCCCCCCCCCCCCATCCCCATTCATACCCTCCCCCTCTCCCCTTCATCCCCTCCCCCTACCCCGCCATCATGCTATAAATACTACCCTATCGGAAGGGGTTATGAATGGGGAGGTAGTTTTGTTGTTTTCTTCTTCCCCTTGTCATTCTCTCCCTTTCTTCCCCTCAGTTTTTCTCCATCTTCTCCCACTTCCTTTCCTTCCCCTCCCTCTCTCTCTGTCACTTCCTCTCATCATCCCGTTCTCCCCCTCTCCTATTTCTTTCTTCCTCTTTCTCTTCCTCTTCCCCTTTCTCCCTTTCCCTCTCTTCCGCTTCCCCTTTCTTTCCCCCTTCCCCTGTCTCTTCCGCTTCCCCTTTCTTTCTCCCTTCCCCTGTCTCTTCCCTATCCCCCTTCTCCCTTTCCCTCTCTTCCTCTTCCCCTTTCTTTATCTCACCCTTTCTTTCTCTCACCCTTTCTCCCCTTCCCTCTAACTCTCCCAACCGTCTCCTCCCTTTTTCCACTCATTTTCTCGTCTTGGAAGTTGCATGGCCCAGACAGTACAGAAATGCTACTCATGCGTTTCCTTACAGTCTTCGACACCATTAATAGTACCTCGTTTCGTGTACTATTCGCAGAACGAAACACCTTGAATTAAGGCATTCGGAACAGCTTCGAAATTCTCTCGAATCCTGAATTTGCTTGCGCAGAATCTTGGTTGCGTGCTCGTTACTTAGCCGCCAAGGATAAGGGTACTTTTGATCGGGTTTCGGTTTGGAAATGCATCGCACGAACAGAGAAAAAGACCTGCGCGAGAGTGGAATATTGAAAGAACCTGCAGTGCGTGTGCTAAATTTTTTAAACGACTTGCACTTAGAACCCCCTTTAATCTTTCTTCTCGATCTTTTTCTCCCCAGTTCTTTCTCCCGCAAAAAATGTTGCATATTGCTATATCTTGTATTACCCAATCCGTCGTCTGCCTCTTTGCACACAACCTCTCAACACGCTGTTGCACACGGACCTTGGACACGGGCCGTGGTAGGCGTTGGAGAAGGAATGCCCATTTCCGGCGGCGTTGCGCAAGCCGATGCCGAGGGAGTGCCGCCGACGCCGTGTCCTTCGGGTGCCCGGGGATTCCTCAACTCCATCTCGAGGGTCAGGGTGATGGCCTCAGCCTCCTGGTGAAGGGTGAAGGGGCTGTGAGAAGAGGCAACCTTTCTTGCTCTCCACTCCGTTTTCTCTCCGGCTGCTTCCTCCTCCTCTTTTCACACTCTTGATGTTTTCTTTCGTTCCCCTCCCCCTTTCTCCTCCTTCTCCTCCCATTTTCCTCCTCCTCCTCCTCCTCCTCCTCCTCCTCCCCCCCCCCCATTCTCCTCCCATTTTCCTCCTCCTCCTCATCCTCCTCCTCCCCCTCCCTTTCTCCTCCACCTCCTCCTCCCCCTCCTCCTCCTCCTCCTCCTCCCTTTCTCCTCCTCCCTTTCTCCTCCTCCACCTCCTCCTCCTCCCTTTCTCCTCCTCCTCCTCCTCCTCCTCCTCCTCCCTTTCTCCTCCTCCTCCTCCTCCTCCCTTTCTCCTCCTCCTCCTCCTCCTCCTCCTCCCTTTCTCCTCCTCCTCCTCCTCCTCCTCCTCCTCCTCCTCCTCCTCCCTTTCTCCTCCTCCACCTCCTCCACCTCCCTTTCTCCTCCTCCTCCCTTGCTCCACCTCCCTTTCTCCTCCTCCTCCCTTTCTCCTCCTCCTCCCTTTCTCCTCCTCCTCCCTTTCTCCTCCTCCTCCCTTTCTCCTCCTCCTCCTCCCTTTCTCCTCCTCCTCCTCCCTTTCTCCTCCTCCTCCTCCCCTTCTCCTCCTCCTCCTCCCCTTCTCCTCCTCCTCCTCCCTTTCTCCTCCTCCTCCTCCCTTTCTCCTCCTCCTCCTCCCTTTCTCCTCCTCCTCCTCCCTTTCTCCTCCTCCTCCTCCCTTTCTCCTCCTCCTCCTCCTCCCTTTCTCCTCCTCCTCCTCCTCCCTTTCTCCTCCTCCTCCTCCTCCCTTTCTCCTCCTCCTCCCTTTCTCCTCCTCCTCCTCCTCCCTTTCTCCTCCTCCTCCTCCCTTTCTCCTCCTCCTCCTCCTCCCTTTCTCCTCCTCCTCCTCCCTTTCTTCTCCTCCTCCTCCTCCCTTTCTCCTCCTCCTCCTCCTCCCTTTCTCCTCCTCCTCCTCCCTTTCTCCTCCTCCTCCTCCCTTTCTCCTCCTCCTCCTCCCTTTCTCCTCCTCCTCCTCCCTTTCTCCTCCTCCTCCTCCCTTTCTCCTCCTCCTCCTCCCTTTCTCCTCCTCCTCCTCCCTTTCTCCTCCTCCTCCTCCCTTTCTCCTCCTCCTCCTCCCTTTCTCCTCCTCCTCCTCCCTTTCTCCTCCTCCTCCTCCCTTTCTCCTCCTCCTCCTCCCTTTCTCCTCCTCCTCCTCCCTTTCTCCTCCTCCTCCTCCCTTTCTCCTCCTCCTCCTCCCTTTCTCCTCCTCCTCCTCCCTTTCTCCTCCTCCTCCTCCCTTTCTCCTCCTCCTCCTCCCTTTCTCCTCCTCCTCCTCCCTTTCTCCTCCTCCTCCTCCCTTTCTCCTCCTCCTCCTCCCTTTCTCCTCCTCCTCCTCCCTTTCTCCTCCTCCTCCTCCCTTTCTCCTCCTCCTCCTCCCTTTCTCCTCCTCCTCCTCCCTTTCTCCTCCTCCTCCTCCCTTTCTCCTCCTCCTCCTCCCTTTCTCCTCCTCCTCCTCCCTTTCTCCTCCTCCCTTTCTCCTCCTCCTCCTCCTCCCCCTCCCTTTCTCCTCCTCCTCCTCCCTTTCTCCTCCTCCTCCCATTTTCATCCATATCTTCTTTCCCTGTTATATCCTTTTGCCCCTCGTCCTCTCTTACTTTCACGTTTGCGCAGTACATTTTCGCTTACCAAACCTGCCCCTTTCGCTTTCTCACATTTTATAAATTTTTATATTTGCCTCTTACATATTGGATAAGCGAGAAGAGAGAGAGAGTGCTTGGGACTGTCAGGCTTCATCAGTACCCACAGCGCTTCACAGACAGTTTATCAAAGGTGATGACGTCCAGAGCCCGTATCTCTTTCACTCTTGTACACGGCGTGTGCGTGTTTTTTCTCTACACGATGTAGTTTGTCGATTTCTTTTAAGTGGATATATTTTCCAGGCGATTGTCCGATTTCCATTTAATTTTAAAAATACTTAGGATAAACTTCTCGTCTGAGTGGAGTTTATCTTTTAGAAACGGTTTTGTCAGACTGACGTAAACAGATAATTTACACAGGGCATATAGTTAGAGAGAGAGGTTCATTAATTTGTACATTAGTAATGATAAAAACAAACGTTTGGTTTAGCTGGCAAAAGATCCTCCCCCTACTCTAGCACGAATAGCAAACTTTGACGATACTGTGTGTACATTTCAATTAGATGTTAAGTAATGTCTTTACGCCACAGACGGTATACATGTTTTGAAGCGTTCTCCATAAGCCTAGCAGCTCTCTCTTTTTCTCTCTTTAGTTCTGGGACTTAAGAACCAGGGTCATTCGTGTGGAAATCTGCACAGACGACCACACTGCAAAAGTAATTTTATTAGTGCCATTATGATCCAGACCGGAACGTCTAATACCCTCCGGTGCCTTCACATGCCCTTGGTCAGCTCTCTCTCCGTCGCGATCCGGGAACTCATGAGTACCCTGGAACAACGTGACGGCGGGGCGTCCGAAATGCATCGAGTCGTCTTCCCCTTCTTTTTCTCCCTTACTTTTTCGTCTTAGGTGGATTTTTTTTTTTTTTTTTTTTTTTTTGGGGGGGGGGGGAGTAGGAAATGTGGAAGTCGAGAAAGAGGGATATAGAAGAGATGATAGGAGGACGAAAACATTGGACGCGAAAAGGAAAGCGAGCCGGGGAGCGAGAGCGAGGAGACCCTCCGCCGCCAGCTCGCGGGGCCTAAACCTAAGCGCGAGAACCAGATGTCTGGACCCGCTGAGATCTGGAGATACTCCCTCGGCCGCGCCCCAACCGAGCCGAAGCGTCTCTGGCCCCCTCGACCTTCGGCAAGTAGATCAAGGTAACGCCCGCGAGGAGCCGCCGGTGGTATTCTGGGATATTTATAGACGTTTGATGAAAGTTGTCCGAGTCGGAATGTGTTGTTTCTTCCGCGCGACAAGATCTGCGCTAACCGCTAAACAACCTCGTGTAAAGATTGCTTGATAGTAGCAAAATGACCTTCCCTTCCCTTACCCTTTCTCTGCCCCGAGAGAAAGGCAGGTTCTCGAGTGGTTTACAATAGCCTCTGATGGACGGTGCCATAACAGACGGCGGTGGCACCCATAACAGTGCCTCTTGACCTCGCACAGGAAGCAAAGCTGTCGTTTAGTTTACATTATTTTTTGCCGGGCATGAAAATAGATATTACTAATTTTACCAGACATCCTGGTGTAAACAGGTCTTTGGGATTTACTAATTTACCAATTCAGCTTATGCGTCTTAAACATAATTTCAAAGAATGATCAAATAGCTCTAGCATACATTAAATTAGATATTACTACAGAATATCGTGAGTGGGAGGTCCTGGGGCATTGACGACCAATCAGCGGACCTCTCCGCGCCCCTCCCCCCCCTATTCGACATTTTCATCAGACTGTGAATGTGAAAACGAGTTTGATAGTAAAAGACCACTTGGGAATTTCAAGAAATAAGACCTCAGCGGAGTTCACCCGTTTTATAGAATTCGCAAAAGGCCAGGATGAATTGGGATGGATTGTCTGCCCTTGAGGTTGAAAGGATTCCACGAGATGAAGTACAGTTACAGGACGCTGAAAATAACCCACTCTCCATTTATATGCTCTAATAGCCTCCAATATCCGGGCCTCCCCCAATGCCCCTCCTCCTCATCTCCCCCAATGCCCCTCCTCCTCATCTCCCCCAATGCCCCTCCTCCTCATCTCCCCCAATGCCCCTCCTCCTCATCTCCCCCAATGCCCCTCCGCCTCTCCCCACGAAAGAACTGTTGCCGAGATTACATTTTTCCCAAGTAACAAGTCTCCGAAGTCCGGTGCCATTTTGAGTTCCTGTCGGTGCCTTTGCCTTCCCGCCCCTCGCCTCCAGACGTCAGCCAGATTCATGGCACTTTCGAAAGTCTTGTTTTGGAACGTCTGGAGAGAGGGAGGGAGGGAAGGAATGTAGAAGAGAGAGAGGGAGGGGGAAGGGAGGGAGGCAGGGAAGGAGGGAAGGAAGATAGGGAGGTAGGGAGGTAGGGAGGTAGGTAGGGAGGTAGGGAGGTAGGAAGGTAGAAAGGTAGGGAGGTAGGAAGGTAGAAAGGTAGAAAGGTAGAAAGGTAGAAAGGTAGAAAGGTAGAAAGGTAGAAAGGTAGAAAGGTAGAAAGGTAGGAAGGTAGGAAGGTAGGAAGGTAGGAAGGTAGGAAGGTAGGAAGGTAGGAAGGTAGGAAGGTAGGAAGGTAGGAAGGTAGGAAGGTAGGAAGGTAGGAAGGTAGGGAGGGAGGGAGGGAGGGAGGGATATAGACCTGCAGGACCACCCGGCAGTGTCAGGCTGGCGCAACACGGTTTGGGTTATAGCGCTTCTCATTCATTAGGGTTCATCTGCATCCCCCCTCCCCTCTATTCGTTTCCTCCTATCCATTACCCCTTTTCTGTCTTCCTTCTACTCCTCTACTTCATTTTCCACCTCCTTACTACCACCACCTTTCTTCTTCCTCTTCCTCTTCCCTCCACCTCTCCCCTCCACCTCTCTCCTCCCATCTCCTTCCTCCTCCTTCCTCCTTCTCTTCTTCCTCCTTCTCTTATTCTTCCTTCCTCTTCCCCTCCCCCCCCCCCTGCCCTTCCCTCCCAGACCTCCATGTTCCCCTTTTCCTCTCATCCATGTTCCTCCTCTTTTGACCAATTTCCTCTTCATTCCTTCCTCTTCCGTAACTCATATATTTACATTCGTTCTCTTTCTCTAGGAGAGTCATGTTAACTCCTCTGCAAACTTTCCTTGTTCGCCATTGTATGGGCGCCAAGGGACCCGTGGCACTCCCTTTTTCTAGTTTTTCTTCTTCCTGTTATCCTTCTCCCTCCCCCTCTCCCTCTCACTCTCTCTCTCTCCCTCTCACTCTCTCACTCTCTCTCTCTCTCTCTCTCTCTCTCTCTCTCTCTCTCTCTCTCTCTCTCTCTCTCTCTCTCTCTCTCTCCCTCTCTCTCTCTCTCCCTCTCACTCTCTCTCTCTCTCCCTCTCCCTCTCACTCTCTCTCTCTCCCTCTCCCTCTCACTCTCTCCCTCTCCCTCCCTCCCTCCCTCCCTCCCTCTCCCTCCCTCCCTCCCTCTCCCTCCCTCCCTCCCTCCCTCCCTCCCTCCCTCCCTCCCTCCCTCCCTCCCTCCCTCCCTCTCTCTCCCTCTCCCTCCCTCTCCCTCCCTCTCCCTCCCTCTCTCTCCCTCTCTCTCCCTCTCCCTCCCTCTCTCTCCCTCTCCCTCCCTCTCCCTCCCTCTCCCTCTCTCCCTACCAATCTCTCTGCCTCCCCTCTCCCCAGCATCCATCCTTTCTCACTATTTCTTTCTCTTTTCTCCATTATCTCTTCCTCTTGCCCCCCCCCCCCTCCCCTCTCTTCATCTATCTCGTCTATCCAGTCTCCTTCGCTCAATGTTCTTGCTTATTCAAAATGCCCGCTTTCTCCCTTGATCCATCGTGACGTCACCGAGTAACGAAGCCTGATCGAAGGGACCTTGTTGAACGCCTATGATCTTCGACCAGTCTTTGTCCTTGCCATGGCGTTATGTGAAGATCCTTGTTCAGTCATATGCCAGCGTTGCAGTGACAGGTTTTTCTTAAGTTGTATATTAAGTAACACTTGTATATATTATCAACACTAACAATTCCTTTCCTCATCCCTCTCCTCTTTGCCCCCCCCTCTCCTCTTCCCTCTCCTCTTTGCCTCCCCCTCTCCTCTTCCCTCTCCTCTTTGCCTCCCCCTCTCCTCTTCCCTCTCCTCTTTGCCTCCCCCTCTCCTCTTCCCTCTCCTCTTTGCCTCCCCCTCTCCTCTTCCCTCTCCTCTTTGCCTCCCCCTCTCCTCTTCCTTTCCACCTTACTCTTCCCTTCCATCCCATCCTCCCCTCCCCTCCCCTCCCCTCCCCTCCCCTCCCCTCCCCTCCCCTCCCCTCCCCTCCCCTCCCCAACCCTCCCACCCATACACTCCTTCCACCCGCCACATACACATACACATACTTTCACACCTAAGAGAGAGACGCACACGCGCACACACGCACGCACGGAGGAACGAGAGCGCATATGTTGAATTATTTATAGGCATAATTAAACAATACTGTAGTGAAAATAAATGACACCAACATGCTAACAAGTCCCAAGGTAAATTATTAGTGGTTAGGTAAGACAGCCAATTAGTAAGAACGCAAAAAGGGGGGGGGGGTCAAAGCGAAGTAGTACATCGACCGACATTATTGTTAAATTTTCTATTTTTTGTTTAGAAAAGTGCTTTAACGCTTCTGTCTGTTCGTAATATCACTACGTTTTCACATTGGTGCCAGACGAGGTCACTGTACTTGAGGGCAATGCCTGGGGAGTTTGAGAGGTCACGATTGTGTCATTTGGGAACGTGTCTCACGTAAGCCCGCCTAATCACGTGTTAAAAGCTTTTCATGATGATAAGATTTTTTTGTGTCTCTCTCTATGCGTGTGCGTGCGTGCGTGCGTGTGTATTCGTATGTTCATGTTTACTCGTGTATGTGTGTGCATTTTTGTGCATCTGCGTGCGCCTGTGACTGTGAGCAAGGAGGGAAACCCCGACGAAATCCTTCAAAACCCTGGCCACCTGCGGTCGTCCCCGCCTCCTTCATCCCCAGGTCGTCTTAAGGGCAGAGGGAGCGCTTCTCAGAAGACGCGTAGGAAGGTTCTCGGGCATGGAGACACCAGCCCCTTTGCCGTGTGTAAAAGTGAAAGTATTGGAAGGTCTCCAGGGACTACCCTCTCCTCGCCTGCCTGCTGCCCGCCTGTCTGCCAGCACACTTGCGTGCTTGGCGAGGGGTTGGGTGTGCTGGAGAGCAGATCATGTGTTATCCTTTCCCTTTCTCTCTCTCTCTCTCTCTCTCTCTCTCTCTCTCTCTCTCTCTCTCTCTCTCCCTCCCCCTCCCTCTTCCTCTCCCTCTCCCTCTCCCTCTCCCTCTCCCTCTCCCTCTCTCTGGGAGGGGAGAAAGAGGGAGAGGGGGGACGAAGGAGAGAGAGGGAGAAAGAGAGAGAGAGAAAGAAAGACAAAGAGAGAAGCAGGCATTCCAGAGACACTTGAGAGTGCGAGGAGAGAGAGAGAGAGTACGCGGCCGAGTAGTTAGTTGCATAGTGAAGACGAGAAACGAGAGAGAATGCAAAACCTGTTATACTTCTAGACTGTCTTCCCGGCAACACATCCCAGCGTGCCGTGAAGATGTAAGGAAAGATGTTTAAGGAAAAGAAGTAATTAACAACGTTTTTTAAGAAAATGTAAACGAGACGGAGTTTGGAAATGCGGTAACGAAGTACTTTCATATTTCACAAACGATGGACAAGAAAGCCGTCAGATCTCGGCTTGTGCAAGGCCACAGTCGAAGAAAAGTCCGGTTGTGGCCTGGCAATGCAATTAAGAATAACCTTAAGCCATGAGCTAAAAATATATAGTTAGAGGTCCCCCCCCCCCCACACAAAAAAAAAAACAGGATTACGACACGCCATCACCTTTCCACGTAGTGTGTTAAGTCTGTTAGAATGTCGTGTTGGTTTTCATCGCTGTTATGTCTGTCCACATGTCGCTGTCATTGTTTGCATTGTGTCTGATAACGTCGAGAATTTGCATTGTGTGTGGCGGGATTTCTTGGCTGAGAGAGAGAGAGAGAGAGAGAGAGAGAGAGAGAGAGAGAGAGAGAGAGAGAGAGAGAGAGAGAGAGAGAGAGGCTGTTCAGCATGTATGGAAAGTTGAGAGTTGGCGCATATTGTCATGCATCCCTTTCCCTTCCCCCTCAGGTATCGGCATAGATGACACCTTCGTGATGTTGGCGGCCTGGAGGAGGACCCGCCTGCAGGACTCCGTTTCGGACCGGATGGCGAAGACCTTTGCCGACGCCGCCGTCAGCATCACCATCACCTCCCTGACCGACATGATCTCCTTCTTCATCGGCGCCATCACGCCCTTCCCTTGCGTCCAGGTCTTCTGTCTCTACACGGGTGAGTGGCTGCTCGACTGACTTCGCTCCTTTGGCTTGAAGTTAGAGACTTAGATTGTTTTACTAAACTAGATTTATTATATGAACATAGGTCTTTTTTTTTTTTTTTTTTTTTTTTTTTTTTTTTTACAATGCTCAAAGATTGTTTTACTGTCCTTAAAGAAATATCACTTTTGGTCCAATTCGTAGGCTTCTGTTAGTGTGTCATGCCCTAGACTCGGCCCCATGTCAATGCCCTCTTGTCTTACCACGCCTAGAGATGCCTTGTAACCCGAGTATTGCCGATTCTGACGTAATGCAGTCTGCCTTGACCGGACCGATGCCGTCTGACTGGCATCCATGTCGGTTCTCGAGATGCCTCAGGGTCGGGTGATAGGCGTTATTTTGAAGCCCCCCTTTTTTAGTTTTCTTTAAATCTAGGTCGTTATTCTATTTACCATCTAATCGGAGCTTCATAAATCCTAGTTCGTTTACCGATAGCAAATGCCGACAATACTTTCTCTTATTTTATGTACTATGAAGGCAGCACCATCCTCCTCTTCCCCTCTCGGCCTCCTCCTTCACAAATCCCAAGCTGACGTCGCGACTTCCTCTCCTTCCAGGCACTGCCGTCGTGGTGACATACCTGTGGCACATCACCTTCTTCGGCGGCTGCATGGCACTCTCCGGGTACATGGAAAAGGGGCAGCGTCATGGCGTCTTCTGCCACAAAATCAAGGCCAAGTCGGAGTCTGGTAAGTCCTGAGGAACTTGGAAAGTAGTCTTACGTGATTTTTTCCTTTTCTTTTTATTTGTATTTCTTATTATTATTATTTGTATTTCTTCTTATTATTATTTTTCTTCTTCTTCTTCTTCTTCTTCTTCTTCTTCTTCTTTTTCTTCAGGAAATATGGGAGAATGATTATTTGGTATTATACAAATCCTTTCAAATATACACGTGTAGACCACATATACGCACCTCCATAAATATTAACCTACATGTATATATATATACACACTGCCATTCATAACAACACGCATACATATGTATATGTACGTAAAACATGAGCAGTTTCACTATGAATATTTATGAGTTCCTTGGATATGCAAAACAAATGTTAAAATTAGAAACAGAGGTGAAAGCACGAGGAATATTTAGTGGTGGATATTTAATTTTCCGGGGCGGTGGGTGACGGCAGGATTTTTCTGGGAGTCTTGTCCGAATTCGTGGACATGATTTCAAAAGGACCAAAGGGTCTGTTTCTTTAGGTTTGTTTCTCTTTCTTTTTCTTTCTCTTCTATTTTTTCTTCTTCTTCTCTTCGCTCTCTTCTTCTTTTTTTCTTTTCTCCTCTTCTCTCCTCTTCTCTCGTCTCGTCTCGTCTCGTTTGGTTTTGTTTCTTTTCCCTTTTCTTCTCTCTTGCTCCCACTCCCTTTTTCTTCTATTCGTTTCCCATCTATTCTTTTCTATTGCCCTTTTCAAGCGGTATTAGCCGCCTATCTGGAGTGATAATTACAACGACCTTTGACCTGGAATGACTGTTTACACAAATATTTTGAATAGTTCGAGGCAGAGACCGTAGTTTGCTTAATTACCGAAAGGACTTGACCTCGCCGGGGAAGCGAATTAGCCTCCAGTTGACCTAGTTTTAGTCTTCCTGTTTGTTTTAATGACCTTCGTTCGGCGGTCATCGTCTTCATTCATTTGTGGAGAGTTTGGGAATGTTGCTTAATGAAAGGTTGAAAGTCTGTTGGCTTTTTTTCTCATATTTTCTTTTCTTTGCTTTTCTTTGCTTTCTTTCTCACTTTTTTTTTTTACATGGGATACTTGTTTCTTAGTAACTCGTTCGATACTCTGTACGTCACATTTTATCGTTGCCGATCATTTTCTACGTAACGATTTTTGTTTTCATTATGTATCATGGTATTTTTCTTCTTCTCCGTTGCCCCCTTTTCGCACTCCTCTTCCACCTCCTTCCCCTTTCTCCCCTTCCTCCTTCTCCTCCTCTCCTTCTCCTCCTCCTCCTCTTCCTTCCCCTTCCTCCCCTTCCTCCTTCTCCTCCTCCTCTTCCTTCCCCTTCCTCCTTCTCCTCCTCCTCCTCTTCCTTCCCCTTCCTCCTTCTCCTCCTCCTCTTCCTTCCCCTTCCTCCTTCTCCTCCTCCTCTTCCTTCCCCTTTCTCCCCTTCCTCCTTCTCCTCCTCCTCTTCCTTCCCTTTCTCCCCTTCCTCCTTCTCCTCCTCCTCTTTCTCCTTCCCCTTTCTCCCCTTCCTCCTTCTCCTCCTCCTCTTTCTCCTTCCCCTTCCTCCTTCTCCTCCTCCTCTTTCTCCTTCCCCTTTCTCCCCTTCCTCCTTCTCCTCCTCCTCTTTCTCCTTCTCCTCCTCCTTCTCCTCCTCCTTCTCCTCCTTCTCCTCCTCCTCTCCTCCTCCTCCTCCTCCTCCTCCTCCTCCTCCTCTTCCTCCTCTTCCTCCTCCTCCTCCTCCTCCTCCTCCTCCTCCGCCTCCTCCTCCTCTTCCTCCTCCTCCTCCTCCTCCTCCTCCTCCTCCTCCTCCTCCTCCTCCTCCTTCTTTTTTGAACCCCATAAACAGTAAATTGCGTCGGACCAAATAACCGGCAGGAAGCAAAAACTTGGCTGCTATTGGCCCACTCTCGGAGCGCCTCCAAGTGGCACCACACCGGCAGCGGCTCTAAAAGGCCCCCCTTCTCCCACCACCTCCTTACTCCCCCATCTCCCCCATCCCCCCCTCCCGCACCCCTTCCACCATCGCTCATAATGAGTGCTTCCTTTTTTGTTATATAAATGTCATCAGTGTGGCCGTAACACTGATATTGTTAATGTGATGCAAGTTTTTTAAAGACAATATCAATCACAGTTACTAACCACCACATCAACTACAACCACTGTTACCACTACAATCGCTGCCGCTACCATCACTACCACTCCACTTTTCCTGCTTCTACTACTACTTTTTACTCTCCTTACCAAACTGCACATGAACTACTACACTTGATTATCTTACTCGTGTTAGTCCTGTTAGTAGTTGTATTAGAAGAGGCAGTTATTCTCGTAGCAGTGTAAACACGACGACCACACCTCAGAGCTTCGTCCACCTCCACTTCCACCTCCGCCTCCACGTCTAACCTCTACTCATAGCTATATACCTCCACCTCCCGCTCCTTCTTTTTCTTCTTCTTCTCCTCCTCCTCCTCCTCCTCCTCCTCCTCCTCCTCCTCTACCTATATTTATTCCTATTTCTATTCCGCCACCTCCACCTCACCCAACTCCTCCACCTCCCACTCTATCTCCGCTTCCGCCTTCACCTCCATTTCTACCTCCACCTTTGCCTCCACCTTTGCCTCTACCTCTACCTCTACCTCTGCCTCTACCTCTGCCTCTGCCTCTGCCTCTACCTCTGCCTCTGCCTCTGCTTCTACCTCTGCCTCTACCTCTACCTCTACCTCTGCCTCTGCCTCTACCTCTACCTCTACCTCTGCCTCTACCTCTACCTCTGCCTCTACCTCTGCCTCTACCTCTGCCTCTACCTCTGCCTCTACCTCTGCCTCTGCCTCTACCTCTACCTCTGCCTCTACCTCTGCCTCTACCTCTGCCTCTACCTCTGCCTCTACCTCTGCCTCTACCTCTGCCTCTACCTCTACCTCTGCCTCTGCCTCTGCCTCTGCCTCTGCTTCTACCTCTACCTCTGCCTCTACCTCTACCTCTACCTCTGCCTCTACCTCTGCCTCTACCTCTGCCTCTACCTCTGCCTCTACCTCTGCCTCTACCTCTACCTCTGCCTCTACCTCTGCCTCTACCTCTACCTCTGCCTCTACCTCTGCCTCTACCTCTGCCTCTACCTCTGCCTCCCCCCCCCCCTCCAACGCAGCCGCCGCGAGCGCCATCTATCCCGCGGCGGTGCTTTTTATTGGCTCTATGATTGCGGCGTCCGTGCTTGTTATTTATTTTTGACCTGCGACGCTGAAGATATCATTGGCTCGCTAATGGCTAGTCTAACCCCTTTGGCTCCGTCGCCCCTTTCTCCCTGTCTGGCTCTCGGTTATTCGTCTCTTCGTTTCTCTCTGCGCCTACTTCTTTCCCTCGTACCTCCTTCACAATCTTCCCTTGTCTCTTGTCTTTCTTTGCCCTTCTCTCTCCGTTTCCGTCTTTCTCTGTCTCTGGGTGTATGTGCTGTATATGTGGCGGTTTGTTTCAGCCTTTTTCGCTCTCTCTGCTTCCGTCTCTTTCTCAATGTGTGCACGTGTGTGTGTGTGTATATGGCGGTCCTTTTCTCCCGTGTACTCCTGCCTTCCTTTCACTGGGCGACGAACCAGTGTCTCGGTTATGTTCCCACGATCCAGCCAGCCGACCCAGGGGGTATCTCATAGTTAACGCGTCTCTCTCTCTCTCTCTCTCTCTCTCTCTCTCTCTCTCTCTCTCTCTCTCTCTCTCTCTCTCTCTCTCTCTCTCTCTCTCTCTCTCTCTCTCTCCCCCCCCCTCTCTCTCTCTCTCTCCCCCCCTCTCTCTCTCTCTCTCTCTCTCCCCCCTCTCTCTCTCTCTCTCTCTCCCCCCTCTCTCTCTCTCTCTCTCTCTCCCCCCTCTCTCTCTCTCTCTCCCCCCCCCCCCTCTCTCTCTCTCTCTCTCTCTCTCTCTCTCTCTCTCTCTCTCTCTCCCTCCCTCTCTCTCCCTCTCTCTCCCTCCCTCTCTCTCTCCCTCCTCTCCCCCTCCTCTCCCCCTCCTCTCCCTCCTCTCTCTCTCCTCTCTCTCTCCCCCCTCTCTCTCTCCCCCCTCTCTCCCTCCTCTCTCTCTCCTCTCTCTCTCCCCCCTCTCTCTCTCTCTCCCCCCCCTCCCCCTCTCTCCCCCCCTCCCCCCTCTCTCTCTCTCTCTCTCTCTCTCTCTCTCTCTCTCTCTCTCTCTCTCTCTCTCTCTCTCCTCTCCTCTCTCTCTCTCCTCTCCCTCCCTCTCCCTCCCTCTCCCTCTCCCTCTCTCTCCCTCTCCTACCCTCCCCCTCCTCTCCTCCCCCTCCTCTCTCTCACTCGCAAGTTCGCAGCGGAAGCAAAGAGCAACACCTGGTCAACTTAAATCCCTCACTTCGAACCACACCGCTAAGACCTGTACTCTCCTTGGTGCGGGGAAATGCAGATGAGATTGTGGATTTTGTTAACCGTCTGTTTCTTCGCTTCGTAGGTGTAGTTTCTTGTTGAGATCGGCGCTGTTTACCTCGGTCAACGTCGGTTACTGGAGCTTGTTTTGTTAATGAGAGTACTCAGGTGTGCGAGGGGTACCAAGGGGGTTGGAGAGGGGGGTAAGGAAGTCCTGGAAGTAG
>NC_061822.1:16482722-16495222 GCF_019202785.1 Penaeus chinensis
TAGGTTGTGATCACTGGCGACGTGAACTACAGCGATCCAGTTGTCCAGGATCAGCTGATGGATATGCACCAACAGTTCGAGAACCTAACGTACGTGGCAGAAGCTCTATACACCGAGTCCTGGCTGAGGGCCTGGCTCGGCTTCCTTGACAGAAACCAAGAATTCCTGGAACTGAATATCACGACAGAAGAGGACTTCATTGCCAATCTTCGAGAGGTATGTGTTTGTGTTTTTGTGTGTGTGTGTTTGTCTCTGCGTATTCTTGCTCAGGAATTGGTTGAGAGAAACTTTCTTGGGATCTGAAGCCTTATCGCCTGGGCGAGATGTCAAGCCAAGCTATGTTTTTCATGTTTGTCAACCGTTTTCACTAGATACTGTGGCGTGTCTTTTATATAACTCGCAACTGAGTTGGCTAATGTGTGTTACATAATCTCATGACATTATGGATCTGCGCTCTTCAGATACAGTACATTCTTCATTATTTTCGACAGATATACTTATCGGGTCCAGCCAACGTCTTCGCGCAAGATGTGGCCTTCAACGAAAACTACACTCGAATCAAAGCTTCCAGGTTCATAATCCAGACGCACAAGATTTTAGATGCTAATGACGATAAGGACATGATGGAGAAGCTGCGGCAGGTGGCTCGAGATTCTCCGTTCAACGTCACCGTGTTCAATCCCTTCTTTATCTATTTCGATCAAGTTAGTATTATTTGCCATTGTTGATTTACTTCTTTGTTTATAGTTTTGGATTTGAGGATGTATAGTGTTTATATGTCGATACAAGGAAATAGATCTAACTAATACCTTTACACTTTTTTCAGTACGTGTTGGTGAGGACTACGAGTATCCAAGCAATCTGCCTTGCTGCAGCCGTCATGATGGTCGTCTCGCTCATTTTCATCCCGAATCCCCTCTGCTCGCTCTGGGTCGCCTTCTCCATTGTCTCCATCGAGGTGGGCGTGGTGGGTTACATGACGCTGTGGGGCGTGAACCTCGACTCCATTTCCATGATCAATCTCATCATGTGCATCGGTTTTAGCGTGGACTTCTCGGCCCATATTTCCTACGCGTATCTGGCTGCCAAGGTCGACACGCCCGAGGAGAGGGTGCAGGAGTGCCTCTATGCCCTCGGCCTTCCCATCCTGCAGGGCGGCTTGTCAACCATCCTGGGCATCACCACGCTCATCCTCGCTCCATCGTACATCTTCATCACCTTCTTTAAGACGGTGTTCCTGGTCATCTTCTTCGGCGCCATGCACGGCATCTTCCTCCTGCCCGTGCTGCTCTCCCTGCTCGGCCCCGGCTCGTGCTCCAAGCGCAAAAATAAGGAGATCACTCCTCCCATGAAGGGCAACGGTCATCCCTTCTTCATACACGGCCAAGCCCTTCCCCCGCCCGGCCCGCACGACGCCAGCAGCCTGAAGATCCCTCGGCCACACAGCATGGCAGCCTCTCAGTCGGGGATTCCCGTGGCCCCGGTAGGCCTTGGTCGCTCCGGCGCCTTCCTTGCTCCCGCCACGCTTGCTTCCAACAAGGATGATGGTAACAGCCTGGAAAAGGATCTGGGACTAGGTACATCCGGCGAGGAGTCGAGCGAGTCGAGCCTTAGCAAGGGCGCCGCCAACCGCCGCGGGGGCCCGGATATCATACCTGGCAGCGGAGGACGCCGCGGACTTCCCATTCTAGAGGTATACAGCAATAACGGATATATCAGCGATGACCTGGAAGCCGAGGAGCGTCGCTCGGAAGAACGCCGTCTCGATCACTATGGCGAATGGGAAGACCCGCGTCGCAGCTACCAGAACAACCGGCCTTCACCCGAGCGCTCGTCGTCCGTCCATCGAAATGATTCATCCGCACGACCCGGGCAGCGCCAGGGACGTCTGCACTCCTCCGACACCCGGGAGCGAACCGAACTCAGGAGAGGTTCCTCGGCAACAAGGTCACACGGAGCGCGTCCCTCTGCAGATCCCCGCGGAAGGCACCGCGACCACCATTAACGACGTCACGCCCAAGTGACCACGTGCCATGGCCAAGTGTACAGTGTACATAGTGTAGTATGAATGGACAGGCCCAGCGCAGCTAGTCACTGGGCGAACACCCCCAATCCCATCTCTTAGTTCTCCCCAAGGGTTGTGTTTGTCACCCCGCGGATTTGTGCCATTCCGCCCACATTTCGACCCTGCTGTGTTCTCATTCATCAACATCAGATATGTTTGTTTGTCCTTGTCAAGGGGTGAAGCCCTTATATGAAAATAATTTCGTGTGTGTCTTGACAAACTGCACCGATTAGCGGGGTCGGTGGAAATAAATCATCTGTATTTATTTATACGAACTTTATTTTGTGTTGCAAAGGTACATACATTGTGGACAAGTGGACAACGACTCTGAACTAGCGTTGCAAGGGATAGGGCAGACCACAGACACGCACAACCTGCCGCGATGACAGTGGTGTTTACCGGTATGTCTCGAAGCTGTCGCCGGTCCACGATGTAGCAAATAGTGATTGGTAATGACAAATGCCAAAAGTTGCCAGAGCAGGTGTACTTAATCTGAGGAAATGAGTGAACTGTGATTCTCAAGAATAGTTTTTTGTGTGTATGTAACTGCTGAACAAGATAAATTAACATTTTGTACAAATTTTCATGAGATATCTTCCTGTTTTTAGAACGGTCAGGTTCACAGTGTTTCCCAGATTGCCAGTATCAGTGGCATGCTGGAGCTCAGTCTGGCTCAATAGTAATGTAATCGTTTTTAATATCATTTTAATGTAAACTGTATCAGTTACCACTTTGTCGACAAGTTTTGAGTAAAAAAAACATTCCCAAACTTGATGAACTCCAGATTGAAGTGTAGACTTTTACTATTATTCCATTATTCCATTAACTTCAATACTGATATTGTGTGATATAGGAATGAATCGTTATTTTATAATACTTTTATAATGAAAATTTGTTTTTAGAAATAAGGTTTGATAAGGTAGATGCTCGCAGGATGTTCGTCCTGAGAGGTAAATGTATATAGCATATAAATTTTATTTCAGTTTTCGTCCAAATTTAACAAATTCTGTTTTAGCTAAATCTCGCTCTCGCATTAGATTCACTTGGTTGGTTTTATCAGGGAAGTGGTTTGTTTTCCTGCATCAAAATGCCTTGCCAAGAGGTTATATTAGTCGGGTCCAAACACCTGCAGAGGAGTTGGATCCTTCAACCCATCCAGTATATAAGGCATCCAGTTAACCAAGTTGGATTCCTTATATCACGTGGTACTTGATGCATGGAAACTAGCCCTTCGCATGTAGTTGTTACAGGGAGAATAGGGTCTTCTTAACAACTAGCTGAAAAGGCTGTTGAATTAGAGACCAGAGAGCTGCTCGTGGCAGAGATACTTCCCTGGCGGTTATCTTTAAAGTAACTGTCGAAATCCTGGTGGCCGACTCGATGCATGTGCATAGCCTGTCTAAAAAATGAGCAGCATTGTCGAATGTGGTAGTTTTTGTAATGATTATTTTATATGATGTTTATATTAACTACACTGCCCATGTGCGCTGTAAATAGCATTGGCAGACGACCATGTTCATGTTTTTCTTAACCCTGTAGTGTTTCTGCTCATAGAAAAGCAGAGACTTGAGATTTCGAGAAAACGCCTTGACTCGTGTATAACGAAATATTGATACTTGTAAATGCCTCGACCAGTTCATATATGTATTTATAGGCGAAATCATAGACAATGAAAAGACGTGTAAGAAGATTTGTTGATTGCCGTAAGCATACGATGGAGTACTACAGAAGCGTCACCAGATTCAGTATTATTAAGCCCCTCTACATTTTACATGTGCAATGATAAAAAATGTCACTAATAAACCCAGGTTTCTTAATGATTTGCATTTTATTCCCTCATACTATACATTAAGAAAGTGTAATAACTTAGATATGTATGTGACTATTGCTATTAAAGAGCTTATCAATGTGCTCAATGCTTCGGTGGGGTAAGGCTATGGCTTTTGCTGGTGTTCGGAGTTCGATTGTCTGGGCCTGCTGGTGATTAGGACCCAGCTCTTCCTACCACGCGGGGAGGTGGCGACCCATTGCACCAATAAGTCAAGGTTATTCGCCGTGTACCCACATTATTATTGTTGTTATTATAATGAAGGTAGCCTCTTGCACTTCTTAGTATCACAGTTTCGATGTTACAGTATGAAATTTGAGATGACCATCTTTTCGTTTCTATGCTGGAAAAGCAATGTTGATCGAAGCCCTGTTTTTGACGAGTTGTGAATATTTTTTAATCGACTTCCGTTAATGATGACTTTTACTGTGATAGATCAGCAAGAAATAAATCATAGTACCAAAGTACGATTTATCGGAAAATCACGCAAAATAACTTTGCCTCAGATGTTCATGACCTTGTTTGAAATAATTTTAAAATTATCCATAACCTGCTAAATAAAATTTGGTAATCAAACATGACCAAAAATAGTTTAATCGTAATGTAAACAACGTAGGAAGTTTTTCACAGCTGTACATGATGCTACCTTTACTTATAATGATCAATAATATTGACAAATATTTTTGTTTCTTGTAGAACAAATATGTGATAAGCCATGGCCCTTATTCAACCAGAATAACCCTCAGTGGAACAATGATTCTTTACCTTTTTACTCCCTCTCCCCACTGTAATAAAAAAGAAAAAAGTTCTTCCACCAACTCCCCCTTGCATTTATAAATAAAATTTTCTTCCACAAGTAAAAACAGACCTCAAACCTAGAGAAACACTAGCAGTGCACCAGAAACCAAACCAAAAAATATATATGGAGCTGTTTACATATTTTATGCAGACATTTTACTTGTATTATAAGTAGAAAATTTAAGAAGAAACAAATTAAATGTGCAAGTTGAAGATACCAGTTGTAAAAAATATGGCTATTTTATTTTTTTAATAGCTTACGATTATTATCCATTTTACTGTCATTCATACGTTAAGACGTTTGATAATTTCCCTATTTATAACATCCTTCTGTTTAATGCTCAATCTCAATCTACAGTGCCTGCAGTTTTCTGATTTCTTATTAATCTTTTCCCCCTCAGTAATACATTTCATATTGGAATATAGCCAAAGCATTTACATAGTTTTGGTAACATGATTAGCTTACAAATAGTTTAACCCATTGCTGCAAATTAGTTAAATAGCAATCACTTATTTACACAAATTTCTGATTTGTTAAAGGGAGATTCTAACAAGAAAATATTACCTGTATCTATAGCCATATGATGTACAGCACTGATATGTAGCTTTTCAGTGAGGCTTTTTTTTTTTTTTCTTATCTTACCATGACAGTGCCAACAGTATTTATCACCAAAATTGCAATCGCTAATAATCAAGCTAATTAGGTTATCTGGGAACAAATTCAGAGAAACCAAAGCATTTTCAATCCATGAAACACATGATACACGAAAAATAGTTTTCTCCTGCTTCATTGCGTTTTGCCCCACCCCCCAACAAGGTTGACTTGATAATTATCTTTGCATAATTACAAAATTATATCAAGCATTTTTTACAATGGTGCATTCTAGATAAGCCTCTGTAGACACCATGCTCTAACTCTTGCCCGGCTGTGAGTGTCAATCATGTGGACAGCTACTATTCAAATCCTAATATGAAAAAAAAAAAAAATCTATACGCATCATTTACTGCACACTGAATTTCATGCTCACTTTCTTATATACATTACACATAGTAAGTGTGATTACATACCCAGTATAAAAGGCAACCTTGTTTAGGGCACCTCATTTTTCATTAAGAATTTTAAAATTGTGCATATTGCTATACAGCATCTGTGCACATGAAAGCAGCTCATTTTTAGTTTTTATAAAGTTTCAGAAATATCCTTATGGATGCTTTGATTCCTACTGATAATTATAATTGCAAATCAAGGTTCCCTCTACTGCACACACACTGCTTTATATTCTTTTATTACATTTGGCCTTAAAAAATATAACACCTTGTATGTAATTCCTTCTGGAAAATTAGGCTATTTGCATTTTCCCTTTTCAAATCTTAATTGCAGCATCAAATAATACTTCTATATAATAGTAATTTGTCAACTATTTTTTCCTCAAAGTATCATTATATAATGAACTAGGGAAAAAACTTGGCTCTTTAATTATTATTAAACTTTTCACATAATGAATGGATATGACAGATTACAATATTTTATGAAATGCTGCAGGCAAACTTTTCTCCATCTCTAAAATAAACGTAAACCAACTTCTGATGACTTAGCATATGATGTTAGAAGCAATACATGCATGTACTGTCTAGGAAGAAAAATTCAAAACTTTTCTAGCCAAAAGCAGTGGCAAAAGTAAATTTGCTTGAACTTTTACACTTCAAATTCATTTTATTTTTTTCTTCTTTCTCCAGATATCAACTATGTGTCTACAAATATGTAAAATAAACACATTTAGGGAAAACCAAACTACCTTCTAGATATAAATGTGTATTTAAGGGAATGAGTCATTTACTTTCCCTCACATACTATAAGAAAATGCTGTGTAATAATTGGTAACTAGTCCAGTAAATAATTTTTGAACACAAACTTTATGCAGTTAAGTACAAAAGACTCGTACACTAACATCTACCCTGGAAATGTTTGCCATCAGCTGTTAAAACATAAAATATACATGGACTTGCGGTACAAGTGACATCTGTGTTTCATTTTTTTTCTATTTATTTTTAGCATTTTAGACACCGACTGTTCATCAGTGGAACACCATATCTTGGCAAGTTTTTGAAACACTATGATACCAAGTGAGACAGAGAAAACATTTTGCTTTCTCACATATTGAAAGGATTATACAAGTCTTTAATAACAGACCCAACAGGTATATAAACTGAACACTCCATCAACACAATGCAAAATGTGAACTGGTACTGTAATGGGGCACCTAGGCCTTGTCATACTTCATTCACTGATTATTGCTCTTAGTGTTGCGAAGGTTAGGAGATGCAATCAGGGACTGAGCAGTAGATAAAGCAGACTGATATTTCATCACAGGCAATATGGACTGCTCATATTACCCTTGAAATGAGAATGCAAATACAAGAAATCTAAACCTCAAAATTAGTTGATGGGTGGGTTATTCTCAAAACAGAAAAAAAAAAGACAGAAAAATTGGAGAGTTCAGAAGACAAAGGCAGAAAAGAGAATAAGATACACTGTTACATGAGGCAAACGTTAAGGGCAGGAACAGGAAAGTATCAAAGATGGAGGGAGACAGCAGACTGAACTGTAGGGGAAGAGGGGGGAGGGGCCAAAGTTCCCTGAGTTGTTCGTGCAACATATATTCAAGTGCACAAGAGAGGCTAAGGCCACGTCACCTTTACCAAAAATTCTACTGAGTAATCAGAGAGGTCCTTATATCACACATATTAGTGTTCATTTTTTTTCTTGAAGTTCTTGAGATATGAAAACCAGTCACACCTTAACCCAAGAAAGCTGGGTCCTGCCTGGGTCTTCCTCTGAAGTTGAGATCACAATACAGGCCAGGTACTACTTCAATAATGTTTTTTGTTTTTTACTTATGCTTATGGATTCTTTCTATTAACGACATCACATTTATGACCAAAAGTTCCACCCAAATTTTGTCTGAATTTCTGATATATATAATACAAACAAGAGAAATCACAAATTTATTTCACTAAGAAAATCTTGACGGAGAAAAGATAAAACTACGGAAACTGTGACAGGGTTGTTAAAAGAAATCCATGATGACATATTGCAAAAAATAACAATCTCCATATTTACAGAAATCTCTTACACAGTTACTAATTAAGGTTAACACCACTCATTAACAAATAGCATATTTGTATTGCACAGTGATCAAGATTTTTATCACAATAATAATAATACAAAACTAAGCAAACTTTCACTCCAGGAAAAGCACATCAAATACTTACATAAGTGTTCCACTAGTAGCAAACCTCATGACCCTTTGTGTGAAAAGGCTTCTTTTAACCATAAGACAAAAATTCTATCCAACTGCACCACTCTCCACAAAGTCTCCATATAAAATATCACTTATGAAAATTAAAATCAAGAGCCCTAGCTATTTCTTCATATTGAAATTGTATAAAAGAAATTTTTTTGTATAAAGAAAGCTCAAAAGTGCAGCTGTTAATTTTTTTTTTTTTTTAATATTCATTTTCAAAAATGTTTGAATTTAATTTCTTCAAACATTACCTTTACACAAAACCTTGTATCTTGTTCCTTCAAAACTATGGTAATTAGACAAATTACACATACATGCACATACACACAAACGGACACACACACATACACACATTTACAAGACCAACTGTAAGAGCAAATAACTTAGGAGATTATGTAGATGTAAGCACAATGAAGTATTCCAACTGGAATCATAATCTTATTTCAAGGCTGGTCATCACTTTGATGGTAGGTTCCCTGTGTATTGTAATTCCCACATAATAATGGAAATCATAGCACAACAAAGTAGATTCAGAACGACAACTATCAGGGCTTGGTGCCTTTATAAGGATATGTGCATCAATCTTACATCAGCATCATTTTGAAATCATACGACTTCCTGAATGTCAACTTGCCAAGTTAGTTTATTACTCAGTCAGTATCACAGAGGAGAAACAGACCTACTAATATACTGTGCATGAAAGTTGAGAGCAATTGCACCAATCAGTTAAGAGATTCTTATCACTGGCTAAAAGATCCACAGCTATTGTGATGTATTTTTAAAAAAATGAAGAGGGGTCAATCTGAAGTACTTCCTGACAAACCATTTAATCCAAATCCAGATACTAAACATATGAAACGTGCATCTGATCTGAAGACAATGTATTGATAATACCCATTTCATACTAACCCGAGTCACTTCAACTTCTAGCGAAGCTTATGTCCCACATATCCACATCAACACATCACTTCTCCATGGTATGATACCGTGATGTAGAAAAAAAATGTCAACTACTTCTCAGGTTGTGTTGTCAATGTAATAACCTTGCGCCATCATATTTTCCCACATGTAGGGTCACATTCCCATAGTTATAAACAGTATAGCATTATGGAACCTTTCATGTTTTTTTTCTCATTTTTGCATTAAAGTCAATTTAGGAATGTTTTATCAGTAAATGTTCCATACTGTCTACTGGCTCTCTTTGCCTGAAAGTAATCGCGTTTCCCAAAGAAAATTGGGGGGAAAATAATTCTAAAATAGATAAGAGGAAACAGTGGGACAGCTGGAAGTTACTGACATGAATTTCGTCCAAATGAAATATTTTATTATTTCTACATTCTAATAGCAATATCCCTCAAGTTATAAAAAAAGATAACTATACAACAGAAAATAAATAATATTCTTTAAAAATTCAGCTCATAGATTAATATTCTAGTTACATTGAGGATCATACATGTCAACTTCAATTTTGTTGTTGGTACCACTGCTACACGCTGCCTCCTGGTCATCACAGTCAGCAACATTCTTGGGCGCACCATTGTCTACGAAGGCAAATTTCTTGGGTAGGCTAAGATCAAACTTTGTGCCTGAAAATTGAAATAACTTTGGTTAAATTCTATCTTTTAAAAGTAATAAGCTACTTTATTTGGTTGTCAATGGGTAATATGTCTTACTCCTTAACCCATTGGTGACGGGTCACGCCTATAGGCGTCATAACAATACACTCGAAATGTGCCGTGCGGCTGTCCGCCGCGACGGCGCGCCAAAGCGCTCCGAGGCAATGATTCAGCTTGATGTACCGAATTCACGCGCTCAAAGTCGGCGCGTTGCCGTGGTTCGCCAGAGCGTAGAGTTTTTTTTAGTTTTCTACACCCGTCACCAATGGGTTAAAAGATTCTATAAAACTGTTTCTATACTATAGAGGAAAGTTAGATCTATATGCATATTTATGTAACCTTGTAAACCATTTCAAAGTTCACTTTACGGTCCCAAAGCCCAAACTGATTTTTTTACTTAAATTTTTATAAATATATATATATATATATATATATATATATATATATATATATATATATATATATATAGTACCTTAAATCAGTATAATACATTAATGTTAAGGAATAACCCTTATTCTCATATCCTGGGTTAAGGATATTGTATTGAAATAGCTATTTCAATAAGTACAATGTATAAAAAGCATTATGATATTAGTTACTTGAGAGAAATATTATATATTTTCTATACTCTAAGTGTATTCAAGGATGATTAATGGTTAATGGTTAATGGTTAAAGCAAAATAAATGTGCTAGACATCTAAGGTCATGTAGCACTACTGTAAATGATAGTGAAGGGTGATTGAGTTAGTGATTAGTTGCCAAAGCTGGGCAAAGGAATTGACGAGTGAATGGGTTAAGGTCGGGTTAGGTAATGTAAAGGGGTTAGATCAAGTGAAGGATATATATGCGTTTAAGGAAGGAAAACAGGTTGTTAAAGCAGAAAGTGTGAGATTCTGTAAGGATGTCTGATAGGTTTGGAGGTTGGTGAAGGGAGGATAGGTAGGGGAAAGCAGAGGTACGGGCTGCATCAAAACATGGGCATGACAATAGAATATGTGGAACTGAAAGAGGAACATTACATAGGGAACATAGGGATGGATGAGAGTGTGACATCAGATAGGAGTGTGTTAGATGGGAGTGGCCAATGCGTAAGCAGGCAAGAGCCATCTCCCAACGTCTGTTCCGATGAAATGGAGCTGACCAGGAGGCGATTGATAGTTTTACAGTATGTAACTTAGTAGTGCAGAGACTTGACCAGAAAGATTGCCATAGGTTTTACAAGAAGGTCTTAAAGTGGGGGTAATAATCTGTGGCTGGGATACATGAGAAACGTGGTTGGTATGATGTGGACATAGCAGCATAGTGTGCTAGAGTATCTGCCTGTTCACTGCCGGGGATTCCAACATGGCTGGGCACCCAGCAAAATTTGATTGTTTTATGGCGTGTGGACAGGTAGAACAACCAGTTCTGGATCTTACAAACAAGGGGCATATTCAAAATGGTGATAACGTGAGGCTTGGGGTATTTGTTCTCAGGTAAACAAATGCTATATAACATCAAAGGTCATATGGCCCCATGGTAAAGTAGAGTAACAAAAAGGATTTGGAATGAGTTAATGATTAGGGTAAACTTACAGGCTGAACAGTACTTGAGGGTAGTATGTTTGTGAAAAGCATAGAGAGGGGGAAATGATGGGGTATAGTATAAGGTAAAGGCTGTTAGAAGGGGAAGGAGCTAAGAGAGTAGAGAGCATTATGATAAAGTATTGTGGCAAAAATGGAAAAAATAGTTTAGCAATTAGGATAAGTGGACAGAACAAGGAGATAAAGGAAAAGGAAAAGGAAAAGAGGAGAAGAAAAAAAACATGCAAAATTAGTTGAGGCAAGAGCTGAGGACCAAGGCTGTGGTGATCCCCTACATTGGGCCTCAGTTCCCATCTCCTAAGCCACTCCATGACAACCATCAGCAAAGTATTGGGGGGGGGGGGGGGGGGGGATGTACAGGAGTTATAAGAAGTATCCCTTTGTCATTTTGATTTGTTTTGGCAGCGTGTGGATGTTAAAAAGCGCTGTCAAAAGTCATGCATTTTTCGTGAGAAATTGTGATACTATATGGAAATGACATTTGTGAAAAAGATTTATGGAAGATATGGTCTTTGTTCATTGCTCTGAAGTAAATTTTGTTAATTCGAGTGTCTTAGTATATATGGATCACAAGTTTTCCAGCAGAGATCAAGGTGTCATGGTATAGTATTTTCTTGTTTTGCATTTTCACAGTGAAGGTGTTTGTATATTTAGGATTAAAATGCTGAATGATTATTTCAGTTTCTGTTGGATTTGACCTATCCATAATTTGGAACCTCGGCATGTCACCAGTAATCATGTGGAGATGGCATTATGTAAGTTTAAATTTCTTGATCATTTTCAGTATATGAAATTTATTGTTTTTTTTTTTAACCATGAGGTGTCAGTTATGATTTTACCTTATTTGAGTATTATTAAGTATAGATTCTATTATTACAGGTCTTGAACATTGAATTGATTTTAATGATTTGGTTTTGGTTATTCTCTGTATTAAGATGGGTGACATAATTATCTAATAGCGCTAATGGATACTCGTCTGATTCCATGTATATCCAGAATAAAAAGTTTTATTTCGCCAGTTCCTAGGCATGTGATTTTTATAAAACTGTTTCAGGTTGAACCTTATCAGAAATAAAGGTTTTACAACAATTGCTTGCTATTACTGGTGATCAAGTTCAACACAAATCTTGTGTGATGATGGAGAAGCTCAAGAAGGATAGGGCCGTGGCCAAGAGGAAATTCACAAGGAAGGTGAAGTTATTCTCCAAGTGCTAACTAAGGGAGGAACCAGTCAAGGTTGATGCAGGATGCCTATGATGAGGTTTGTGAAGCTTATCACAATGTTGAGGTAATCAATGAGAAAAT
>NC_061822.1:16500222-16525222 GCF_019202785.1 Penaeus chinensis
CATGCTCATATGCAAAGAGAATCATACAGCTTGGGCACTTGTGTAGCTACAAGGATAACTGAGATTCAGATAATGTAGCAATTTTACTACAAGATCATTCCCACCTTGTGTACTAAGATGTGACACTCTGGTGATCAATGGCAACACGCCGACTTTGAGCGCGGGAGTTCGGTACATCAAGCCGAATCACCGCCTTGTAGCGCTTTGGCATGCCGCCACGGCGTACAGCCGCACACCACATTTCAAGCAGTTTGTTATGATGTCTTGAGACGTGACCCGTTGTGAAGGGGTTAATAAATAAGCTGATGCACCATGGGAGAATGGCTGAAGTGAGCCACTGATCAAGTCAGTGAAGAGATTATTACTGTTTTTAGTTGGGAATAATATCCTTAGTTTTGGGGAACTTCAGTGTGTGCTCTTTGAAATAGCTAGTTTAATGAATGAGAGGCCAATAAGAATGAAGCCTGACAATGACCCCACTTTAGGATCATACTTGTGTTCTAATGACTTACTTCTGGGAAGGGCTATTAGCAAAGCTCCATGTGGTCCGTGGGATGATGTGAGTAACCATATGAAAAGGATGAGGTTCATGCAACATATTGTATTTTAATTTTGGAAAAGATCACAGTGAGACTATTTCCCAACTTTGATCGTCAGGCAAAGATGGCATGTAGATAGGAGTAATCTAATACCTGGAGATATAGTACTTGTGCAAGATAGCAATAGTGTTCTTGGAAATTGGAAAATTGCAGAAATTATAAAAGCAAACCCCAGTCAAGATGGGAAGGTCTGATATGTGCCTTTGAGATACAAATTAAAGAAAACAGGTGATGGTTATACAGGCCAGGAGGATTCTTTTGTAAACAAAATTCTGCATACATTTAGTAATTATTTATGTTTGTGTGTGGGGGGAGTATTAAAATTGCTGTTTCAATAGATACAATGTATCAAAAGCATTATATTAGTTGTGATAAATATGATATATTTTCTTTAAGTGTACTCAAGGATGGTTAACGGAGTCCGTTATATAAAGTATCCCTTTGCCATTTTGTTTTGTTTTGGCGGCGCATGGGTGTTGAAACGTGCTGTCCAGAGTCGCACATTTTTCATGGGAAATTGTGATACTAAATTTTCCGGATCATTTCAATAATGATCATTTCAGTATGTGTTGGATTTGACCTATCCATAATTTGGAACCTCAGCATGTCACCAGTAATCATGTGGAGATGGCATTATGAAAGTTTAAAGTTCTTGATCATTTTCATTTTATGAAATTTATTGTATATTTTTAAACCATGATGTGGCAATTATGATCTTACCTTCTTTGAGAATTTTCAGGTGATTTTTAAAAAATTACTTCAGGTTGAACCTTATCAGCAAAAAAGGTTTTACAACAGTTGATTTGTATTACTGGTGATCCCAGATATGGAAGCAATAAAGGATATTTGTCTGCAAAATATGGACTTATGAAAAAATAATTATACTGATAAATAGAATAATGATAATAAATGCTATTAACCCAATGGCGACGGGTCACGGCTATCGCCGTCATAACAATACGCCCGAAATGAGGCGTGCGGCTGTCCGCAGCGGCGCTGCGCCAAAACGCCCCGAGGCAATGATTCGGCTTGATGTACCGAATTCACGCGCTCAGAGTCGGCGCATTGCCGCCGTTCGCCAGAGCGTAGAGTTTTTTTTAATTTTCTATAACCGACGCCATTGGGTTAAAAAATATAAAAGATAAAATCAGTAAATTAACACTAACTAGATAAGAATAACATAATACAAGTTATTCAACCCAATGCTGACAGGTATCAGAAATCGCTCAGCATTACAAAAGCTGGTGATTTCTGGCAATGTCAAGCCACTGGGCATGGGAGTCCGCTTCAAGTAGCAGAACCTCTTGCTCCACACTCTCTAGCACATCGCCGAGTGTATGGCCGTACCCCATACACCAAGCGGTTGGTTATGATGGCTCAACACATGACCCGTCCATAAAGGGTTAACTAACCTTGTCTATGATAGAAAAGAAGGTATGCAGACGAGTACTCCTCCTCCCGAGGCTTCTGCCGTGTTACTGAGTCATCATTAAAGTAATGCCATTCTCCTGTTACCGGACTACGAGCAAAAGCTGTGTAGTGCCCTGCTTGTGCAACTGCAAATTTACAACAAACATTACATAACATTCCACAACAACATTATACATAAAATGTTTACCAATTCATATATTGCTACTAGAGAATAAATCAGGTTTAGATATTTGTTAACCTGATAGATGTGGCTGACATCATTACATGCCATGTCCACTGTAATTTTAGTTTATTAATTGTATATATACACAGATGGCTACACAAGTGCTTAGTCACTATGGAGTCAATTACAAGTCCTACTTATCTCACTTGTTTTTACTTTATCTTGATTACCATAAAGTTCTATGGCTAAGAGCTAGAAGGATCAATGTCAGAAATGGAAACTGAGATAAGCCTACAACCGAATTGGACTTATAAAGTCCTTATAAAGGTTAATGCTATCAGCGCATTAGGGATGCCACATGAGCATTACTTTAAAATCCAATTCCCTGAAAATCATACATAACAATGTGTGGCTGATTGCCACAAATGGCTGCATTTTGAATGTATGGAAACAGAAAGCTTCAGGTTAGCCGCTTTCACTATTCTGTGTTTTCCATAGTCAGTATGTCATTTTCAGTATACAGTGACATATTTTACAATTATAGAAAAGAGAAAAAATTGATGTAAAGTATTGACAGAATTATTGCCAAAGGAACCCTATCAATTTATATTTTTAGGCCATAAAATGGAAGAAAAACTAGAAATCGAATTAGGAATAAATGTCTTATAATCTATAAATTGATCAGCAAAAACTACATTTTTTAACCCAACTGTGCCAAGTATCAGAAATTTCTCAAGTGTCATAAACTCTGGTAATTTCAGTCCAGCCACTGGGCACAGTGGCCACACACTCTAGTATGTCACCGCACATATAGCCATACCCCACAGACCATGCAGTTTGTTATGACGGCTCGACATGTGCCCCAACTATAATGGGTTAAATGATTATGAAATCATTACAGTAAAAAAAAAAAATAAATAAAAAAAAAATGCTATGAAAAATATTCACTTTTTGGTTATGTACAACAATGTCTTCAAAAGGATTTGATTAATGCAACACAATTTGATTCGTCACAAAAATTTCCTGAAGTATTCTTGGCTGAATTTTAATTAACAGAGCAAACTTTCAAAAGCAACTTTTTCAACACTGACTTTTAAAACATTGGCCCTTCTTGTTCTCAAGCCCTAGATATTATCCCTCTCCAAGATGTCTACACAATAATATCAACACCGAATATTGTATTCTTTTTAGAAAACTAGGATTCAAATAAATACCTAATCAGAGCTAATAAGTGCAGTTCTTTTATATTTTTTTTAAGGATCAATATGTGACTTACCTCCTGCATGGCAGACACAAGCATAGAGATTGTACAGTTGGCTGGTGCTCGTCTCTCTGGACACAAAGTCAGACACATCAAGCCCATCAAGTGGGAAGATGACTTTGTCATCTAACTTGGTGCTCATTGTACCATGGAACAGAAATCTAAAAGTATAAAAAAGAAAAAAGAAAATTAATACAAGCACACAAAAATAAGTCAGTCAAGAACATCTCATAACTTTAAACCCCTAAAAAATCTGTTTCAGCAACCTCAACATCATGCACAAGGTTTGTTGAGCTCGAATTTACACACCAAGCCCCTGCTGGTGCAGCAACTTAACAGCAGATCATCATAGTTGAAAATGGTTACTGTTCCAAAGAAAATGAAGAGAAAGAGAGGAGGGGTTCAGGGAGAGGGAAGGCGAGATACAGATTTTGTACAGGAGAGCGCAAGAGGGGGAAAAGGGAGAAGGAGAGAGTGAGCAATAAAACACACTTTTGTGTATGAAAAGAAACATGTAAAATATGACATTTTTTCATTATTGCTATCATTATTTAGTAAAGGAAAGAGAAAGCCAGACAGGGGTACAAGGAGATTGGGAAGTAGGGGTGGAGGGCACACATGCCAGTCATTGCAATACTTCTAGGTCTATACTTACAATGTTAATTCACAAAAAGAAGAAAGGTAGGGCCAACAATAGAGGTAGTTATACAATTGGTTCATGGAGACACAGGAAGTTCCAGAGGAGGGGAGTTTGTAGGGGGTGTTATATGCCATACATTATGAAAATTCTTATTTCTTATAACTTATACTTTGAATTATATTAATTAACTAAAAGAAAAGAGGTAGGAACAAAACCAGCTCATGAAGACAAAGGAATGCATGAGGGTGGTGGATATTCAGATTTAAGGCTTTAAAACTATCAAGTATAAAGGATCAAAATTAAATAATTCAGATGAAAAAGATATATATACATACTAATAACCAAAAATCCTTTCCCCCTTTTTTGGGGGGAAATGATTCAAGGAATATTATACAAGTTTATGGATTAGACAACAACTCTAACACATTTTTAATATGTCATAGCCATATACTAAAAGATACTCTGGGATATATTCTTTAACCCCTTGGTGACGGGTGTAGAAAACTAAAAAAAAACTACGCCTTGGCGATCAATGGCAACGCGCCGACTTTGAGCGCGGGAGTTCGGTACATCAAGCCGAATCACCGCCTCATAGCGCTTTGGCGCGCTGCCGCAGCATACAGCCGCACGCCACATTTCGACCGGTTTGTTATGACGTCTAGAGACCTGACCCGTCGTGAAGGGGTAAAAGCACAAGATCTGTTACCAAGGTATGGACACACAAAATCTTGGTATGCTTAAGCTTCCACAAAACTCTAGCACTAAAAAAAAAATGAAGAAAATATACAGCAATTGGCAAGCCTGTAGGTATATAAAATTTTCCTTACTATGAACCATCAAGCATACCAATGTTGTGTTGGGGACTGATGTGCAATTCTTTTATTTTCTAAAGTATATGGCTGTCTTAACACAGGTCTTTCATTTTATACTATCAACTAAAACTTGAACAATCTATTCACCTTTCTAAGTGTATTATGAGGTAGGGAGGGTATCGCCACACAGATATTGTCTTTGTTGCCTGCTGCTTCCGCTCACATTTTGGACAAAACCATGAATCTGTTTCTTCAAGGGTTTCACTGAAATAAATAGTTACTTAGACATCCGAGGAAAAAAATGTATATTCATGAACAAATTACCATCTAACAACAGTCACAACCAAACAATAATTATCAATAACTCTTCCACTACCTTTGAGTAAATGCTCTTAGACAGTCATACAGGGTTAATGGATCATTCTGTCTCATATCATTCAGAGAGGGATGATCCGTGGTTGCAGCAAGAGCATGACACTGTTCTGGTGTAAGGCTTGTGAAGCGTACACACAATGTGTCTCCTGCCTGCAGAACTACTTCCGGACCATCTAAGACCTCACAACCACGGCAGTGTGATGAGAATAGGCACCGAGAGCAGTTGTAACCCTGGAATATTAATTATACTGAAAAGTCTTTTCTAACACCTTACAATCTGCTGGAAAGTTTAGATTTAATTATAATAAGAGTACTATCATGAACAGAGTTATTGAACACTGTAGACTACATAAGCATCTTATATATTTTGCAATTTTGATATATTAAATATTATACCTTAATATACTAACTAGAAATAAATTATAAAATAAAGAAATTCCCTAATTATTAACCCAATGCCACTGGGGAAAATGAATAAAAAATAGGGAAAATACTGTGCTCATTTTTTATATTTTTGTGAAATGTCTCTGCACATAGATGGCTCTGCTAGTGCCTAGCCACATAGGAGTCAATCAATAGAACTTGTGATTTTACCTGATTTCACCTTTCCTTGAATTGGCAGGAAAAACGTAATTTTTACTAATGCTATGAATGTTGGTGTTATTTTTATTATTAAAATTATAATAACAATGTTATAAAAATTAGTAAGAGCATAGTAAGATAACGTAAAATATTTTCATATATCAAGGAAAAGAGTAAACAGGTGAGACAGGCAGTACTCGTAATTGGCTCATTGGTGACTTCGTACAAGTGTAGCCACTATGTGTAAAGACAATTAAACAAGTAAATTCACAGTAGGCATGGTATGTACGTACATGCAATGCCCATTGGCATTGGGTTAACAACCATATGAATTTAACAATTAAAAAACTTACATCACCCTAACAAAAAAGTAATCATCAGGCTAATTGGTCATTTCTATAGGATACCAAATTACATCTGCATTGCCACTTACCCGCCCATCAACAAACAGCAAGGAATACTGCGTTCCAGCTGGTATTCTAGGTGCTAAAGTACGTGTTAGAGTAGCAGGCCGCAGCCGTGAAGGCAAGGCAAGTAAACTTGGATGACCCAACAATTGCATGCACCGCTTGTTATTGTTGTCACTCTCCTGGTCCATCCGAAAAACTAAGGGTACCCGTAATAATCTGGAAAACAACAAATACATTGCTACAAAATGTACAATACCTTATCTGTTAAGAATATTCAATATTGTAATACTGCTAGATGGAGTATTACATCACAGTATGAGTGAATTGCTAAAAGTAGTTTGTGTTTACAGCATGGAGCTTGAAATTTAATTACATAACTGGATAAGCACTCAACTTCAATGTTAAACTAAAGCAAAATGAATATCCCACATCACAACTATTTATTAATACCATTTTTTTCCCATAAAAGTCCACTATCTCTAACTGAACAGAGAAAAAGAGGCAATGACAGTAAAATAAAATCATTGATATTATCTATCAAGATATGTTAAAAAATGGTCTGGATGATTCGATGACAAATCATACCACATAGAAAATTTTGATGTAGTCTGTCTCCTCACTTTTTACTGGTGAATCTTGGACTACCTGTAATTGGATGATATTTACTAAAAAATACAGAGTATAACTGATTCACTTTGAACATTTGCTAAAGCTAACCTAATGATGGCTGCAGCATACACAAGTTTCCAGAAAAATGAGGCTTAAAAAAATAAAACTGTTTCTGGGGCTGTACCTCAACAGCCAAAGAAAGGGGAGGCATGCATTCTTGTTACTACAAGTTGCACACCCAGTAGAGTGGCCGCACAAGTAAGCCTAGTGCCCATATTTTGGGCCATGAGCAGGCAGTGATGCATTCAGACCCATGGGATTAACCTGTTGCAGACGGATCACATGTACTGGTGTCATAACAAAACGCTTGGTCTGTGGGGTATGCCTGTATGTGCGGTGACGCATACAGAAATCACCAGTTTATCACACTATGTGATTTCTGTTACCCAGCAGTGATGGGTTAAATATGAGGATGGCTATCTTCAAGGGATTAATAACCTAATAACATCACAGAACATAATTCAGTTACCTAGCCTTTGGTTTTTCCATCTTTCTCTTCTCCACAGGTATGAGATCAGAAGGAGATAAGGATGTCTGACATACAGGACAAGGCAGACTCTCTCCACCATGATGTTTACATGACATCTGCAATTTTCATAAAATCTTTAACATATAAATCATAATTCTAGACTTGCCTGTGGGTTAAGATAAATATCAAGATAAACATCAAAAACAAACTTAATATATGTCTATCATTTAATATCCTGTTCCTAACTTTCCTCTCATGCAGTTTGAATTATCTGTATCTTTAGCTAAGAACCACATTAATATTTTGGAATCTGAATTCACTCACTATTTCAAGGATTTAAACAACTACCCGAATTTATTTTTGAACAATTACTCACTGCTTTACCTCAATGCAACCGTCACACAGCAAGCAATCCTCGCAAGTGTGATGAGTTCTAAGTTCTGTCTGACACATCTCCTCAAGGCAAATGTTGCATGGCCGCCACAGATTGCTTCCGCTCCCACTGGTGCTCCCACTGGCACCTCCGCTGGCACCTCCACTGGCACCATTAGTACCCGTACTGCCACTGGAGCATCCCTGACTCTCTGATTCCTTCTCTGCATCACCATTTTCCTGTAGTGACATTTCAAGTGAGACACTGTTGAATGAAGTTTTAGAGCAAACACCCCATAATTAAATTTCTTTCAAATCAGTTTTTGAAGGCATCCCAGGACCTTGTTTACAGTACCTCTTACTACATTATACACCAAACAATAACAGTAAACTTTGCACTTTTCTTGTTAGTCTTCTAGCAAACTCCTATGCAGAGATGAGAAATGAAAGTCTTTAAAATCATCTACAACTAAAACTCGGTAGTTTACCTCAGATTTTGCATCTTCAGCAGTATGCATTTCTTCTTCCTCATCTGCACTGGGGGGAGGTGGTGCTAACAGGAAGCCATAAATACTTCGTAGGTTGTAATTCAAGAATTTGGTCATGTAACTGTCCTCCTATAAAAAGAAAAATCACATATTACTAAAATTACTTAATATCAAAGCATATGCTAATTATGAAGCAAGTATGTCAATTACAAAAGCTGACATATTCAATACAAGAATTAATTTCAGTAATGCTCAACCTAGCTCCACATTTTTACACTTTTTTTTATCCCTCAGTCACGGGATTAGAAATCTCAGAGCGTCATAGACTCCAGTGATTTCTGGCAACTGTCCAGCTGCTGGAAGCGGGATTCCGCTACATGTAGCAGAACTTTCCGCTCGACACGCTCTAGCGCATCGCCACATGTATAGCCGTACCCGGCAGATCAAGCAGTTTGTTATGATGGCTATACATGTGACCCAGCAGTAACAGGTTAAACTACAAATACTATGAGGACTCACCACAATTCGAGCAATATGATTGTCAAATACCTCTGCAGTCACAAGGTTTTCTGCAGTGTTTAAGCCAACCATCTTACACAAGGCTGCCTTAAGGTCACTGACATAAGACACCTTACAGAGGGTGATAAGGTAGCGTGTGGGAATGCTACCTTCATATGGTTCGTAAGTCACAGCTGGAATTTAGAGGAAAAGACATATTTAAGTTGCTCAATTACCAATTTTCAGAAAAAAATTCAGACTTACTGCTGAAGACATGATATATATTTAAGAATAAAATCATAATCCAATTGAATAACCAAAATTCAGATCAAATGGATATATAAATTGCCAACAGTATAGTATCTTATGTAGATGTTTAACTCAAACTGCCAACTTCAAGACAAATTGAAGAAACAAAGGAAAAAAGTGAATTCTCATTAACTAATAAAACATTAGTAAAATATAACTTTCAGTCGCACATGTGGACATGTACACATGTCCATGTACATCACTGGATTTACCAAACTATCCACCATTAATTAAATAATTGAGCTACATCTACATACATACCTTATCACCGGTAATGAAAACATGATTTTGAATAATATATCTAATTATAGTCACTTTTACCTACAGAGAATATACATGACATACAGAAAATTCAAATCGCACACAAATATCCATACAAAAGAATACAGAATTTAAGTTAATTTTTCTATATATATTAAGACTACATGTGAATCCATAACATCCAAGAAAAATTGCAAATTGCTAATTACTATTGCAATGAAGAACAATACTTACAAATCTGGATCTGATTAGCATATGGTAGAGGCACAGAGAGGGTTCCAAAAGGGTCATATTTCACTGATGTATGCCCACACACAGAACATACCAGCTGGAAGAAAGTATGTTTTGAAACTATAACCATTATCTCTGACCATCAGGGATTACAAATTTCATCTTATTACAGAATACCATAATTGTTCCTTTCCAGTGCAAGTAAAACTAGCTCAACATAGGGGTTTATCAATCACAAAAGCCATTCCAACTTTTGCACTTAAATAAATTCTGCCTACAATTATGACCAATTTACCTTATTTCATTTTCTTTTCATTTGTCATTTTCTGAACTCTGGAAAATACCCATATCGTAAATTTTCAAACAGGTTTACAGAAACATTTGTAGTATTGAGAAAAACTATTATTAGATATCCCACCTAAAGCAGTCTACCATAATATGCTGAGAAGTAATTATACTCATTAGTCAAATTATATAACTGCATTCAATTTTGCAATATGAAGAGGAAAAACATGCTCTAAATCCATTATCATATACAAAAGAGAAAACAATACAAAGCCTACTTCTGCAAATCTTACTTTCATAACACATATTTCTGTACTTACAATATAATAAAAAAAAATTCCTGCATTAAAATTATCAGACTAAGTCGAACCCTACATCAAAACTGCTGCCATCAAAAATGGCTTATCCAATGTAACACTTACCTGGTCAATACAGGAATCTAAATATAGACAGATCAAGTAATCAGTAATCAAAAAGATCATTTCTGAAATGCCACTTCATCTCACAGAACAATGAGGAATCTGATCTATAAGTACTGATTCTAACAAATTACCAACAGGTGACTGATATCAAGTCATGACAAATAATCACTGATGACGAATAACACCAGATGACACCATGAGTCTATGACCCAATTGCCAAGATGAGATCCCACATGTATTACTGCAAGCCAGACAGCTGCCTAGGCATGGAATAGCACACACTAAAGAATGACCATCCTCAACTTTACCAAAAAAATTTACCAAGCCTTATTACACATTTGGTAATAAGAAAAGTTGTAAGTGTCATAAAACAAACTGCAAATCATAAAGTATACAAGTTCCCATATCTATAACCTGTAAAAAAATAAAAATAACAGCAGATTCGTGAAGCAACTACTTAAAACTTAACAGGGAAAGTCCCATTCATACAAATTACCAAAAATTCTGCTTTTAATAACCTACAAGCCATACCAGGGCAATAGTTCCACAAACTTCTTGGCCAAACATAAATGCAAACTACTGATGGTGTGAACTCAAACAATGATATTCAAATTATAAAATAGACACTTGAGGCACACCATTTCCTTTATGCAGAAATTAATCCTTCCAAGTAAAGGTATAAATATAATAATTAACAAAACTGGTATAATACTAAACAGTTTTGTTTTTCCATAATGACAACATATCCAATACACAATTCATCCATTTTGTAGCTTCTCTACAATTCACACTACCTTGATTCACTTACTTCACATTTCAATGATGTGGGAAATTCTTTTACCTTGAATGCATTATAAAAATCTACACTATACCTTCTTTACACTAACCTCACAAAACCACTGTAATACATACCGAGCTCTTAAACTGTCCATAGAAGGTGTCCACCACAGCACTCTTTGCATCACCCACAAAAGATCGCCAAGTTAAATCTGCCTGACGCTGTTCATGTGAAGAAATTGAAGGTGCTGGGGCTACCTGAGTGTCAACACCAGAGGTAGAGGCTGAGCTATCAACACTTTGCTCAGCCGATGAAACTTGATATCTCTCCAACTCGTACTGAATATTCTTTTCATCTAGACGCATACGTTTATTGATTGCAAGCTCTTGCCCATCTTCTAGATCATCATCATACTCCCCTTCAACATCCATTGGTTGGTACCCTCTTTTATCATGCAGAAGGTTTACCTCTTTCACCCTTTTTACTCCAGACTTATTCAAATTATCCAAGCTATTTTTCAATCTGGACTTATCATATTTGGCATATTTCTCTGAGTCAAATAAAAGTTCATTATTTGCAGGGTTATCCTTCACCAATACATTAACATTTGATGTTTTAGTCTCTTTCATGATGTCCTCTAGTTTGACCAGAGAGAGATGTGACTCAGGGGGAGATCCAAGGTTGTTCCGTTCATTTTCTTCGAGCCTGGATGCTTCCGAACACTGGTTCTTCTCCATACCTTGAGAATCATTGAGTTGGTTCTTCTCTAAGGCAGAAGAGCTATCACAGTGCAGTGTTTGGAGGCGATGGGCTGGCACCAGATTATGAGCAGTGCTACTATCACAGTCAGAACTATCACACACATCTGTCACACCCAGCTGATTGTAACGCCTCACACTGCTGCTTCCACCAACTTCTGCTGGGTCAGACATATCCGAGGCAACGCTCTCTGCATCATGACAACTGTAAGAGAATAATTGTGTAAGAGATCCTTTCTAATAACCTCTTTTCTTTTTTATCCTATCAATCAACTTTTAAGCAAAATAGTTTGACGCTAATTTTTTCAAGTATAACCAGTCTTCTCAATATTTTACAATCAGTTCCCAGTAGAGAGAGAGTGGTTCCTTGTGTTAAATATATCAACACATATAAGTAATCACATATTATTGTTTATACTGATGTATAAGAAAACCAAAAACAAATGCACATTGCATTACCTTGTGGTACCAGCAAGGGACAAGTCATCACAGGATGCATTCATGCGTGAGGGAATTAAAGCACGGACTTCTTCAGGTATAGGTTGTAGTCTCAGGTTAACAAGGTGTGCATCCACTGAACTGCTGGACACACTACTCTTTGGAGAGGCAGCACCACTGTCTAAGCCTACTGCTTCCTGAAAGGTAATAGTATATAATAGTATATAATCATGAAAAATGACCTGCTACATCTTAACCTATGTGACATTAAAAGCAAAAGGAATTACTTAAAAGAAAGAAAAGGAAGAAGAAGAAGAGTCTAAAAAATCTGCTGCACATACATGGTTTGCAGTCACCAACAGAAGTAAATACTGATAAACAAGACCGTAGAATGACAAAATCCTCCTTCAAACGTATTGGTGTATATACACAACAGACATCATCTTACCTCTTGGGGATCACTGCGGAGCTCCAGAGGTTGTTTGAGTGAATGAAGTGACTGAGGTGATGTTGGACAGTGTGGGGACTGTGGTGAAGTTGGACAATGAGGTGACTGAGGGGAGGAGGGGGAGGAGTATGAGTGGCTACCCCTGCTTCCACTTGGTCTGTTACTACTACTGGTACTACTACTGCTGCTTCTGCTGTTGCTGTTACTGCTGCTGCTACTGCTACTACTGCTGGCCATCCCACTGTTATCAATATTGGCCAGTTGTCCCTTGGCTTCATTTTTCTCCTCATCCTCATTTTCAGTACCACCTCCTCCATCATCTGTCACACACATTTGTTTCCGCAAAGCTTCTAGGAGGAGAGTAACAAATTCTTGACAATCATGCTGTGAAGAAAAAAAAAAAAAATTATTTTACATATTTTCTATAAACACTAAAAACTACAAATCACAAATCTTCATTACTTTTCCTTTCATAAAAATAGTATGGACACTACCCATCAATACTTTACCTGTCTGTAATCACGGAAATCTCTCCACTGCTGTCCAAATGCATCTTTAAAATCTGCAGGTCTGAGAGAAGAGTATTTGCCACACCAGATCTTATTTGTCAACTGTGAGAACTGACCAGCTAAAGAGTCCTTTGTATTTAGGTTATCATGGTGGTGTCTGAAGAAGTACTGAAATGAAGACAGTAAGAAACTTGTATTAACTTTGAAAAACAAACCAGGTCATTTGCCTATAATACAAACTAACCAAATCTACAAGTACTATAAAATGTCAATTTTGTAACTTAGCATATTCAAAGTAATACAAAATCTTACGCATTTACATCATAGGCACATTTTTTATAGCTAGATATTTCAAGATATCTTCAAAAATCATGAAACGCCTTGCTCATTCTTGATTTTGACAGAACTCTTTGGTCAGGTATTTTGATTCTTAATCAAAACAAGTATTTTCAAACTGTCTCCAGAGGAGAGGTGCTACAACTTCATAATTGTAAACAAACTACAAACATGGCCAACAGAAATCCTAATTACTTCATCTACTACTTATCGTTGTATCATGATGTTCAAAGAACATTCAAATTTGTCTTAGTCCCTTCACAATTCTCAATTTCGAAGAACTACCTAGGTTATTATAAGCAGATATCATCCCTTCCTCATATTGCTCTAAAATATTTGAAGGAACTTCTCTTTATTCTAGTTATTCATAATCTTATACTTTTTCTTCTATCTTTTATTGATTTATCATGTTCAGTTAATGCCAAAACAAGGTGGGTAAAGATTTCATCATCACTAAATTTACTCTCACTGCTACTTACATCATCTATTCTCATTTCATCACCAACTAGAAAAGATCTAGGTCATCACAATATCGCTGTTATTTGTTGACACCGCCAGCAAGGTGGGTTTTTGACAAATTCAGCAAGATGAAGCAAGCCAAACCAAACCACTACCTGCTTGTGTTTCTCACAAAAAATGGGTCTGCCTCCCTGAACTCATTGGACACGGATAGTATGATTAAATGCCAAATCCAGAGATAGCTCAACAAGTGCTTAGTCACAAAAGGAGCTAATTAACCCAATGCTGATGGGCATAACGTGTACGTAGGTGCTATGCCCACTGAGAGTTACTTGTTTGATTGGTTTTACACATAGATGGCTACACTTGTACTAAGTCACCAATCAGCCAATTACGAGTACTGCCTGTCTCGCCCAATTACCCTTTCCTTTGATTCACGAAAATATTTTACATTATCTTTTTTTGCTGTTACGAATGTTTATAACATTATAGTAATTATAATGTTTATAATAAAAATAACACCATCAATATTCATAGCACTGGCAAAAAATATTTTTTTCCCGCCAATTCAAATCAGGTAAGGTTACAAGGTCTACTAATTGACTCCTTTGTGGCTAAGCACTAGCAGAGCCATCCTATGTGCACAGATATTTCACAAAAAATATAAAAAATGAGCTTGCATTTTCCCCATTTTTTATTCATTTTCCCCAGTGGCATTGGGTTAATAGTCCTACATATCCCATACTTAAACTAGGGCTTGCTGACTGACTCCTTGGTGGAATAGTATCACAGACCAAAAAATTATATTCAAAGAAAAATTACAAACTTTCAAGTCACTTTCAAGTCACAAGTGCACAGTGACAAGACTCTATGCCTCCTATTTGCAAGTTATTTACTCTTTTTACATATATGCATTTTTAGCATTTTGGCCATTTTCCAATGCCCAAATTTGCCATTTGATTTGCATTATCCTGATGGTAATTTTTTTTTTTTTTTTTTAATTATATAGTCTACAATTCAGTAGAAAAAATATAAAATTATGTAACACTATGTTGTCTTTTTTCTACATAATATTCAATTTTCCGTAATACAACAAAGCTTGAAAATGGCATCCTCCATGGAGCTAGCGCTCTTCCAGACACTTCACTCCACTCCTCCCTCCACTCATACATCGACAGGAATAATGAGAAATCGTTAAATGAGTAAAATAATCCTCCCAATACGTTTGTGCACTCGTGGCAAGTCTTTCCCATCACCCCGGCCTTCAGCTGAAATGCTCACTAAGGCAGGTTTGCATCACACGGCCTAAAGCCAGATTTTCCTGTAACGGCATGTTCACGACACCTGCCAATCAACCCGGACTTTTTCATGACGTGATGGTCACGTCACCTAGATGCAAGGAGCCATTGGATCAAGGTGACATCATCATATCACAAAAATAATTGGCTGAGGAACAGGTGACAGGAATATGCCACCATGGAAAAAATTGGCTTGGGGCCAGGGTGATGGGTATATGACAGCATGAAAAATTTGGCTGATGGCTGCAGTTACAGGAATGATTTGTAATGAGGGCACAATGGTTTCGGAAGAAGATTAGACAGGGGCTATTGAATTATTGCATGGCTGGAAGAGCACCAGCTCTTGGGACAAAACCATTTCCAAATGGCAAAAAATACTTATGCAGAAAAAAATATTAACAAATACAGACCTAGGAAAGTCTAAAAAACAACAACAACAACAGAAAAAAAAAACTCTCTCTCTCTCTCTCTCTCTCACTCACTCACTCACTCACTCACTCACTCACTCACTCACTCACTCACTCACTCACTCACTCACTCACTCACTCACTCACTCACTCACTCACTCACTCACTCACTCACTCACTCACTCACTCACTCACTCACTCACTCACTCACTCACTCACTCACTCACTCACTCACTCACTCACTCACTCACTCACTCACTCACTCACTCACTCACTCTCACTCACTCACTCACTCACTCACTCACTCACTCACTCACTCACTCACTCACTCACTCACTCACTCACTCTCTCACTCACTCTCTCACTCACTCTCTCACTCACTCTCTCACTCACTCTCTCACTCACTCTCTCACTCACTCTCTCACTCACTCTCTCACTCACTCTCTCACTCACTCTCTCACTCACTCTCTCTCTCACTCACTCTCTCACTCACTCTCTCACTTCCTTGAGCAGAAAAAGAGATAACATTGGAAACAGGAGGCAAGTAGTCTTAATACAGTATGAGTGTTCTTAGTCCACATGTAGGTCATGAGGCACCCAGATCCACCATGTGAATATCAATACAGTTATTATAATTATTGACATTTTGATTATTACAATAGAATTTAAAATACATATGACAATATAAAAATAATACTATGGTTTAAAAAAGTTAAAGAAATGGGTAAACAGGTGAGATGAGTAAGACAAAAAATTGACTCCGTGGTGACCAAGTACTTGTTGAGCCTTCTATTTGTTGAGCCACAACATACTAAAACCACAGGGAACATAGCATGTACATCATAATATCTTCAACAAATGGTTTTGTAGCAGCCAGAACCTGCACAACTCTGCATACTTCCATGTTGGGTCACACCAGGTTCAACAGTCCTGTACTCTTACCAGCAGGTGCTTCTCGCAACTCACTGGTGAGAACTGACTGGTTGATACCAGACACCTAGTGGCTCTATGACTGGACCGCAGGCTCCCCTCATTCCTGGTTCGTTGACAACTCCTGACTACTTAACCCCTTGATGACTTTGAGCACGGGAGTTTGGTACTTCAAGCTGAATCAATGGCTCGTAGCACTTTGATGCACCGGCGTGGCGTACAGCCACACGCCACAGATCAAGCAGTTTGTTTTGACGCCTCACGGTGTGACCCATCGGGAAGGGGTTAACCCAACACTGATGGGTGAAGAAAATAAATAAAAATTCTACACTCTGGAGATTAATGGCAACAAGCAGACTTTGGGAGCAGGAGTCCACTACATTAAGCTGAACTTCCCACTCCAAGCCCTATGGTGCATTGCCGCGGCATACAGCCATACCCTGCAGACCAAGCGGTTTGATATGATGGCAGTAGGCATGGCTCGTCAGTAAGGGATTAAGCTTTGGGACAAAGAACCGAGATCATCATATCACCTGCTCCAAGAGCACCTCCCCTAATCGGCAGCAACACAAGGACTGCCTTGTCCTTTGCCAAATGGGGAGCCTTTCTGGCACCACCATAGACCTTCACTTTACCTACGGCACTCTGCCATACCTACCCCAGTTTAAAGAGATAAGACATTAAACCTACCTGAGCAATGGGAGGAGTGTTCACCAGGCACTGTATCCCTGCCGCCATAAAACATGTATTTCCTAAATTACGCAGCCCACATATTCCTCCAACTGCATTCTCATCTAGAAAAAAAAGAAATATGTATATGGCCAAGCATATAATTTGTTTTACTATTTCATTTTAATTTTTCATTTCTAAGGTACCATATAAATCCATACTCCTTAAAATCAACAAAGGATAACTGTAATACATAGATTTACCTCACAATGTTAGAAACATTTTTCACCTCATACTACAGGTACTATTCCCCATTAGTTCTAACAAATTGCCTCAATCTAGTTTCCCCCCTTCTTTTAAATTAGAAATCTAAAATATATAATAGTGTAATATTGTAAAAATATATAATATACACAACTCTTTTCACACCAAACATTAGACCTACATGGCTGTACACCAATAAACACCCACAGATATATACATAGCCTTAAATTTGACCATAAATACAAAGTAACAAACAGCACTGTCAATATTATTACCAGCAACATCACCATATGCTACTGATGATGACTCGTGCACAGGACTATTGAAGGGCCCAGGCAGCTGAGGACCATACACTGGTCCAACCCCAAAGTCGCCTGGTTCTAGGCCCGGCATTTCTCCTAGCCCTGTAGAATCAGCAGTATCAGGAAGATCACTATTGAGGATAGAGTATCCTAGCCCTGGATGTGAGTTCCCATAGTGACTACCACCAGTGCTGTTGAGAGAGAGAGAAAATAGTATAACTAACTGTTACTAAGTTCAGTAACAAAACCTACCTTGGCATGATGAAGCAACAAGTAAAATATATCTGGGAAATCTCTAAAATCTATAAGCCATTTATGTAACAGAATAAGTAGTCAAGTTTTCAACATTACATCAAGGTAAGAATGCAAGTAATCAAAGTTACCAGATTGAGAAGGAATATCACTATAACAATGAAAATAAATCATTAAATATATATAGACACTGCTTATAAATATATATATATATATATATATATATAAACAAAGAAATAAAAGAAAACAAATTAATCAAATAATTATGTCAAATACCTTATCCATGTAGAGGTTATACCCGATACTTCAAGGTCATCAACGTGGTCGGGAGGCTGAGTTTCTATGCTAGGTGGACCACCATCTTCCTCATCATCTAACCCTCCACCCATTGGTGAGTCCCGGTCTAAGTCAAGGCTATTAACTGGTGAAGATACAATCCCCTCATCTGGAAATGGAAAAGAGTAATTTGAAGAAGAAAATTAAAAACAACAGTAAGTAAATTGTGTAAAGAAAGAAATATTCTCCTATTCTACAAGTTAAGATGAAGTAACTGAAGTACTTCTGCCATCACAAAACAGCATTATACTACTTAACTCTGGATTTCTATTCAACATAACTAGAATCATCATACACCAGCAATGAAAAGGTAACAAGTGGTTTCGTACATGTTTTTTGTTGGAAGAGATATTCAGTGGTAACTAATAAATATGGAATTGTCTGTTGTTTACAATTCCTCCATTAGCCCTTTGCAAAACAAAAATTACTCTTTTGCCTTCTCTTCTCTCATTTTTTCAGATTTGGTGCTCTACTTTACAGTATTTGATCTATAACAATGAAGTTGTACAGTTCCTGGTTTGCATAATTAAGCATTTGACAAAAAATTGCTTCTAAACTGAAAAATTGGACCTCAATTGGACCAGCAGCAGAGACAGCTTGGAGAAATTAGTTAAAAGGCTAAGCTAACAAAATCATAGGCATTATAAAACAAATTACAGACAATTTAACTTACCAGGGGCATCACTACTACTTGGGGCAAGAGGATCATCTAGTGCATCACCAGATGCCTGCAGCTGGTCACCAGATGAAGGCTCCTGTGCCATGGGATCATCCTCTACTATACCCTCCCCAGGTCCTGGGCTGGTCAACAGCCAGTGGTGTGTTCGATCTTCACCCGACGACATCTAGAATGGAACATTTGTAAAGTTAAAGAAATTTTATATTAAATATCATTGAAATTAAATCTAATTCTAGAACTGTCTTCTGAAAAAATCATAATGAGTATTCTTAGAAACATTATTCTACATGCTTTGATCATAGTATAACTTATTAAATGATAAATTAGCTAAGGAACAAAACCACAACCTGCTTGAATAAAAGACAATAATATCTACTGTAAAAAATCAAATAATGTAGTGAGCAGTTCTAGCATCTATCTGACATGTCATACCTGTCATACACCAGTCAAAAATCTCTCTCTCTTGTATCTGGTCAGATAACAGAGTAAATGGACTCCGAATTGACTTACACAACAGTCAGACAGCTGTAAATTACTTTAGCTGTTAATCAACTACTCAAGCATCCATAAGTAATTCTTCTAATTACTAATTACTTATTAGGCAAATCAGACTTAACAAACCAAGTTAACCCAGCAAAGCAACAGAATGCCAAATTATGATCTTGGAACCATAAATCTGTCATCCTTACATCTAGTAAGAATAGCTCGATCTCCCAAACAGGTAAATTACATACCAACATTCTAACATAATGCCCTAGAACTTTTCAAACAGATTGTGCTTTGTTGTTGCCATACATAGAGGGACTCTCAAGTTTCTACTCTTCATGTAGGGCTGACAAAGAGCTAAAAAAAACATACTGCCACAGAAACTATAATGAAAAATCAGGCAGCATGGAAACAGAGGGAGTAGTGTGACACTGGTGCAGGTTAACAAAACACCATGTACAAAACATCATCATTAGTGATGGGGTTTCATACAGTACTTGAATAATGGACATGGCCCTTGTGATGACTTTTGTATCAAGATGAATAACCTATATGAGTGAAAGGATGGGTATGGGGTTTTGCAGAGTGAAGAATGTTACCAACAAGATCTTTACAATAAAAACTAACAAGACAAAGTTTTAAAGTTTCCTGAGTAGCACAATCATGTTGATATAGTGGACTACCTATAACAAATATTCTGGAAAGGCAATCCATGCCAATGTTGGCACTGACTACAAAACTATAAAGAAGGCCATTCAGGCTTCATATTTACATATCATCTCAATAACTTGAAACTCTGGTCATCCACTTTGCCCTTCTGGTACTTCACTGCAGTGCTTTTGCAACAGATCTCAGAGAGCCATACTTCCAATACAATACACTCATCAAAAATTCCTTTAGATAACTTTCAGCACATCAGAGAGGTGTACAACATACCGGCCAGGCCTCCTTTCCAGGTACCTCAAAGAAATTACCCACAACCTAAACAAGTCACTCCACTTACAGTTACTGGCCAACATTCTGAGAGTATGCAGGTCACGTTTCATTGACTGTCCTGGAACAGTAAGTGGCAAACCAACCTGATAACACATATTTGTATATATTCTAAGCTCTTTGGGCATCATAAAAGCAGATACCAAATGAGGCTCTGATAGTGCCTCCTGACACCCTCACCTTCAAGTATAAGATATAATTGAAAAGGAGGGTCCAAACTTTAGAATGCCAAGTGAACAAACACGCAAGACTGATAAGGGTAGCATGGACACAGAGAAACAACAACCAGCCAGAAAGCAAGACAACAGGTGGTTCATATTCCTGGGGTGGTGTCTCCAAAGACCTTTGTTTTTCTTTACCACTTTGCATTCTACTGGGACTTGCATTATTTGAAAGATAGGTTGTTGTTTTTTTACAAGAAATATATTCAGACTACATTACAGTGTTCTCAGACCACTTGTCCAACAATATGGTCATAAAAGGTTGTGTTAATTCAAACTTTCATCTAAAGCATAGGCATCAACATCTTTGTCTTCATGCACTTTCTCTACATACTGTTATGCTTTAAGGGGACCATCACTGTCAAATTTGGGTTCCCTTAATATAGGGCCCAGATCCCCACCCACCCCTGTTGGTATTATTATTTCATATGATTGTATTTGGTGAATAAATAACTGAGATTAAATACAATTTTGTAATTTTTCTTGTTTGGCGAACCATACTGTCGTGCTAACTGCTCCCATTAAGAACAATGAAAGTCAACAAAAAAAAAAAAAAAAAAAAAATATTCATCATTTATCATTTAGAAGTCGTACCAAAGATTTGTTTTGGACAACATTCCTTATCAGTTCTAATAGTTGAGTTTGAATTCAAGAAAAGAAAATTCTGTTTCAACATTATTCAAGATATATACAAAATATAGAAACTACCTTCGTACCAAAAACAATATACTTTCTACTCAAAAAAATGCAACATAAATGAAGAAAATTGTATATGTGTGTGTGAGGTGTGAGTGTGAGGTGCGAGTGTGAGTGTGAGTGTGAGTGTGAGGTGTGAGTGTGAGGCGTGAGTGTGGGGTGTGAGGTGTGAGTGTGAGGTGTGAGTGTGAGGTGTGAGTGTGAGGTGTGAGTGTGAGGTGTGAGTGTGAGTGTGAGGTGTGAGTGTGAGGCGTGAGTGTGGGGTGTGAGTGTGGGGTGTGAGTGTGGGGTGTAGGTGTGGGGTGTGAGTGTGAGTGTGAGGTGTGAGTGTGAGGTGTGAGGTGTGAGTGTGAGGTGTGAGGCGTGAGTGCGAGGCGTGAGTGCGAGGCGTGAGTGCGAGGCGTGAGTGCGAGGCGTGAGTGGGAGGCGTGAGTGGGAGGCGTGAGTGGGAGGCGTGAGTGGGAGGCGTGAGTGGGAGGCGTGAGTGGGAGGCGTGAGTGGGAGGCGTGAGTGTGAGGCGTGAGTGTGAGGCGTGAGTGTGAGGCGTGAGTGTGAGGCGTGAGTGTGAGGCGTGAGTGTGAGGCGTGAGTGTGAGGCGTGAGTGTGAGGCGTGAGTGTGAGGCGTGAGTGTGAGGCGTGAGTGTGAGGCGTGAGTGTGAGGCGTGAGTGTGAGGCGTGAGTGTGAGGCGTGAGTGTGAGGCGTGAGTGTGAGGCGTGAGTGTGAGGCGTGAGTGTGAGGCGTGAGTGTGAGGCGTGAGTGTGAGGCGTGAGTGTGAGGCGTGAGTGTGAGGCGTGAGTGTGAGGCGTGAGTGTGAGGCGTGAGTGTGAGGCGTGAGTGTGAGGCGTGAGTGTGAGGCGTGAGTGTGAGGCGTGAGTGTGAGGCGTGAGTGTGAGGCGTGAGTGTGAGGCGTGAGTGTGAGGCGTGAGTGTGAGGCGTGTGTGTGAGGCGTGTGTGTGAGGCGTGTGTGTGAGGGGTGAGTGTGAGGGAGAGGGAGAGGAAGAGAGAGAGAGAGAGAGAGAGAGAGAGAGAGAGAGAGAGAGAGAGAGAGAGAGAGAGAGAGAGAGAGAGAGAGAGAGATGAAACCAAAAAGATGTCAGTCTATGACATTCCTGCTGAACTTCAAAAATAAATAAGTTACTTAAAATAGACATATAATACAAGAAGCAGCAGCTTCACTGATAAACAGTTAATTGACTTTTTTCCTATTTGATTACACTTATTTTGAAATCAGCCAAAGACATCAACTTTGTATGCAAAAAGTTTGAAAATTATATTCTTGTAGAGGACAAAGAGATGGAGACACTATGTCACTAATTCCATTTCAAAACATTTACTAAAAAAATGTGTTTCCATAACTAGGGGACTACCTATCAGGAAACTTGATGGGAGCTCCCAATACCCTCTGGCAGACATTGCCTTTACCTCAGTATGCACAGCAAGACAGAAATGAAACTCATGGGCACAGAGTGGACATAGGTGCGAGCAGCACTTTCAGCTGTATTTCCTTTATTTGTGACATTACCATTTGTATCTGCAGATTATTTCTTTTACTGGCGATTACAAGGATACCATTTTTATATGGTAACAATTAACCCAAGAATTAAGGGAAAAGATTGCAGAAAGCATTGCTCAAAGCCGAAGTCCACTTGGTGCTTGCGAGTTTTAGCTCTACCTCACCATGCCTATTGAGGTTTGCCAGGAGTGTTGGGAGGCAGAGCCCCCATCAACCCTCCCCTTAAATTGTTAAATTGTTTAAAAAATTGTGACATGGAGTAGGGGAATTGGTCTATGGCAAGTGAATTTGTACTGTAAAAAACTATCCTTACCTCAATAGGCTAATCATACACAAGGACTGTTACATGATGTATATTTTTTCAGGCCTTTTCAATGTTCAAATAGCAAAGCAGTTAAATGTCAGTTAAAGATGAATAACTTTCCTGTATTGGTTGTGGTACAGCACATGCATTTAAAAAAGACTCATGAAGTTAATTGTAAAATTAACATTAGATCTGAGGTGGATGTCAAGTCATGAAAAAAATTTGCCAAGGGGCAGCCAATGGAAAAAAAATGGCAATGGTCTAATGTCACAGGAGGATCTCACCATGGGATATTGTAACTGAGTGACAGGTGATGGAGATGTCGCACTATGAGTACACAAAGATTTTGAAGGGAGACCTGTATTATTTCCACTGGTTAAAAATTTGAATTGATTTTGTGACATGAGGTTGGGGACTTAGTCTCTAGCAAGTGAATCTGTACTGTAAAGAATAACCCTATGTTCACAAGCAGGAACCTATTCCTGCCTGATGCTATAGACAGTGCAGGGTGTTCCAAAAAAATTATTACAAAAATATATGAGAAAAAAAAAATAATAATAAAAACATACTGTTACATATATTTACTTTTCCTATTGCACAGATTGTGAGCTACCTATAGAGATAACATATCTACTACCATTTAACTCATCACTGCCGGGTAATATAAATCCCTGAACCTGATAAACTCCAGTGATTTCTGGCAACAGCCAGACACTGGGTGCAAGAGTTTAGAACATTTAATATCAATCCAAGTAAAACCAACATATGGATTTTCATCAGATTTGATTATCTGAGTCCCTAGGATAGCTTGAATACAACCCTAACCTCAATCTTGCCAGGATGTATGGGGAACTTTGACCTCTTTGGAAAAGTACTGTTAGGCATATGGCCAAATATGATTAATTGTGTCCATATGCCATAAAGGTGACTAAACTTTATGAACCTACACATCTAAATTCTTATATACCATCATTTGGAAAGTAAATGTATATTATGTGATCTGTGTACCACTTTTATATTCCCCCTAAACAAAATTCCCGTGGCTTCCCCAAGAATATTGGAAAAGAGTGGGGTAGGGTTTTAGATTTTAAAACTATAAAATGTATTGAAAAAGAAAATTAGATTTATTCTAATTACATTAAATTATTTGAAAGGATCTCAGTTCTATCAGTGAAAGTCAAGTTGTTATAATATATATCATGAGCCTTGTCAAATACCTAAGAGCTTATCTATACCTAGTTGAGATTATCTTTCATAGCCATTACACTAGTTATTCCCACTCTCCATAGGTTTAGGATAAGCATGAAATTATCAGTGATCTATTTCTATCAGACAATTATATAAACATAAAGCACAATGTGGGAAAACCTGAACTTATATTGCTTCTTATTCAAGGATTTATCTAACAATCCACTTCCCTGCAATATATATGCAATAGTGGATTCAGAACCACTGAGTCAATGTGATTAATATCATCAAAGTATTTGTCCTACTTCTTGGAACTCACTAAAAAAATACAACAAATTGCAATTACACAATGAATTCGTCAAAAATAAAGACAACAAAACCTGAGTACATATGGATAATAACAGCTAAACACCGCATTACAGCTAACGAAGCCACAGCAAATATTAATGCACAAGTTA
>NC_061822.1:16552722-16554731 GCF_019202785.1 Penaeus chinensis
AGATATAAATACACCTTTTTTCTCTCCTTACCTAACATATTTGACTGCAAGACCAAAATCAGCAATGCAGCATTCTCCATTCTTTTTAACAAGGATATTTTTACTCTTTATATCACGGTGAGCAATGGCTGGTTTTCCCTTCGTTCCAAAGATCTCTGTATGCAGATGAGAAATCCCACAAGCAGTGGAGAGACTAAGCCGTAACATAGAGTAGTAATTCAGTGTTGTTATTTGTAAGTAGTCATGAAGGGAGCCAAGTGGATGGTAGTCTGTGATTAGCAACATCTGTGTCCAAGAGCCTGTGCCTTTAATGTCAGCAGCAATGAAACCTAGAAAAGAAAAGAAAAACAGTGTAACATGTAATCAACTCAAATGCTAATCAAATGGGCATTTTCAATAAGTATACAGATCTTCAGCCAAGAATACCTACCTACAGAATACCGATTCCAACACAGTTTATATTGAAATATAAGAATACCACAGATTTGACAGCAGCATAGTCAATTATAAAATGTTGCATTTCTTTAAGTTTTATAATCATACTGTGACTATACATAAATGAAGTACCAACTAATGAAGTCCCATCAAGCCTTTAATAACTTATTTTGCAGAATCCAGTGTATTTCATAATTTTCTGTAGAAATTAAATTTCTTGGTTTTCTGTATACCTATTCATATACTTATTCAACTAGTAGCACTTTATCTGCACCTAAAACAATACTTACCTAAAATATTTTCATGTCGTAGAAGTACAGTCTGATAAATTTCAGTTTCTCTGAACCAAGAGGCTTCATCTGTTGTGAAGAAAATCTTGACAGCTACCCTTTCACCTCTCCAACGGCCAAGCCACACCTCACCATACCGACCTTTGCCAACACTTTGGACTAAATGAATCTGTTTGGCAATTGTACGTTGAACCTGGAAACAGTTACAAATAATAATGTAAGAATACTTCCTTCAATGAAATTGGTCAAAGATTTAAATAAGCTGAAGGAAATGAAGGTAATATCCAAGGAGGTAGCAAGACTTTCAAGATTCCTGTTTCTAAATCAAATATGAAAGTACACATGATCAAGAATTACTCTAATGGATATAAAACACACTAAACTTTTCACTGGAAATTCTTAACCCATGATATTCTCTCAGTCTTGGGGTGATTTTGTAATATTCCTCAATTCTCCTGAGAACTAGCTCAAATCAAGGGAGTAAATAAATTAGAAAATAAATTATTTCTAACTATGCAGCGAAAACAACCACGTCTGACATTACTTCACACACACTTACCAGAAGAGGGAGGCCAGACCCAGACCCAGATGACTGCTCAATGAGTTCACTGAGAGTTTCATTTGGTGAACCACAGAAGGTTGAACACTGATGTGCAGCTTTTTTCAGCTCCTGCAATTGACTTTCTTCTCGCTGTCGGTATCTGTAATTACCACTCATTGTAGGAAAAATTGAAATAATAATGAATCTTATCAAGCTATCACCATCTATAAAATATAATGCATATAATGCTTGCACACTACAGGACAGTCTCACATGTTGTGATTAACAGTGATCCTCAACCCAATGCCAACAGGAGTTTCACACACCAAATTGGACAATTAGCCACTCAACAGAAATATCAGAATTACAAGAAACATAATTTTATCCATTCTCATTGAGTCTGACTGTCCAGTGAAAAAGGCTAAGCAGTGACTATAGCCTAATTTTGAGGGGCTGTCACTCCTAAATCACATGTTGCCATATGAGGCATGTGCATACATGCCACTGTCAGCAAGGAGTTAACTTACTTGTACCAAAACGTCATGAGGAATGCCAAAACAGCAACAATTGCTACAGGCAAAGTTATTAATAGGGCAGGAATTTTCTTGGCTGGAGCTTCTGTAGGTATCCTTGAGGTGATTTGTGGTCGTAAAGCTTCATTGCACATGTCGTAATCATTACAGCAAGAAATGTTTTTCGGTCTTTGATGACTTGTCAAGTATGCCATACACTGTCGAGGAAGC
>NC_061822.1:16554831-16557331 GCF_019202785.1 Penaeus chinensis
GTGCGTGTGTGTGTGTGTGTGTGTGTGTGTGTGTGTGTGTGTGTGTGTGTGTGTGCAGTGATGCTGAGTGAGTATATACTTCTGCAGTGACGGAAGTGGTGAGGGAGACAGAGAAAAAGATCACAGAAGAAATAAGAGAAGACCAATCGTGGAAAACAGTATGGAAACGTGAGCAACTCCCTAAAGCTGTCTAATCTGCGCAGACATAACCACCAAGATCACAAATTTATAACGAAATTCAAAAACACAAACATTACAAACAAAAAAATGGCCTCGAGTGATGAAAGGAAATGCCCAGCGGTAAAAAATAAAAGTCGGGCGTCAGAGGAAAAGGCCCGGAGGGACGTCCTTCTGAAAGACATGCGATTTCAAGGAAGACCCTAAGAGAGAGAAAGAAATCCTCCAGGGAGTGGCGGTGGCGGTATCCTGGGCTGCCCTTGCGATTGAGGGCCCTCCTTTGGGCCCTCCTTTGCCCCCCCCCCCCCCGCTCTCCCTCCCTCCAGACAACAAGCACGCCGCGGTCTCTATTTACCCTAACAAGACATTCCCGATCTTGTGCGAAAGGAAAGTCGTCTTCAAAGGTCTTACGGTCTTACGGCATTAGAAAGACAAAAAATATATAAATGAAATTAAAAAAAATAACACCGACGATAACAAGAAAAAGGGAAGGATAATTTTTTTTTTTCAAGTCCTGGAGCCAAACCGACACGGCAAAGGTAGCGAAAAACCGACTTAAGGAATCAGGACAAGATACAAAACAAAAAAACAAGAACAAGATACAACAAAAAGTAACGAGAGCTGAAGACAGCGGCTTCCCACCTATCTTCTATCCTCCGGTGAGCTTGCAAAAAAAAAAAAACCCACATCAACGGCAACCTCTTTTGCAATGACGTGGGCAAATGCGACGCCGCTGTGCTAAAACTTAGGTTAATTATGCCACTACGCTGCGTGCACGACATCCGGTAGAGAACGTGAGAGGGATGGATATGCAAAGGAAGAGAATAAAAGAGAGGTCGAGCAGTAGATGTGGGAGGGAGTTGGAGGGAGTTGGAGGGAGTTGGAGGGAGTTGGAGGGAGTGAGGGAGGGAGTGAGGGAGGGAGGGAGGGAGGGAGGGAGGGAGGGAGGGAGGGGGAGGGGGAGGGGGGGAGAGAGAGAGAGAGAGAGAGAGAGAGAGAGAGAGAGAGAGAGAGAGAGAGAGAGAGAGAGAGAGAGAGAGAGAGAGAGAGAGAGAGAGAGAGAGAGAATGAAGTGGAGTTTGACTAAAGTCCCTGGTTTAATCACACAGTAAACTTGAAACTAAAGCTAAACTTGATATTCGGGGGGATTGCTATCCTGAAGAACTCGCGGAAATGAAGGAGAGACGGAACGGGATGGCTACAAACAAGAGAATGGAGTGGGGTGGAATGGGAAAGGATGGGATGAGATGGGATGCAGTCGGATGGGTTGGGGCTGGGTGTGATGGGGTGTAATGGGATGGGGTGTAATGGGATGGGGTGTAATGGGATGGGGTGTAATGGGATGGGTGTAATGGGATGGGGTGTAATGGGGTGGGGTGTGATGGGGTGGGGTGTGATGGGCGTGGGGTATGTGAGGGTGGGTGGGGTGTGATGGGGTGGGTGTGTGATGGGGTGGGGTGTGATGGGGTGGGGTGTGATGGGGTGGGGTGTGATGGGGTGGGGTGTGATGGGGTGGGGTGTAATGGGGGGGGGAGGGGATGTTATGAGGTTTGAGGAAATGGGGAGGGGTGGGATGGGGCGAGATGTGGCTAAGGCAGGGTGGAGTGGGGTGGGGATTGGGTGGGGTGAGGCAAGTGGGGTGGGAAAGGACAGGATGGAATGGGATGGGACTGAGTGGGATAGGAGGGGATGGGATGGAAATATCTGGACAGGATAGGAAAGGATAAGAAAAAAGGAAATGCAGATAAGGCAGCTGCAGAAGCAATGTAAGGAAAAAAACAGAAAGAGAAGGAAGAGAAGATTATAAATATGAAAATATGTGACTGGGAAATGTGGGATGGAAAGGAAAAAAGAAAGTCTCAGAGAATGCATAAAAATAAATCAATAATAAGAACACTTGTAAGTACATAAAAGGACAAAAGTGAAGTTGTTCTCTTTATCACGACTTAGCTCTGGAGTAAAAGCAATACAGCACCACGGATACATAATAATCTAGCTGCATCTAATTATGTTTCCTTAAAGTGTAGTCTCACACAACAAACAACCCCCTTAAAATCAGCTGTACAATTTATTCCTATGGTTTATTGTCCTTATGAAAAATAAAGTAATCATAGTGTAATAAGGATTTAGCCAAGTCTATACTTATCCCGTCATTTTAATCCCACTCATCTTGATAGCAGTGAAGACCGTGAGTTATATCGGGAAAATTAAAGAGTAAACAGGACTGTAGATTAATTACTTCCACACACTACCTTGCCAAGAATGCACCTGAGGGGGTGGAAGGGGGACCAGAAGTCACCTTCTAGCTTGAGAATCATGGCAT
>NC_061822.1:16564831-16567331 GCF_019202785.1 Penaeus chinensis
ATTACTGAATTTCTAGCATAAAGCATTCATTTTAAGTTGTCAGCAATGCAGAACGCATTATTATCACATTTATTGGTTGACGATCTGTAACAGTTGACAACAAAATTCCCTTTATTGCTTGCAAAGTACGGAACACACTGATCTATCAACGTAGTAGTGTTTTATATAACCGGCATTTAACGACCACTAAATCTTACACAAATATTGAACTTTAAGCTCTAAAACAGCCAAGGCCTGTGGGAAACTGACTAATCTAACACTCAGACAAACACATGCATTCACACGTGTTTGTGTGTGTGTGTGTGTGTGTGTGTGTGTGTGTGTGTGTGTGTGTGTGTGTGTGTGTGTGTGTGTGTGTGTGTGCATTTCATTAACACCCTGTCATCATCACGCATAAAGATAAGGTAAATATGTGTATATATATTTTTAATTAAATAATAAGTTAGTTTCCCACATAAACCAACTATCATACAAGGCACACATACCTAAAACAGCCCAATTCTTACAAACAATGCATACACAATATCAGTGCACATAAAAAAAACACAAAAACATTCCTGACATGCGATCGTAAACAGCATTTGAGAAAGCGATCTGTTCTCGTGACATTTGACCCGTAACACAACACTCACAAACAAGGTCCTAAAACAGGTCACCTTGGCGTAAACTTACACGAACGGAGACTTCGAGAGGCTTGACCACTAATTAACACTCAACTCAGAGGAAAAGAGGGAAAGTGGGTAAAATTACATTTCGTTGAATAGTAAAGACAAAATGAATAATAATTTGTATTATTTTATTAAACCTATTTTAGTTTGTTGTATGGGTGTACATTCAGATAATTAAAAAAAATAGAGTGCAATTTTTTTCGAATATAAAGTTTAATTTCAAATTCTATACTACAACAAATTAACGTGTAACAAATATTGCTTTATCGATGAGGCATTTAAGTATTTTGTATACTGTAATTATCTAACTGATTTTCCTCCTGGCCAGATATCGCTTGGAATAGAAAAAAAAACAGTAATAACTCACATATCAATTCTTCGTCGAGTAGAGACACCTGGTAATGAGTACATAATATCTTCCCACTTTCGACAAAACTAGTTTTCCTCAACAAGTAATGCTGTCACTGAAGTAGGGATGCTTATAACACGGGAGTCAAGGTCATAACCATACACGCTGAGTATCTGACGAACTTCGAGGTCTCTGTCGAGGAGCTCTCCGTTCTGATACTCATGCTATTCAGCATCAGAGAGAACCCAGTTCGGGAAGTTATAACTTGTGTGTGTGTGTGTGTGTGTGTGTGTGTGTGTGTGTGTGTGTGTGTACGTGTATGTGTGTGTGTATGTATATGTATATATATATATATATATATATATATATATATTTACAGACATACATACATACATGTGCGTGTGTGTATGTGTGTGTGTATTTGTTTGTTTTTGTGTGTGTGCGAGACTTTTGCCCTACCGTTATTCTTTACAGGCAGTAATTTCCCTATGTGTGTTTTCGTGTAAGCGGACATTTCCCTGTTCGAGGTTTTGTGGAGGCGGGAATTTCCCTAACAGTGCTTTGGCGAGGACACAGACATTTCCCTTCTTCTAGTTTCGTGTTTAAGTTTATGAATTACATTGACTGATTTTATCTTATTTCTTTGTTATTGTTTATGTTTTCTCATTGCCAACGATAATTGGAAAACAAGTAAAAATATATATACAAGTGTTTAAAGAAAAGAAGGAACAAAGAAAAATGTATACGAGAGGTTAAACTCTTTACTCACTTATGCATCACTTTATGACTTACTGGTGAGTCGCATACAGTGTCCAACGACATAAAGGAACTAGTCCAAGGGCCTCTTGCCAGAATGCAGGCCCGAGAAGTCTTCTCAGTTGACTCTCGTGTCCAAAGGTTGCCCTTCCCTGCCGCCTCGTCAAGCTATCTCCTATGCAATTCCTGTGCACGTCGGCCTTCGTGGTCACGTTATCCTTTAGCAGGCAGCTGATGATGTCCTAAGTGATGTATGGCTGTGTTCTGTCAGGTTCTAAAACCAGTAAGCGGTCCGCGAACGCAAAACAGTTGTGATGTCGAGTGAGATCCGTCCATTAGTCGATCACTTCGAACACCCAGGAGCTGCAGTCCGTCGTCGCTGGCAAAAAAACGCAAGTAGCGAGTCTTTCGATCCGTCGTCGTATCTGACGAAGGGTTTGCCGCTTTCTGAAAATGTAGAGCTTTGCGATTAGGAGGCGGGAGGGGAACGTCCGCTGTCGTCTGTGGCTCCTGTGTAGTTGCTTCCCGTTTAGCCCGCCGCCCGCTTTCAATTCTCAATACTGCAGCACGCACCTGTAAAATCAGTATAAAAAAAAAAAAAACATTAACGCATGTAATATGTGGATTAAATGAATTCTTAGAACTGTTTAGTTTTGAGTGCACTGGAAATAAAATCTATACTATACCTCCGCAGAAAAAGGGGCGAGCTTCTTGTCTTGCTTACAGC
>NC_061822.1:16584831-16589831 GCF_019202785.1 Penaeus chinensis
TAAGTCACTTCATAAGAATAAATATAAGTATTTATGGAATGCATTTCTGGTAGTTTACTTATAGCCAGTTATTAGGCTGATTTTAGATTTAAGTATATTTTGATAATGTTGATATTACTGTATCAGAATAATTTTTAATGTCATTTATTTTATATGATGCACATTTGACATATAAATCATAAGCAGTTTAGTGCCACTATTTAAGTTTGTAGTTTACAAAATAGGCAGTGCCACCTTTGAGCAATAGGAATATCCACTGAGACATTGAGGAAAAGAGCTGGAATCAGGTGAAAATCATATTCTAATTAGTCAAAAATTTTCATAAATAAAACAGTACAAAACTAAAACCAGTTAGACTATTGTGGAAACATGTGTATCATTTCTTGCAATTGTTAGTTCATGACACAAATATTTGATTAGCAAACATCTATGCAAAGTAACACATATTGAACTTTCAAGGGTAAGTTACAAACCTGGGGGGGCTGTGTAATGACATGTCTGATAATGTTCAGGATTACCAATTGCAATTGATACCAGATCTACTAATCAATCTACTCCTAGGCATGTGTGCTAAGGATGCAGGCATGGTGAAGGAATACCTGAGTTTGCTCTAGAAAAACATTGACCCGAAGCTGAAGTTAAAAACAGCAGCTAGACTAGTATATATTTAAACAATAGACTAGGGAAATGGATGTGGGACCTATTCATAATGTCTACAGGATGATGTTAAGAAGTAAATACTCCTGTCGGTAAGGCATTATCCTGTTAAATGTTAAAATAGATTTAGTAGATGAGCTTGGTATGTATTCTTTTATTTTACTGAACTGAGTTTTAGGCATGATTTACATACATTTTTCTTAAGTCTTAGTGTCAAAGCAAGTCATAGGTATATTTTAGGTCCTGGTTATAGGCTAGTTTTACATAACATCAGAATGATATACTGCTTTTAAAGACATATATCATAAGTGACTTTTAAGGTTGCTATTTTAGTTGGGCCTAGTTCATTATGAAAGAAAATAGATAACTTAAACAGTAATGTAGACTGACTGTGATTTTCCCAGACAATATATAGCAGGATTCATCAAATTGGAGATTGGACCTAGAACAGCTGATCAGAGGTTCACAGTGTCACTTAAAAGGGGAATTATTTGTAAAATTAAGAAATGGAGGATTTATGTTGAATAAGAAAAGGTTATTATATATTAATAAATATAATAGTTACAAAATGAGTGTTCATCATGCCAAAGTTTTCCATGCCATATGTTTTTCATGATAAATGGAGATGTGCATACAGTATATTTAGTACTAGCTACAAACAGTATACCAAATAGATACCAAACAGTAAATCATTAAATTTAGAAAAGTTCCCCATCCACATGAAGGAAAATGGGTAAATCTCAATGAACACATGTAAATAAACATATCATGCAACAACACTAATAATAATCATAATTCATATAGTGATAAATCACATGTTTATGTGCATAGTAATATAAAATGCAGGACTAGAAACAATGTCAGTAGCTTAGCCATGCTAGGAGGAGATTGACGGAAGAGGAGGGGATCCTAGTGTAGGGGGCAGGGGTTGGGATGATCAAAGTAGTGTACTCTGATGGCTTGAAGGAGTATACAGGAAGGATTGGATGGAAGAAGAAACTTCCTAGACATGGACACATAGGAGAAGGCTGACGATGGTGAAAGGAGGTATAGGGATAAAGGTATATAAGTCTCTGTGACTTTGAGGATAGAAAATTGGCAAACAGTGCTATTTGTACTAGTTTCCAATCACTGTTTGTCATTCCCTCTGAAATAAAACTGATACAAGACAACTTGGTTGACAGTGAAATTTGCCTGTGCACTAAATCAAGGTAGCATGGATATTAATGATTAATCTTTTAGGTAATTATTCAATATCTCTCAATAGTAGAAATTTTCTCTCTTGCAGCACACAGGAACTGCATGTTCATGTGTTGCAGATCTCTCACAGAATAGAATAATTGTGAAACTTACGTATAAATATTAACAAGTTGTGCACTCCCATTACTGTTTTATAAAGCTGCTTTCCTCAAAGATATTAAAATAATTAAGCTTTTTAAAACCTTCAGCAATAGTGCATTGATATTTTTAGTTTAATAATCTTATATACTTTGTTCCTTATTTAGTTGTAGCAATCTAAATTTCTGTAACAATCTCCTTGATAATCCATGTCATATATTAAACCATTGTCTTACATATGTATCTTTGAATATCTTTATGATCCGCAAAGATACAGTCTGAATATGTGTTACTATTTTATCAAAAATGTGTGATAGGACATAAGTATTTTGGAAAGAAGTATTGGATATAGACTTACATGGACATAAATTGTACTATAAATTATACTGAAATATTTTAAATTCTGTTAAAATTCATAGTTTGCTTACTCTATAAACCTGTAATTTGCATTTGAAAGTGACTCTTTATCACTATCAGTGATTTTCTTTTTATCTTTAATGTATGTAATATCAGAGATAATAAACAAATTTCAGCACGTTCAGCCAGCAGATCAAGCAGTATCACAGATAGTTGTTCAGATATCTATCTGTAAGTATGTGATATTGGTCTGGATCCTTTTACTTTAAGGAAATTGGTTTTAAAGCAAGATTTTATGTATTTTCTCATTTTGTATCAAGGAAAAGAATTGTAAAACAGCTGGAAATGTTTTGTTTTTTAATCAACGTGTAGAATTACATGATAAAAAAAAGCATAGGATTTAAATATATTATCATCGCTCTGGTATTACTATGGAAAGTTGCTAGTGCTTAGTTCTTTTTGTCTTGTATCAGATATATTTGTTGTGCAGTATGTTCAGAAAATTCTAATCTTTTTGTCTTTAAAATACTCCATTTCACCTGCTGGATCTTTTAAAGATTTTTTTTTAGATTATCTTATTTACCATTATTTTTCTTTTCTTTTGTCATTACCAATATTATTTATATTTCACTGATGAAAAAATATGTAAAGCAAAATTTATTTTATCACTATTTGAATGCTTAACAATCATTCCAGCATCATTTTTTTCTGTATAAGAGCATTATCTTGGAGAGATATTCCATATGATGGACCAGTGTATCTTAAAATTTTAATATTTAGATGATTTTGGAAGTGAGTTGTATCTGATTTTCTTTTTAGTGGTATTGATGATGATAATGGTTATCTTAATGATATTTAAGCTGCAGTTGTTTATTTATTTATTGACTTGGTTATCAGTATGATGAGCGGAGATTATATGTTTTATTATAATTTAGACAAAGGTAGATTGGGAGTAGATATGTGATGGGAAGTTGTAGCCTGAATGAGCAGAAGGATTACACAAAAAGTTACAGATGAAGTTTGCAAAGAAAATTTGAATTCCAGGTTGTCAGTGTCCCAGGGACTAGTAGATTTGATTTTGGTAGTGATCCATGGAAGATGTTTTGATTGATTTATTGTAGTTTTGTGATAGAGGGTGTATGTATGTTTGTGGTATGTTAAGCTTGAAAAGGGTAGATCATAGATGTATATTGGGGTAGTGAAGATTGGGTGGTAAATGTGTCAAAGTATGTCATAAAAAAAATGATGAGAGTATATGATGAGAATTTACCCAAGCTTCCTAAAACCCTAGGTAAATGCAAGAAATGTATAGAACTATTATTACCCGTGGTGAATTTTATCCCCGGGCTCCCAATAACCTGGGGCTCTATCTTGTATGGTGGGCACATACAGTAGTTAAGTAAATGGTGGTATGTTTTTTGGGGTAGATTAAGGTTGTTGATCATATTTGTTTGTTATGATAGTGAAACTAAAGATCGGTTGATAAAGTGAGTGAGAATATTGGAGGAAAGAAATTTGGTTTGTAACTATGACATGATATCTGGACTAGTAACACTGATTCTTTAGCATATACATGAAATGAAAGCATAAAGCAGTGCTGCTATCAAGGCCGTGAATAGTAAAACAAAACTCTGATTATCATTTTGAGGGTATAGGTATAATTTGTATTAAAGTTTCTGCTTTAGGGGTAACCAAGATTGCTCATAAGTCTTTCAACATGCATTTGCTCTAAATTTTGTTCTGAAAGTTTACATAATGCTTTGTCTAGGCTTATGGCTATAAAAGAATAAAGAGTCTGTAATAATATTTAGACTTGTCCCAGGATATTTTCAATAAATGTGACATGTTTTCCAAAAACTGCCGAGCCAACATGTCTAGAGGGAAAATATCATGAATATAGTACATCTCTTCTTTCTATTGAATCTTTTTTGTATTTTTTATTTTGACCATAACAAGGAAAAGAGAGTAGAATTAGGTTTATTTATTCAGGATAATTTGGGGTGTTGCTCTTCTGATATTAATTCTTTATTTGACATATTTTTTTCATTGCACTCTGTATTAAATAACATTCTATGCTTGTGATTATTGGGAGACTAACTTTATTTGCACCTAATTAGCATTTTGACAGTTTTTGAAGTATTCATCTTATGCTGGTCTCTTATCATTATATCGAAAGCTAAATACAGATCAGTAAAGTTGTATTTATAATTTTATGTATTTATGTGGTGAAAGAAACCTCTAAATGTAAAAATTCTTAAATGTAACTAGTGTTCTACACATTGGCTATGTTAGTTACTGATTTCTATTCTCTAGTACTTTTAGAAATAAATGAAGGAATAAATATTGATCTTTTAAAACTTGCATTTAATTTTTTTATATGCCATATTATATTTCTCACAAAAGTACTTGGTCATTTGAATAATATTTTTATGGTATGAAAATATTTCTAGACCAGCTTTTTTATCAACATTACAACTGAACCACTTTAGAAATGAGAAATACATACAAATATGCTCAAATATTTCCCCTTGATACTTTATAACATGGGGTTGTTTTTCAAGAAATGGTAACTTTGCCCAGTGCCTCTGTGTTTTGTCTTGTGATCAGTAAGAAAAGCTGAGTATTAGGTACCATGAGACGGGTTTTCT
>NC_061822.1:16594831-16599831 GCF_019202785.1 Penaeus chinensis
CCCTCCTCCTCCTCCTCCCTCCTCCTACCCCCCCTCCTCCTCCTCCTCCTCCTCCTCCTCCCCCTCCTCCTCCTCCTCCTCCTCCTCCTCCTCCTCCTCCATCATCATCTTCATCTTATTCTCCCTTCATGTGCACATTAATATACGTTAGTCAAATAAAAAAATAAAATGTCAGCTGCAGTACAAACATTAGCTCGTAGTATTAACAACTATTTCTCAAACATACGGGTGTCAGTTAATATAAGTTAAATTCAGACAACTCAAACTTCGCTGCGAGAATTGCCCTTATCTATGTGAATAAATATGACCGATATTTCTCCAAATATACATAAAGTAGAATGGTTAAAAATGCAGTACAAATGCGATTTTGATACCTGCGTGCTTATAAAGTCATTCAAGGTTACTATCCAAAGGGGGCTTTACCTCTCCCAGCCGTAGGTAACACAACCTGTATCCAAACAAGACGGACAAACCCTCTACATGTCAAAAGATCACGTGCAGATATAGGGGGGGCACGCCAAAGGTAAACACGCGAACTCGTGATCTGGAACTAACTACCGCATAATATCGGAAGCATTCAAAATTAAGATTAAAATTAAAATCGCGGGAACGTCTAAATTGTCAGGGGCATCAACATTTCTTAATTTATGAGAAAATACGATTCAAATGTACTATCGTTGATTTGATGTGTGTCGTATGTGCTATCTTACATCTAGTATCTTATATATTTTTTTATGTGCTGAAAGTTACTTTTTATGTTATAAGAATAATCTTTGTAACAAAGGGAATGAAGTATTTCGAATTTGAGTCCTCTCCTTTTTCTTCTTCTTGTTCTTTTTCTTCTTCCTTTTAATCTTCATCTCCTCCTCGTCCTGTCCTCCTCTCCTCGTTTCCTTATCTCTTCATCTCCCCTCCTTCTCTCCTCCTCACCTCTTCTCTTCACTCCTCTTCTCTCCTCTTCTCTCTTCTCTTCTCTCCTCTCCTCCGCTCTTCTTCTCCTTTTCTTTCCTCTTCTCTCCTCTCCCCCCTGGTAGTGATTGTAATAGTAAGTAGTAGTAGTAGTAGTAGTAGTAGTAGTAGTAGTAGTAGCTGTAGCAAGTAATTAGTAGTAGTAGTAGTAGTAGTAGTAGTAGTAGTAGTAGTAATAAGTAGTAGTAGTTGTTGTAGTAAGTAGTAGTAATTAGTAGTAGTAGTTGTAGTAAGTAGTAGTAGTAATTAGTAGTAGTAGTTGTAGTAAGTAGTGGTAAGTAGTAGTAGTAGTAGTAGTAGTAGTAGTAGTAGTAGTAGTAGTAGTAGTAGTAAGTAGTAGTAATAGTAATAGTAATAGTAATAGTAATAGTAATAGTAGTAGTAGATTCTGTCATTAAAGTTGCTGTTGTTATTTTTGTCATTATTATTATCATCAGTATACTATTATTACTGTTATATAATTGTAATTGTGATCTTGATACAAGTGCTATCAGCATTTTTATCGTTGTCCCGGTTATGATTATAATCATTGTCTTCGACTTTTTTTTGCTGCTGCTGTTATTGCAGTTCCTGTAAATAGCTAATAACTATTTAGTTATTGTTATTGTTTTGGTATTATGATAATTATGATTATTGTTGACTGCCGTTGTTGCTGTTATCGTTTTTCTTCTTTTCATCATGATATTTCTTAGCTTAATAACAGCGTGCGAATCCTTATAAAGAGTTGTGTAGGTTAATTTAGGTAAGAAGGCATGCGAGGTGACAGAGTGACACGCGGAATGACCTTAGAGGCAAGCACGGCAACAGCAGGCATGGTGGCAAACAGTGCGCCGGGCAGGGTGACAGGTAAGGCGGTTGACAAGTGGCAAGGAAGAGAGTGGGGGGCATTTGGCATGGTGGTAGGGTGGTAGTATGCAGGATGGTAAGCAGAGCGATTGGTTGCACGGCAGTAGATAGACGGGGTAGGCAGGGGTAGCAGACAAGTAGGGGGTAGGCAGGGCAAAACAAAGAGAGGGGGTAGGTAGGGGGGAAGCCAGGGCAGCAGACATACAGGGGTAGGCAGAGCAGCAGACAGACAGTGGTAGGTAGGGCAGCAGACAGACATGGTGGTAGGCAGGGCAGCAGACAACAGGGTGGTAGGTAAGGCAGGAGACAGACAGGGGGGAGGCAGGGCAGCAGACCGGCAGGAGGCGTATGGGCGTATCGGAGGGCAGCGACGCGTCGTCCGCCAAGGTGAGCCACTTGCCCTATTCCAGGTTGCTTCTCTAGGGCGCCGCTGGTCCTTGGGGGAGGAACGGGGGGGGGGGGGGCGTGGGTGGAAGGACAGACGTGGGGCACGAGTCCGTGTGTGTGTGTGTGTGTGTGTGTGAGTGTGTGTGTGTGTGTGTGTGTGTGTGTGTGTGTGTGTGTGTGTGTGTGTGTGTGTGTGTGTGTGTGTGTGTGTGAGATATATGTTTAAGATTTATATTATCTCTATCTCTTTATCTGTTTATCCATCTGTCTCTTCATAAATCAATTTATCTATCTATCTATCTATCGAACATTTTGTATGCCATTCAGTCTCTCTATATCTATAAATATATCTGCTCAAGTGCGCGCACACTGAATGCATATAGAACTCCAGATAGATAGTTCACGGCACAGCTCGAGTGGGCGAACAGGTGTGCTCATATTTATTTTTGGAAAACAAGTGATTAAAAAATCCGAGGTAAGTAAACGCCATTGTCAGTGGAAAGGACAGAGCTGTTTGTTGGTGCCTTGTGATTGATTTGAGCTGACTGGGTAGACTGAGAAAACTTTAAATATTTGAGATAGATGTTTAGAGTATGTTATCAATCCTCTTCCATGTTTTTTATATGTATTTTATTAGTTTTATTATTTTTTACTTAGATAAACATGTGCGTATTCACGCATAATATGTATGTGGTCATGTACGGATTACTTGTGGATCACGTACGCAAAATAATCCGGAGACATGATATCGGTTACACAACTAACGAGTGGAGCAGGTGCCCTCCCTCTGACCTGGCTTGAAGGATTAGGCCTGGGTCCGTGTCGGCTTCCCGCTCGTAAGGTGACACGGAAGATAGCGTGACAATTAGCCTACTTGGGCAAAGTCGCGTTTGACCGGGGCAGCAACCCGGGTATGAGAATCACTGACCGGCTTTCCCATTTTGACATTCACTGCTCCAAGTCGATGCGGGTTACGTATGTGTATACATGAATATACATATATGTTGAATGGTAGAACACTCTACCGTGTTGATACTATGGTTGCAAAACCAAGTGCATAAACTAGATTTATTGAATATGAGATGACAGTTTCGAAATCTCAATGGATTCCATCTTCGGACCCGTTTTCTAATTTTCAATAAATCTAGTTTGTGCATTGTGTTTTTTTTTCTACCATATATATACGTGTGTTGTATGTGATCATATTTTTTCTGCTTTATGTGCATTACATGTATTATATGTATGTCTTCATCTTAGTGGAAACTTTCCAATGCCTTCCGGTTGCGCAGATTTTTTATCTTGAAAGGCACAGTGTGCGTAAAAGCTTAGATATTTGACTTCAATTGAGTGGTCGTGTTTTACGCATAATAGCTGACAGTAAGTGAAAAATGCGCGTACGATTATATCAACGGAGAGATATGATTTGAATCTCATTTGAATAATATATTTACAGGGCAGTTTACAAGCCCTGACGAAAGATACCCAAGCATCTACCTGCATGGAAGAGGATACGTACAATAAATAGCTCTTTAAATCGTGGATTTTTTATTGCGTAAATTGACAGTATGAAAACTGTTTAATATGAGAAATAGGCATGACTTGTTAATCCCCGATGCTTAATTTTTGAATGTCTAATTGCCGTCTAAGTTATAAATAAAGACGTATTGATATCAGTTTTGGTCCACAATTATTTTGGCAAGATTTATCACTGATGCGCATGTTTCAGATGTTCCATATTGGTCTGTATCTATCTCCTTATCTGCACACGCGCACACACCCTTCTCTCTCTCTCTCTCTCTCTCTCTCTCTCTCTCTCTCTCTCTCTCTCTCTCTCTCTCTCTCTCTCTCTCTCTCTCTCACACACACACACACACACACACACACACACACACACACACACACACACACACACACACACACACACACACACACACACACACACCCAAGATATATCTAAAAAAAAATGTAGACCAAGAGATTAAACAGACAAAGAAACGGAAAGAAGACGAAGAAGAAGACGAAGAAGACGAAGAAGACGAAGAAGACGAAGAAGACGAAGAAGAAGACGAAGAAGAAGACGAAGAAGAAGACGAAGAAGAAGACGAAGAAGAAGACGAAGAAGAAGACGAAGAAGAAGACGAAGAAGAAGACGAAGAAGAAGACGAAGAAGACGAAGAAGACGAAGACGACGAAGACGACGAAGACGACGAAGACGAAGAAGAAAAAGAAGAAAAAGAAGAAAAAGAAGAAAAAGAAGAAAAAGAAGAAAAAGAAGAAAAAGAAGAAAAGAAGAAGAAAGAAGAAAAGAAGAAGAAGAAGAAGAAGAAGAAGAAGAAGAAGAAGAAGAAGAAGAAGAAGAAGAAGAAGAAGTCCAAGTCCCTGCAAGTGGCACGAGGAACGTCGCCCGGAGCTGTCTTGCGAGACGAGTCGGCGATTAGCGATCTTCTGCAGGAGCGGCGTTGAATGTGGAAGACACACGACGCAGGGGCGGAGATGGGTGTCGCGGGGGACGGCGCGCCCCATTCCGTTCAACCGTCGTCATGCTCTCGCTTTTCCGCGACCCATATCCTGCTTCCCTGACCCACGGCGGCGACCCCGTTCCGTCCCAGGCTCCGGGTCCCAGCGCGCGCCATTTCCTGCTGGGGGGAAGGGAGGTCAGACGCCCGGGAGACGCCGACGGAGGGTGTGTATGAGTGGCGTGGGGGTCGGGGGTCGGATGTAAGGGGTCGAGAGGGGGGGGGGTGAGAATCTGTATACGGAGGGCGTGTATTTTACGCCTGGCCGGACTCTGGGTAAAT
>NC_061822.1:16604831-16609831 GCF_019202785.1 Penaeus chinensis
TTTATTTATCCATCGTAATTAAGGGAAAAGCGCAATGCTGTAACCTGTGGAGTGTGTAGTCGACAGCGGAAAACAGGGACAGGCAGGACAGTAATTTGTAGCTTCCACTAACGGTTTGTCTCGCCTGACCCCCACCTCCTACTCTACCCCCACCCCATCCTCACAGTCCCCCTCCCCCTCCCCCTCCCCCTCCTTCACCTTCCACCCCCACCCCCATATGTCGTATTGCCACCATACCGACCCGTTACGTTTTCATGGCAACTCTATTTATCTGTGTATTTGTGCTCGTTAATTTATTTTTCCAGATTTTTTTTTTTTTCTTTTGTATAGGATTTTTTTTCTTTTCTTCTCACTGTTGTTCAGTTCGTTTGTTGTTGTTGTTTTTTTGTTTTTTTTTGCCCCACTTCCGTGTTTGTGTTTAGCGTGTTTGTAACTTCCTTTTTGGTTTAAGTCTAACTCAGTGTACTTCCTCGTGTGGCTAATCCTGATTAGGATGTTCGTCTAGTTCATCGTAATCCATCCTAATTAATCTGCTGTTTTCTCTTGCTGTAGCTCTGTCTTTCAATCTGTTTATATTTCTGTCTGTTCGTATATAGGCCTATATCTGTGTGTGTATGTCTGTGTATATGTATATGTATTTGTATTGTTATATTATGTTATATTAGGAAGTACAATATTTACACACACACACACACACACACACACACACACACACACACACACACACACACACACACACACACACACACACACACACACACACACACACACATATCTATATTATATATATATATATTATATATATATGTATGTATGTATGTATGTATGTATGTATGTATGTATGTATGTACACACATATACACACGCATACATATATTTACACACACACACACACACACACACACACACACACACACACACACACACACACACACAGGTGTGTCTGCATGTCTATTTATACCACCTTGGAAGAAACCGCCCGCATTGTCTTTTTTTTATTTATTTTTATTCCACTCAATATATCACTGTCTGTTTCTTCGTACCTGGCGCCTATTTTTTCACGGACCCTCACGCATATTTCATTCGGAGCGGCATTTAGCTTTGAAAGAAGGTGTCTAGACGATAGCATGTTGGTGCGTCTCTTTATGTTTTTAGATTATTATTATTGATGTGTTGATAATGGTTGTGATCATTCGTATTTCGTATTGTTATCACGGTTGTCATTCTCATTCTCATAATTTTCATCACCATCATCATCATCATCATCATCATCTTTACTTTTTCGATGCTGTTTTTTTCTTCATTAGAATTGCTTTTACTGATCCCCACCAATAACTATCATCATTGACAATTTACAGCTCTCGGCTCAGGACAGTTATTTCCGTCGATTGTCGCATGGCCATCGGAATCCCCCCCCCCCCTCACACCCTAACCTCCCACCCCCCCCACCCCCTCCGCTTCTTTCTCCTCGTCACAGATTTTCCGATGTCCATCCCCCCTCCCCTCTCCTCCCCTTCTTTTACCGTCTTCCTTGTCACAGATTCTTTTGTATTTGCCTCCCCCCTTCCCACTCCCGTCCTTCCTTCTCGTCGTAAGTTCTTCCGTATCTGCCCCCCCTCCTTTCACTCCCTCCCCTCCCCTCCCCTCCCCTCCCCTCCCTTCCCTTCCCCTCCTTCTTTCTCGTCGCAGTTTCTTCCGTATCTCCAATCCCCCCACCCCCTCCCTCCATCCCTCCCCCACCTCGCCCCCCCATATTAGCCACGGCTGCCGAGTCCCGCGGGTCGCGTCGCGTCGTCCTGGGGATCCCCGCCGCTAATCTCGTCCCGGGCGGCGCAAAACTCCTCCGTCGGAAGAAGGCAGAAGGTTCTCTACCTGGGAAGATGTCGCGGGGTGTGGTAACGGCGGTAATGGCGGCGGCGGCGGCGGCGGCGTGGCTGTGTCTGTTGTCTTGTCTTTTTTCCTGACCTTACTGTGTTAGGATTTTTTTTTTGTCTTTGCTGTGGTTCTTTTTTATATTTACTGTATATATAAATACTTTTTTTTTTCCCTCTTGTTTTCTCTCCGTACGTCTGCCCCGCACATACATACACGGACACACTTACACGGACACACTCACACGGACACACTCACACGGACACACTCACATGGACACACACACACACACACACACACACACACACACACACACACACACACACACACACACACACACACACACACACACACACACACACACACAAATACATATATGTATATATGCGTCTATGTATCTATCTGCCTGCATATCTCCACATCCCCACATCCATTTCCCCCTTTTTTCTGTCCCTTTACCCCACCTCAAACCCCCCGCTATTTAATGGCCACCTAGAGTGTGACCTTTTTTAGTGACGACCGCTGCATATTTTTGCCTGAAATATGTAAAGTTACGCTTGAAGTTGACCGTGAGCGTGGGGACAAAATTCCTGAGATTTTTCTTTCCCCTAGAATATATATATATATATATATATATTATATATATATATATTGTGTGTGTGTGTGTGTGTGTGTGTGTGTGTGTGTGTGTGTGAAAATATAAAAAAGTCTTAGTGATGAAGGTACATTTACATCCTTGATCCTGCTTAATCATGGCAATTTTTCAGTGCTATCTAGAATTAGTTCTTTACAAAAAAAAAAAAAAATAAAATGTTTTTATTCGATTCTATTGTATTTGTGCTCGTAAAGGTAATCCTGTAAATGGCAAACAAATAAAAGAGGCAAAGGCGGTTTATGACAAGGAGGGCAAAGGTTGGAATTATATGGGTCATTTTTGGCGGGAAAGTGACCGCGTAAGAGGAACAAGTTGTTGGAATCAAGATTTGTAATGGTCTGAAGAGTATCTATGATATGGAATAGATCTTCATAATTATCCAGGTGTTTTTTCCGTGTATGTGGAATAAATTTGTTGGCATAATTGATTGTATTTTTTTCACAAGTTTGTGGACAGGATAATGCCACACATGCTAGCGTACCATTTTTTTAAAGTCCCGTAGAAGCGGGAGTTCGAGAAATATTTATAAGAATGTGTATTGAAATCCTGTATTACTTTTGAGTTTGACGTTATTTGAACCCGTTTTATTAGCCACAACAGGCTTAGGAACGTAAGCTGCGAAAGGAAGCGCGCGGCAAAAGGGGCTCTATGCGAAACGGGAGAAAGTGCTAAATTCCCGTGTGATTTGGAGATCGCCGATCGTCCTCATTCCGGTCACACTCCATGGCCTACTTTTTCCATGAGATGCTTACTCCGAAGACCGATTGGAATGTCACTCGTCCGTTCTGGCGGTTTTCACTCGAGGATCACTTAATTAATGTGGCGATTATCGATGGCGGGTGACGGAAGTGCGTGCTTTTTTTTTGCTCTCGATGAAGATGGCGGGTCGGTTTTTCTCTGGTGCATGTTTCCTTTTGTTGTTTGCTGGGTCTCTCTCTCTCTCTCTCTCTCTCTCTCTCTCTCTCTCTCTCTCTCTCTCTCTCTCTCTCTCTCTCTCTCTCTCTCTCTCTCTCTCTCTCTCTCTCTCTCTCCCTCTCTTTCTCACACCCACACACACACACACACACACACACTCTCTCCCTCTCTCTCTCTCTCTCTCTCTCTCTCTCTCTCTCTCTCTCTCTCTCTCTCTCTCTCTCTCTTCTCTTCTCTCTCTCTCTCTCTCTCTCTTCTTTCCCTCTCCCTTTCCCTCTCCCTCTCTCACTCTCCCGAATATCAAATTCAGCTTTAGTTCCAAGTTTAATGTGTGATTAAACCAGTGACTTTAATCAGACTCTACTTCATTTTATCTCTCTCTCTCTCTCTCTCTCTCTCTCTCTCTCTCTCTCTCTCTCTCTCTCTCTCTCTCTCTCTCTCTCTCTCTCTCTCTCTCTCTCTCTCTCTCTCTCTCTCTCTCTCTCTCTCTCTCTCTCTCTCTCTCTCTCCCTCCCCCCTTCTCCCTTCCTCCCTCTCTCTCTCTCTCTCTCTCTCTCTCTCTCTCTCTCTCTCTCTCTCTCTCTCTCTCTCTCTCTCTCTCTCTCTCTCTCTCTCTCTCTCCCTCTCCCCCTTCCTCCCTCTCTCTCTTTCTCTTTCTCTTTCTCTTTCTCTGTCATTGCACTTCATGCTAGCAGTAACATTTCGGTAAGAAAGAAACTCGTTTATTTCTCCTCCTTCAGCGCACTCAGGGCGACGCTGGCCTCAACAGTGCATTAGCATTTTATATGAAAGAGGTACTTTAGTGATGATCTGAAAGCCTTTTTTTAAAGGGGCGATTTGAAAGGTCTTTTTAAAGGCGATTTGAAAGGCCTTTTCTTTAAGGGTGAATCCTCCTTAAGACCACCCTCGGCTCGTCCTACATTTCGGAATGGCGGATGGAACCGCTGCATTATGGCTGGATTATCCCCCGGCTGGATTTATTGATGCGGGTGTGATGTTCCCAGGGGGTGGATGGATAACTGCGTGGGTATTGTGCGTTGTGGGTGTTGCTGGGATGAGTCACTGGTTGAGGACAGACAACAAAGGGTATGGTATACTAATGTATTTTTGGGTCTAAGGCCAGCGTTAAATACGGGTGGAATATTATATACTTTTTTTAGCTTCCTTTTTTCATTTTATTTTCATATAGGGGGTCTGCGTCGTGTCGAGAGGCCGAAAAGGATGCCCGTCTCTTACGGCAGTCCGATATTAAATACAGCCAGGAAAGGGTATAGGATCTCGTTTTATGTTTACAGGCGGTGGAGGGTCGTCAAAGGTAGGATAGGATGTGGTAATATCCTGTTTTATGTTTCTTAGGCAAGTGTACAAGGCGAATTCGCAAAGGCGGCGGTGTCGAGTGTGCATATGAGTTAACAAAAGGACACTGTCGCAGTAATTTAGGTTGTACTTAACCCACATTAGTATTTAAGCGTGTTGTTCAGGAAGTGTATGAAAGGGACACTAAATGATCCTGACAAAAGCGGCTAAATACATCAGGCTGACAGGCGCAGTTGCCATG
>NC_061822.1:16629831-16637555 GCF_019202785.1 Penaeus chinensis
GGGGTGAGAGAGAAAGGAAGAAAGGGAGAGAAAGGAAGAGAGAGAGAGAAAAAAGAGAGAGAGAGAAGGGAAGAGAGAGAGAGAGAGAGACAGAGAGAGAGAGAGAGAGAGACAGAGAGAGAGAGAGAGAGAGACAGAGAGAGAGAGAGAGAGAGAGACAGAGAGAGAGAGAGAGAGAGAGAGACAGAGAGAGAGAGAGAGAGAGACAGAGAGAGAGAGAGAGAGAGAGACAGAGAGAGAGAGAGAGAGAGACAAAGAGAGAGAGAGAGAGAGACAGAGAGAGAGAGAGAGAGAGAGAGAGAGACAGAGAGAGAGAGAGAGAGAGACAGAGAGAGAGAGAGAGAGAGACAGAGAGAGAGAGAGACAGAAAGAGAGAGAGACAGAAAGAGAGAGAGACAGAAAGAGAGAGAAAGAGTGAGAGAGAGAGTGAGAGAGAGAGAGAGAGAGAGAGAGAGAGAGAGAGAGAGAGAGAGAGAGAGAGAGAGAGAGAGAGAGAGAGAGAGAGAGAGAGAGCGAGAGAAGATTCATGAAGATAGAAAAAATGGGTCGAAGTTGACGAACACAACTCTTGATCGAGACAAGGAAGACAATGGCGACGGGGAGAGAGTGAGTTGAAAAAAGATAGGAAATAAGGCAGGATGGGGGTGGGGGGGGGGGTGAGCGAAAGGGAAGGAGGGAGAGAGGGAAGACAGGGAAGGAAGAGAGGTAGAATGGGAGGGAGGGAGGGAAGGAAGGGAGGGAAAGAGGGAGAACGAGAAGGCAAGGAGGAAGGGAGAAAGGGAGGGAGGGAAAGAGAGAGAGCGGGAAGGCAGGGAGGGGAGAAAGGGAGGGAGGGATGCAGGAAGGGAGGAAGGGAGGGAGGGATGCAGGAAGAAAGGAAGGGGAGGAAGGGGGGGAGGGAAAGAGAGAGAACGGGAAGGCAGGGATGGGAGGGAGGGGAGGGAGAGAGGGAATGCACGAGGAGGCTCCGATAGCAAGAAATGTGAGAGTCTTGAGGTAAAACCTGCGACTTTCTCTCCAAGGTTTCGCCAACTTTCTGCCGCCGCCGCCTCCGCCTCGGCCGCTGCCTCGAGAGTTCGGCGCTGCGTTTGGCCCAGCGCCGCCGCCAGACCCGCTCCGCTCTCTACGTGTCAACTTTCATTTTTATGCTAATATAACATCTTTCGAAATGCGTTTGCGACTGAGTCTCTCTCTCTCTCTTTCTCTTTTTCTTTCTCTTTTTCTCCCACTCCCTCTCTCCCTCTCCCTCTCCCTCTCCCTCTCCCTCTCCCTCTCCCTCTCCCTCCCCCTCTCTCTCTCCCTCCCCCCCCCTCTCTCTCTCTCTCTCTCTCTCTCTCTCTCTCTCTCTCTCTCTCTCTCTCTCTCTCTCTCTCTCTCTCTCTCTCTCTCTCTCTCTCTTGTGTCGCTATCCTTGGGTATTATCTTGTGGATGAAGAGAAAAAGAAGAGAGAAAATGTAAAATGAAAGGAGAGAGCAGATAGATAGACAGAGACGATAGACACACACACACACACACACACACACACACACACACACACACACACACACACACACACACACACACACACACACACACACAACACAAACACAAACACAAACACAAACACAAACAGAGAGACAGAGCCTACCTGTGTGTGCGTGCGTGTGTTCATCGACAGACAGACAGCAAGAGTGGATGGGAAGGGGGATAAGAAGAAAGTAACAGGAGACAGAATGATAATAATGATAACGCTTATCAGAGATGTAATGGGAGTAGAGTAACTAGCTCAAAGGGGGGGGGGGGTGAGGTCATTTAGCGCTTAATGGTAATTAGGGGGCGATTGTTGAGATAGTGCTCGGAAAGCTGCGGAGAATCTGTTAGACAAGTGTTCGGGTGTTTCAGTTAAATAAATATATATTTTTTTATGGCAGTGGAGAAGGATTTATTAGTCTGAGAGGTTTAGGTGTGCTGTCGTCGTTGTTGTTGTTTTTTGTTGTTGCTGTTGCTGTTTATGTGGTATTGTGTGTCTGTATGTTTTTGTTGATGTTTAAGGATATGCAGAGATGTAGCAAGAAGGCGTTATGGATAGTTATTCTGTTGTTTATTTTCCTTCTTCTACTTTTCCACCTTCGTCTCTTCTTTGTTATCCCACCCTTTATTTATGCATAATCTTTGCCGCCCCTTCCTTCTCTTTTCTTCCGCCCCCTTCCTATTCTTCTCTTCTGTCCCCATCCTCCCCTCCCCCCCCCTTCCTTGCCTCCTCTTCCGCTCCCTTCCATCCCTCCCCCCTCGTCCCCCCTCTCTCGCCCCTTCCTTCCCTCCATTTCCTCCTCTTTCGCCCCCTTCCTATCCTTCTCTTCTGCCTTCTTCCTTCCCTCTTCTTCCCACCCTTCCGTTCCTCCTCTTCCCCCTTCCTTTCTTCCTCTTCCCCCTTCATTTTCTCCTCTTCCCTCCTTCCTTTACTCCTCTTCCGCCCCTTCCTTTTCTCCTCTTCCGCCCCCTTCCTTTTCTCGTCTTTCGCCCCCTTTCTTTTCCTTCTCTTCGCCCCTTTATTTTCCTTCTCTTCGCCCCTTTCTTTTCCTTCTCTTCGCCCTTTCTTTTCCTTCTCTTCGCCCCTCCTTTACCCTCCTCCTCCACCTCTTTCCACCTCTTAAAGTTGCACAAGAGTTCCCATCGCAAGGATACTGGGATATATATAGACGCAGCGGTTGTATCCATGCGGTGACTTTTTCTGCATTGATTGACGTCGTATGTACCTGTGTGTCTGTCTGTATGTATGTATGTAGACACACACACACGTGTGTGTGTGTGTGTGTGTGTGTGTGTGTGTGTGTGTGTGTGTGTGTGTGTGTGTGTGTGTGTGTGAGTGAGTATTTGTGTGAGTATGAGTGTGAGTGTGAGTGTGAGTGTGTGTGTGTGTGTGTGTGTGTGTGTATGTGTGTGTGTGTGTGTGTGTGTGTGTGTGTGTGTGTGTGTGCATGCATACCTGTATTTGTATGTGTTTGTTTGTTCGCGTGTTTGCCTGTGTTTCGACTAACGGTCAGTTAAGAGCCAGTGCATAATGATTATATGTAAGAATGCTGTTAACCGTTACATGCGTCACTCCTTCATGCCCAACGTCCTCTCCTTCCAGGATCATCAGCCGGCATCATGAGGAAGACTCAGGTGTAGCGGCTGCGTGATAATCCGAGCGCCCGTAATTCGAAGGCTTTGCGAACAGGCTCCTGCTAGCGAGTCGTCCGTCGGCTGCCAGGACCATCTCCGACGCCGCCCCAGCCGGTGACGTCACGGCCTGCGAGGGCCAACTCGCTCCGTCTAGTTAACAGGTCAGTGACACCTTCTCTCTCGCGTGGTCTTGTCGGGGCCCTGTTAGGCTTGGGTACAAATTTCTCCGCCGGGTACGAGTGCTGCTGTCATGTATGGTCGGGGGGCGAGCCCGTAGAATAACGGCTGGTAATTTTTTTTTTCTTTATTTCTTTCTTTCTTTCTTTTTTTTCTTTTTTTAATTAGCCACCAGCGCGTCGAAAGTGTTGGAGTGTTGGAAAAAGAACTGAGGAAACTTGGGTTTCCCCCCCCCCCCCCCTTGGTTGCGAGAGGTTTGATTCACCATGTTAGTTTCTCCGGGTCCTCCTGTGACACCTTTCTGGATGTCGGTTTGGTTGCCCTGAAGTCGGTTCTTATCACGTCTGTGTTATTTTAGTTTCCTCTTTTTTCTTTCTTTTTTTACTTGTTCTTTCTAGGCTTCTGGGCTTTTTTTTTTTTTTTTTTTTTTGCGAGGGGGTTAATTATTTTAAGTTATTTGATGGTGCAAAATGTAAACACGGATAGACTTGGCCAAAGGACGATCGCGGAAATAATCGCCAGCTCCTTTCAATGGGCGGAGTCTCGTCAGTCACAGCGGTTTGGAGTCTTTATCGCCCTTTGTTTCTCTTCGAGGTTTTGGTTTTAAAATTCTCTTGCTCTGGTGCGGGCCGGTCTCTCTCTTTTTTACGTTTTCTTTCGCCGCGCCCTCGTTTCCACTTGGATTGTGTCACGTTCTCTTCCTGAACTTTATTTTGTGCTGCCTTTGCTTCTCCATTTCTTCTTCTTTTCTTCTCCATTTCTTCTTTTCTTCCTCCTCCTCCTCTTCCTCTCCTCTCCTCCTCCTCCTCCTCCTCCTCCTCCTCCTCTCCTCCTCCTCCTCCTCCTCCTCCTCTCCTCCTCTTCCTCCTCTTCCTCCTCCTCCTCCATCTCCTCCTCCACCTCTTCCGCCTTCCTCTTCTTCTTCTTCTTCTTCTTCTTCTTCTTCTTCTTCTTCTTCTTCTTCTTCTTCTTCTCTTCCTCTTCCTCTTCCTTCCCATTTTTTTCCTCGCGACCACCACCTCTAAAAAGAAAAAAAAATCCGAACACGCACTCTCTCTCCTTCCCCAAATTTAGTCATGATTTCCTCTTCCAACACGAATTTTAACAACACCTACTAGGAGAGGTAGGCATGTCATCAAGGGAGCAGGAGGTCAGCTGGATCAGGTGTGAGGGCGAGGGGGAGGGGGGGGGGAGGGAGATGTCAGGTCAGAGGCGAACCGAGTGAGTCGACCGATTTGTTCTCTGGAGCACGAGCCCAGGGTCAAGTGAGGGAGGTCAAATAGGGTCGGGTTCTCAAACTCGTCCCGTTTGACAGGGGGAAGTTGAAGCATGGGATGGGGGGGGGGGGGGAGGGAGAGAGAGGGGGAGGGGAAGGAGGGAGGGGAGAGAAAAGACGAAAGAGGGGGAATGGGGAGATAAGAAGGGAGAGGAGAGAAGAGAGGGGATGGGGGAGTCGGAAGGATAAGGGTTTGTTTTGATTTTCTTGATTATTATTATTTTTATTATTATTGTTATTATTATTATATATGATTATTTGTATTATTATTATATATTATTATTGTTATTATTATTGTTATTATATAATATTGTTATTATTTTATTATTTTATTATTGTTATTATTATATTTTTGCCATTGCTATCGTAGTTATTATTATTATTATCATCACTACTATCATTATCATTGGTACTGTAATTATCACCACTATTGTTGTTGTTGTTATCATCATCATCGTCATCGTCATCATCATCATCATCATCATCATCATCATCATCATCATCATCATCATCATCATCATCATCATCATCATCCTTATCATCATCATCCTTATCATCATCATCCTTATCATCATCATCATCATCATCATCATTATGAGGAAGGCTACAGCTGATGCAAATCAAATAGTACTAATGATATGAATACATGTTGCAGGCAGGCACTTTTTCGTTAACTATTTCCCTTACTTTGCTCTTGTCATTAACGATGATGTGTTATATTATTTATTATGATAATCACGACCTAGGGGAGGGGGAGGGGGAGAGGGAGGAAGAGAGAGGGGATGAGAGTGGGAGAAGGAGAGAGGGGGAGAGGGAGAGGAAGAGGGAAAGGGAGATAGAGGGGGAGAGGGAGAGGGAGAGATAGTGGGGAGAGGGAGAGGGAGAGGAAGAGAGAAGGGGGGAGAGAGGAAGAGAGAGGGGCGAGAGGGAGAGGAAGGGAGAAGGGGGATGAAGGAGAGGGAGAGAGAATTGAGAGAGAGAGAGAGAAAATTGAGAGAGAGAGAGAGAGAGAGAGAGAGAGAGAGAGAGAGAGAGAGAGAGAGAGAGAGAGAGCGGGGGGGGGGGGGGGTCACAAACTAATCTACTCCCCGCCCCTTTTAAAGATTAATGACAAGCCTCAAAATACTCATTAGGGAATTTCGCGTGCGTGTGCTCTGAATCCAGGCGACAAGTGTTCAAAAGTGTTCGTGCACACTTGCATCGCCGCGTCTCCTGGCATCATCATCATCAATGCTGCGGAGTCGAAGAGGTGATGAGAGGGAGGAGGGGGGGCATAGAAGGGGGAGGTAGGGGGACGAGAAGGGCAGAGGGGGACACGGGGAGGGAGGTTTTTCAGGGAGCAAAAGGGGGCAGGTAGATATTTAGGGGGTGAGGGTGGGGCAGAGAGATACTGTGTGTTTGTGTTTGTGTTTGTGTGTGTGTGTGTTTGTGTGTGTGTGTGTGTGTGTGTGTGTGTGTGTGTGTGTGTGTGTGTGTGTGTATGTATGTGTGTATGTATGTATGTATGTATGTATGTATGTATGTATGTATGTATGTATATATATATAAATGTATATGGGGGATAGAGGGGGTATCTAGGGATGGGTGAAAAGTTAATAACGAGGGCAGAGGGGAGGAGGAGAAGAGGGGTAATCGATAGGCAGAGGGCAGAGGGAGTGTCGCGAGGGGGGGAGGTGATATCGATGGTGAGGGGGAAGAGGGGGATGTCGATGGGGAGAGGCCAGATAGGATAGCATTGGGGAGGGGTAGTGATGGGTGTCGAGGGGGTGGGAGAGGGAGAAGAGGGGAGAGGGGGGGCAAGGGAGCATATCGAGGCCACACAAACCACATGTGCGCTGATAAGATGCCTCCTGGATTTACATAAACGTAATAATTCGCTTAAAGGCAAAAAAAAAAAAAAAAAAAAAAAGGGTAACAGAAATGATAATGATTATTGTAACTTTGCGAGAGAATTTAATTCTTTCTTTCATCATTCGTTTTTTTTTCTCCCTCTTTTTGTCTTCCTTTCTTGCTTTCTATATTTCTCTTTGTTTTAACGCATTAATTCCATTTTCTTAACTTGTTCTTCTCGTTCCGTGTCGCCTTTATTTTCTTTCCTTTTTTAAAATTCTGTTTTGTCTTAATTATTGTTCTTCCCGATTTATGAGATGTCTTTCGTTTTCATTGCAAGAGATTTTGGCAATTAGCTTCCTATGGGGCTAATTCTAATGACCTTCGTTACGAATGCAAGTGTTAACAGAGGAAATATAAAATATCCATTCTAGTTTTTATTTATTCATTTTATCATTATTATTGTTATTGCAGTTGTTTTTGTTTTTGCAGTTGTTATTGTTAGTATTAGTAGTATTTTTTAAGTAAACCACGGGACATCACCTCTGACAACAAAAACAACAGCAACAACAACACGCAAAAACAAGAGGAATTTTGACGGAGGCGGAGGCGACGCGAGCAGGTGAGCGAATCGGGGTATTTAGTGCATCCGATGAAAGTTGTGTCTAGAGTGTCAAGCCGGAGGAGTCATGACGTTCGCTATTCGTCTCGATAATTTTTCGTCGACGGAAGAAAAAAAAAGGCGAAATGTCACAGGGTAAAAAGAAAGATTTTTTCCCCGTCCCACTTAAGTTGAAAGTAAAAGAAAAGGAATGATAAACAATAATCACCTTTTTTTTTAAGCGTGGTTTAACACCCCAATAGTTTTTGTGGCTTCTTTTAAGGTAAAAAATATAAAAAATAGGTGTTTTACTCGGAAAGAAACGAAAAAAATCACGTATGATGAACCCTCCAACGGCGATTTTATTTTTTTAAGCGTGACCCCTCCCCCCCCCCCGTCTCTCTCTTTTTCGTTTCTAAAAATATTATAATTTTTTTTTTACCCGGCTGATCAAGCGGCCGTCGAAGGGTGTTAAGAAAACGCCGTGCTTTCGAGCCGGATAGGGACGGGATAGGCAGCGACGGATGGAAGGGAGCTATTTATAAAACAGGGACATGCGCAGCTGTATTTACCTGGCCTCTTTTTAGGTTTTGATTATTTTTTCCTTCCTCGGGGAGTTTTGACGTCTTGGTGGTTTGTGGGCTTGTTGTGTGTAAAGGTATTTTCCTCATTCCGTGCGGGTATGTGGAGAGGGA
>NC_061822.1:16652655-16655155 GCF_019202785.1 Penaeus chinensis
GAGGAGGAGAAGTAAGAAGGGGGAAGGGGATAAGGAGGAGGAGAGGCAGGAATGTAGGAAGGGGAAGGGGATAGGAGGGGATGAAGTAAGAAGGGAGGAAGGGGAAGGGGATAAGGAGGGGAGGAGAGGTAGGAAGGGAGGAAATAAAGGGGGAAAGGTGGAGGAGAAGTAGGAAAGGAGGAAGGGGAAGGGGATAAGGAGGAGGAGGAGAGGTAAAAGGGGAGGAAGGGGAAGGGAAGAAGTAGGAAGGAAGGAGGAGGGAGGTTGAGGCAGAGAGGATGAGGAGAGGGTGTCCTCTTCCTCCTTACCATGAAGGTCTCGGCTGCCTCAAGGCTCCTCATGGGGACCTTCTTACTATGGGATTAATGGGCATTACAATGGCCTTGTTTATTTCGCGCCTCCCCCGCCCTCATGACCGCCAGCCACGCAGCCTTGAGATGCCGACGATGCCAAAGCATTTTGATCCCTAAGTTCCGCCTAGCATAAGGGCGGTTATCCTGCCGCCACGCCAGCGCTACATCTCCCACGTTCACGGCATGGAAATGTCAGGTTGTTTGTCCTACTTTCATGTCCGGAGTCGACCCCAATATTCGTGAACGGAGCAGATTGATTTATCGGCTACTTTCTGCATATTTTAGGCGCGAGTTGGGGATCGCCGCCCCCCTCTCCTTTATCTCCGACCGGTGAGCTGGATGAGGAGGGGGGGAGGGAGCAGGGAAAGGGGGACTGGTAATTAGTAGTGGCCTCGTGTTGTCAAGTTATTTTTACCCCCGGCTGTCAACAGGTAGCAAGGCAGTGTCATGCTAGTGTGTTATACATGAACTTGAAGTGTGTCCTCGCGCTCAAGGCTCGACGCCCGCGATTGTGAGGCGCAGCGGCGTGACTCACGAGCCCGAAATGCAGGCAGGGTTAGTCGTGCCGTGTCGTCTTCTGTCACGAGTCCGCGAGAGGGAAATATACGCACAGAGACGCAGAAGGAGAGATTTTGGGGAGGGACGCTTCCCACGTGCGTCCTCTTCCTCCACCGTCGCCACCGCTTCAGCCGCCTTCTCCGCGTTTTCTTCCTCTTCCTCCTTCGTCTCCTCTACCTCCTCTTTTTTCTTTTCCTCCTCCTCCTCCTCTTCCTCCTCCTCCTCCTCCTCCTCCTCCTCCTCCTCCTCCTCCTCCTCCTCCTCCTCCTCCATCTCCCCTCCTCCTCCTCCTCCTCCTCCTCCTCCTCCTCCTCCTCCTCCTCCTCCTCCTCCATCTCCCCTCCTCCTCCTCCTCCTCCTCCTCCTCCTCCTCCTCCTCCTCCTCCTCGTCCGCCTCGTCGCCCTCCTTCTCTTCCTCTTCCTCCTCCTCCTCCTCCTCTTCCTCTTCCTCTTCCTCTTCCTCTATCTCCTCCTCCATCTCCCCCTGCTCCCTCATCCAACTTCTCTTTCTTCTCTTCCGTTCATCCTTCTCCTCTTTCTCTTTCTTCTCTTCCGTTCATCCTTCTCCTCTTTCTCTTTTTTCTCTCCCCCTTCTCCCCATTCTCGCGCGGTCGCCTCGCCTCGCCTCGCACGCGTAACGAACCTTCTGCGTTTACTTATTCAGGGGCGACGCGTGGGGCGGTTGCGTATATGTCGGCCACGAGTCCAAATCGTCAATAATGAATCGAGAGAGAGAGTCATGAAATATTCCTCCGTTGCGTCCTTGAGATTATTATGTAAAAGAGCATAGGGATGAAGTCCCGCCCAGGCGCTGCCATTTTAGTAGTCAGGGGAAAGGGTAGGGGGGGTGGGGTGCGTATCACAGTAATGACGGGCCGGGACGAAATAGGTTGAAGGTGACTGCGTCCTGCTGGTGAATCATGGCTAGGCACTGTGGCGGTGACCTTGAAATCGATTGCTTTTTTTTTCTCTTTTTTTTATCTTCAAAGTGCTTTCCCTATTTAGAAGGAAAAAAGGAAGAGGAATGCGAGTTCGTTTAACTGATTTCAGCTTCGTTTTTCTATAATTACCATTATTATTAACAGCTGTGTGACCTTGTAAACAATTATGATTAATTGAAGGCTGTCGTTTCGGCAACTAAGCAGGATATTCGTTATTACGATTAATATTTTTTTACTGCCATCCATCATTTTGATTGAAAGAAGGAGAAAAAAAGAAAAGAAATCTTTGTTTCAGAATTTTAAAAAGTTATTGATTGTGATAACGTATCAGTGCATTCATAAAATCTTGCGTCAACATCATCGTGGTTGTGTTGAGTTTCATTTTAATTTTTGAACCAACATTAAACTCCATATGAATGGTGTTCGGCGCCTCTCGTGTCATCGGAATTGTAAAAGATTGACCGTCGGCCAGTAACTGATCAATATTGCATTTATATCGTCCCAGGTGCATTGGGTGCCCGAGGGTGGAAGAGCAGTAAAGACAGAGAAGAAGTGGCGTGTGTGTGTGTGTGTGTGTATGCGCGCGCGTGTGTGCGTGTGTGTGTGTGCGTGCGTGCGTGCGTGTGTGTGTGTGTGTGTGTGTGTGTG
>NC_061822.1:16660155-16662655 GCF_019202785.1 Penaeus chinensis
GGGAGCGAGAGAGGGAGGGAGAGAGTGAGAGAGGGAGGGAGAGAGTGAGAGAGAGAGGGAGCGAGAGAGAGAGAGAGAGAGAGAGAGAGAGAGAGAGAGAGAGAGAGAGAGAGAGAGAGAGAGAGAGAGAGAGAGAGAGAGAGAGAGAGAGAGGGAGGGAGAGGGAGAGAGGGAGGGAGAGAGGGAGAGAGGGAGGGAGGGAGAGAGGGAGAGAGGGAGAGAGGGAGAGAGAGAGAGAGAGAGAGAGAGAGAGAGAGAGAGAGAGAGAGAGAGAGAGAGAGAGAGAGAGAGAGAGAGAGAGAGAGAGAGAGAGAGAGAGCGTGTGTGTGCGTGTGCGTGCGCGTGCGTATGTGCGTGTGTAGTGGACGAAGGGCGGACGGGGGTTCGGGCGTGGGTAGGGAAGGTGGCGCCCAGTGGGCAGCAACACCACGGGAAGGTCACGGGGAGACTTCTCTTCGTATCAACAGCGTAGGCCTATCAGATACCGCGTAAGTAGGTCGCAGAAAGGATCTTATATTTATCTTCCGCTTTGTGTGCGATCGCCTCAGCTGCTGGCGTGGTCCTGGAGGCGCGGGCGGGCGGCGGGCGGGCAGCGGGGCGGCGGGCGGGCAGCGGGGCGGTGGGCAGATGGAAGCTGATAAGGAGGCATTGTGTGGAGCTTGTCACGTGTTGTTGTGTCAATAGTGGGCACGCACGCACGTAAAAAGATGTAAATATATACCTACAGGCGCAAAAATTGTTTATGTGTTGGTACGAAGAATAAAAAAATGCATTATGATGACGAGGAAGAGAAATAAAGAAAGAGGTGCATTATGAAGACAAAGAATAAAAAGGAAGAAAGAGATGCATGTATGATGACGAAGAATAAAAGAGGAGGTGATGTAGAAAGAAGAAAAAGGTGCATGTATGACGACGAAGAATAAAAAGGAAGAATAAGGTGCATTTTGACGAAGACAAAAAAGCAAGAGGTTCAAATATGATGACGAAGAAGAAAGAAGAAAGAGGAACCATTATGGACAGTGAGGTCTATAAGAAAATGAAGAAATTCTCTTGCATAGTGACAAGCAGATATAAAATGAGGAGAATTTCTCACGTTATCTTTTTTGTTTATAAGATGCAAGGGCATGAAGTAATTTTTCAGTTTATAATCGACCGCGTGACATGCGAGTGAAGTTACATTATACTTATCCAATTGAAGTAGTAATAGTTATCTAAACGCTCGCCAAATTGGTAACACGTGAACCTCCTCTGTACTTCTTGCCTGTTGAGATGCGTGGTAAGATATAACTTTAATCCTGTTTGATGCTGTAAACCAGAGATGGGATTTTAAAGGGATGGATATCACTGTTTGGGCGGGCGGTTCCCTCTTATTCTCTCTTTTAGATAAAGGAAAAAGTCAGGATAAATTAATTGTATTTTTGGAGAACGTATGTTATGTATTTAATGCTTTGCTTATTTTTTATTGCGTTTTCTGTTTTATTTTATCTATGTGTTCTTTGATTGTCGTTTATATATGTATCACCTTGTTCCTTTTATTTATTTTTGTGTGTTATGTATTATTTTATATATTTGCTCTTTGCCGGCCATTCGTCATGCTGTTTATTTATTGTCCCCACAGCCTCTTCATCGATTCCAAAACGTCTCTAGCTGTTCATTAGGTGTATGTCACCTTGTATATTTTATTTATTTGTTCGTATTATGTATGATTTTGTCCATCGGTTCTCAGCAGACCATTCATCATGCCATTTGTTAATTTTCCTCGCAGTCTTTAGCCGCTTCGAAGACGTCAAAAATCTCGTCCAACGTCAAAACTATAGGGCACGTTTAGCTTTCGTCCGAGACAGCGCCGGGGACTTCTTTTAGGACTAAACTTGTACCCGAATAGCCTGCTGTTATGCCCCCCCCCCCTCCCCCCTTCTCCCTTCTCTCGTTCTTTTTTTTCTCCCTCCTTCGTCTTCTTCCTTCAGCCTGCTCCTCTTTTCCCTTGCTCCCCTTCTTCCTTCTTCCTCCTTCCTCTTCCTCCCTTCTCCCTCCCTCCCCACCTCCCTCCTTCCCCTTCTCTCTCCTCTCCTTCCCCATCTCCTTCCTTCCCTTCTATCTTCTCCCCCCCCCTTCCCCCCAACAGTAGGCCTATCTGACTGTCATGAAACACGTTCGGCGGCGCTCCTAGTTGCGATTTTCCGTATTTTCTTTGTTTTTTCTTTCTCTCTTTCTTCCTGTTTTTTTTTTTCGTTCTTTTTCTTTCGTTCGTTCTTTCACGGTTTTTGGTTTTTGTTTTGTCTTTCTCTTTCTTTCTATTTGCTCGTTCTTATTCATTCGTTCGTGCGTTTTTTGTTTGTTTGTTTTTTTCTCTATTTCTTTGTTTCTTTTTTCTTTCGTTTGTTCTTTCTGTTTGTTTATTTTTTTCATTTTTTTCTGTCTTTCTTTCTTTTCGTCCATTTTCTTTCGTTCGTTAGTTCTTTATTTTTTGTTCTTTATTCTTTATTTGTTAGTTATTTCT
>NC_061822.1:16670155-16675155 GCF_019202785.1 Penaeus chinensis
AAAGGGGATAGAGGAGATGGAGGGAAAGAGAAATAGAGAGATAGAGGGAAAGGGTAGAGAGAGAGAGGAGAGAGACGAGAGAGGAGAGGAGAGAAGGAGAGAGAGAAGAGAGAGGGGATGAGAGAGAGAGAGAGAGAGAGGGAAAGGGATAGCGAGAGAAGATGGAGAGAGAGAGAGAGAGAGAGAATGGGGCGATGAGACGGAGAGAGAGAGAGAGAGAGAGAGAGAGAGAGAGGAAAGGGATAGAGAGAGAGAGAGGGATGAGAGAATGAGGAGAGAGAGAGAGATAAAAGAGATGGAGAGAGAGAGAGATGAGAGATGAGAGAGAGAGAGAGGGGGGGGGGGGGGGGAAATGAAGAGAGAGGAGGGGGAAATGATACAGGAGGGAAAGGGATACAGAGAGGGAAAGGGGAAAAGGGATACAGAGAGGGGAGGGAAAGGGATAGAGAGGGAAGAGGGAAAGGGAAAGGAAGAGAGAGAGAGGGAAGGGTTTAGAGAGAGAGAGGGGGATGAGAGAGAGAGGGAGGAGAGAGAGAGGGGGAGGGGAGAGAGAGGGGGAAAGAGAGAGAGAGAGAAAAAGAGAGAGAGAAGATGGAGCGGAGGAGAGAGAGAGAGAGAGAGAGGGGGGGGGGGGGTGAGAGGGAGAGGGGAGAGGAGAGGGAAGAGGGACAGAGACAGAGGGGGGAGAGGGATTGGGAAGGAGAGGGAGGGGGGATATAGAGAGGAGAGGGATATAGAGAGATAGAGGAGGGAGATGGCCCAGGAGTTTAGAGGGAGGGAGGGAGGGGACAGAGAGATATAGTGGAGGGAAGGGACAGGGGAAAGATAGAGAGAGGGAGGGGGACAGAGAGAGAGAGAGAGGGAGAGGGACAGAGAGGAGAGAGAGGGGAGGGACAGGGAGATAGAGTAAAGGGAGAGGGACAGAGAGGGGTTTAGAGAGATGGAGAGGGACAGAGAGGGGATAGTGAAAAGGAGGGGGGACAGAGAGGGGTTAGTTGAGAGGGAGAAGGGCCAGGGAGAGGTAGAGAGGGGAGGGGGAGAGGGGACAGAAAAAGATAGAAAAGGGAGAGGGAAGAGAGAGATAGAGAGGGGGAGAGGAAAAAGGAAGAGAGAGAGAGAGAGAGGGAGAGGGGCAGAGAGAGAGAGAAGAGGGGGGGCGACATAGAGAGAGGGAGAGAGGGGCAGACAAGAGAGAGAGAGAGAGAGGGGAAAGACAGAGAGAGAGAGAGAGAGGGGCGGGCAGGAGGGGAGAGAGAGAGAGATGAGAGAGATGAGAGAAGAGGAGAGGGTGATAAAAGAGAGAGAGACGAAAAGAGAGACGATGAGTTAGAGTGAGGTTTGAGAGAGAAAAGAGAGAGAGAAAGAGAGAGAGAGACAGACACAGAGAGAGAGAGGAGGGGGAGGGGCAGACAGAAAAGAGAGAGAGTGAGGATGATGATGACTGGAGGATGATGAGAGGAGAGAGGAGAGAGATGATTAGGAAGAGGAGAGGAGAGAGAGAGGGTGAGAGGGAGGGGAGGGGGAGAGAGAGGGAGAGGGGAGAGAGGGGGTTTGAGAGGGGAGAGGAGAGAGAGGGAGAGAGAGAGAGAAGAAAGAGGGAGAGAGAGAGAGAGAGATGAGAGTAGAGAGAGACGAGAGAGAGAGCGAGAATTGATGAGAAGAGAGAGAGAGATGGAGATGAGGAGATGAGAGAGAGGATAGAGAGGGAGAGGGAGGGAGGGGGCCCAGAGAGAGAGATGGAGAGAGAGGGACAGAGAGGAGGAGAAGAGGAGACGGAGAGAGAGATAAGAGAGAGAGAGAGGGAGAGAGACGGAGAGATGGGGAGCTGATGAGTACAGAGAGGGGAGAGGAGAGAGAGAGAGAGAGATGGGAGGAGAGAGATGAGGAGAGGGAGCGAGAGAGGGGAGATAGAGAGGGGAGGGGAGAGAGAGAGAGAGAGAGGATGAGACGAAGGAGAGACGAGAGGAGAGAGAGAGAGAGAGAGGAGAGAGAGAGAGAGAGAGGGAGGGACGGGGACGGGGACAGGACGACAGGGACAGGGACAGGGACAGGGACAGGGACAGGCAGGGACAGAGAGAGAGATGGAGAGAAGGAGAGGGACAGAGAGAGAGAAAGAAAAGGAGAGGGACAGAAAGAGAGAGAGAAAAGGAGAGGGACAGAGAGAGAGAGAGGGAAAGGGACGGAGAGAAAGAGAGAGAGAGGGAGAGAGAGAGAGAGAGGGAGAGAGGGAGAGAGAGAGAGAGAGGATGAGAGAAGAGAGAGAGGTTTGGAAAAGGGGAGGGGAAGAAGGAAAGGAGCGGAGAGAGAGAAAGGGGAAATTAATATTTGGGTTGATTTTGCAGTTGAGTAAACATGGATCCAAGGAATGCACCTCAAAGGCATATTGTATATCTAATTAATTATGCAGCGTGTTGATGAATGGCGCATGTTGCACCGTGGGAAAGAGAGAGAGAGTGAGAGAGAGAAGAAAGGAGAAAGAATGAGTGGGTGGGAGGAAGAATAAGAGGGAAGGAGAGAGATTGAGAGAGGGGGAGGGAGAATGAGAGAGGGAGAGAGAGAATGAGAGAGTGGGAGAAAGCATGAGAGAGAGGGAGAGAGCATGAGAGAGAGGGAGAAAGCATGAGAGAGAGGGAGAGAAAATGAGAGAGAGAAAGAGAAGAAGGGAAAGAGAGAGACAGAAACAGAGACAGAGACTGAGACTGAGACTGAGACTGAGACAGACCAGACAAGACAGAGAGAAGGAGAGGAACAGAGAGATAATAAGAGGAAGGGAGGGAGAAAGAAGGAGTAAGAGGGAATAACGTTAAGTTTGCGATTATACTTTTGGGTTATTTTTTCATTAGGAAAGGAGGGGGCAGGGAATGTAGGAGATGATTAGGCTTTAATGAATGACGTCATGAAATCTTTATGACGTCATGAAATCTTTGACATGAATGATACATGATAACAGTCAAAAGGACGAAGCTAAGGGTTAAATGGGAGAGAGGAAGTGGAGAAATAAATGCTGGATGATGAGGGAAAGAGATAAGTGGGAGAGAGGAGGGGGATAAGATAAATGCTTAAGGATGAGGGAGAAACCAGAGAAAGGGATAAATAAGGCGAGGAAAAGAGGGAAAGAGACAAAGCAGGAGGATGAGGGAGAGCCGAGGGGAAGAGACAAGTGGAGGAAGGGGAGGAGGTGGAAGTGGGGGAGGATGAGGGAGAGGCAAGGAAAATAGATAAATAAGGCGAGGGGAAGAGACAAATGGGGGGAGGATGAGGGAGAGCTTAGGGGAAGAGGGGGAGGAGGTGGAAGTGGGGGAGGATGAGGGAGAGGCAAGGAAAATAGATAAATAAGGCGAGGGGGAGAGGCAAGTGGGGGAGGGGGAGGAGGTGGAAGTGGGGGAGGATGAGGGAGAGGCAAGGAAAATAGATAAATAAGGCGAGGGGAAGAGACAAGTGGGGGAGGGGGAGGAGGTGGAAGTGGGGGAGGAGCGATCATGATGTAGTTTACCTTCTACGATCCGTTACGTGTAATGGAAGGTCGAGACTCCAGGGGGCGTGTTTTGTGAGGCTCCTTTTACTAGTTTTTTTTTTTTTTATGATGAGAGAACGAAGAGCAAGTGTTTTATTTTTAATCTAATTATTATCATCTTTTTCTTTGTGAGGTGAGATGAGAGGTGTTTTGTTATTGTTGTTGTTATTTTAGGTTTGTTTTTTGTGGTGAGAGAGCAAAAAGAGTTTTTTTTTATATTTTTTTTATATGATTATTATTATTTTGTTTTGTGTGACCTTTTCTCTTTTTCCTTTTATTTATTTTATTTTATTTCTTGTTCTCCTTTGGTGGTCTTTTCTCATTTTTTTTATATTATATATGCATCATCTTCCGTTTTCTCTAGCGTGTTGTCGCATTTTTGGGCCTCACCTTAGCGTGCATTATGTAAACGACGACGCAGTTATTTTCTTAAGAATTCCCAAGAGTTAAGGGAGCGTCGCAGGAGTATTTTTTTTTTTTTTCTTTTTTAAGAGGGAGATGAAGGGCCGCTTGGCGAAGAGACCAGCCGATACTGTCAATGTGGCGTCGGGTGGAGGGGGGAGGAGAGGGAAGGGGAGGGGGGAAGGAAGGAAGGAAGGAGGAAGGGGAGGGGGAAGGGAAGGAGGGAGAAAGGGAGGAGGGAAGAGTAGGAGGAAGGAATAGGAAGGGGAAGGGGGAAGAAGGAAAGGGAGGGGGAAGGGGAGGCGAGAGGGGGGGGGGAAGAAAAAGGAGGGGGAAGGGGAGGAGGGAGGAGGGGGAGGAAGGGAAAGGAGGGGAAGGGCGACGGGCCTCGACGGTCCTGTCACCACCCTGCCTCCCTCCCTCACCCTTCCCCTCTGCCTTCCCCTCCCTTCCCCTCAACCGCTATTGATTGTCCCACTGCGCTACTTTCTCAAGGACTCTGCCATGTCTGCCACTAACAATAGAGGGCCAGACTTAAGGTTCAGGGGTGCAGGGAAGGGGTAGGGGAAGGGGAAGGGGGAAGAGGGAACGGGAAGAGGAAAGGGGTCTGGAGGAGGAGGAGGTAGAGGAAAAGGGTAGGGGCGGAGATATGGGTAGAGGGTATACGAGGCGAGGAGGGGTAGGCCAAGAGCGACCGAGAGAAGAAAAATAGGGGAAAAAAGTAAACATCATGAGAATAGGAGGAAGAAGAGAGAGGAAAGAAGAGATGGCTGGAGGGGTGTGTGGAGGGGTAAAGAAAATAGATCCAGAAATATACCCTTGACAAAAATAAGGAATTTAGATGGATGAGAGGATGAGAATGTGGCTGACTGACATACCCTGAAAGAAGCGGATGAGGACGACTGATATAAGGCATAGGGCGTAGACAATGCATTTCGTTTGTGGGGCATTAAAAAAAGGCGGGGTATCGGCCTTATCAGGGCACTTTTTAAGCGTAAAGCACAGGAAATGCGCGTGAGTGTGGGCATCGGGACTGTGTATCGAGAATCGCCGGTTTAGAGCAAGGAAATGCCATACAGGATGT
>NC_061822.1:16686070-16695068 GCF_019202785.1 Penaeus chinensis
GTGTGTGTGTGTGTGTGTGGTGTTTGTGTGTGTGTGGTTGTGTGTGTTGTGTGTTGTGTGTATGTGTGTATGTGTGTATGTGTGAATATGTGTGTGTGTTGTTGTGTGTGTGTGGTGTGTTTGTTTGTGTTGTGTGTTTGTTTGTGTGTTGTGTTGTGTGTGTGTGTGTGTGTGTGTGTGTGTGTGTGTGTGGTGTGTGTGTGTGTGTGTGTGTGTGTGTGTCTCTGTGTGTGTGTGTGTTGTCTGTGTGGTGTTGGTGTCTTGTGTGTGTGTGTGTTCTGTGTGTGTGTCTCTGTGTGTGTGTGTGTCTGTGTGTGTGTTGTGTTCTGTTCTGGTTTTGTTTGTGTCTCTGGTGAGGTGTGTGTGTTGTGTGTGTGTGTGTGTTGTGTGTGTGTGTTGTGTGTTGTGTGTGTGTGTGGGGTGTTTTGTGTGTGTGTGTGTTTGTGTGTGTGTGTGTTTGTGTGTGTGTGTCTAGTGTGTGTGTGTGTGTCTAGGTGTGTGTTGTGTGTTGTGTGTGTGTGTCTCTGTGTGTGTGTGTGTCTTGTGTGTGTGTGTGTCTGTGTGTGTGTGTGTGTCTGTGTGTGTGTGTGTGTGTGTGTTTGTGTGTGTGTGTGTGTGTGTGTGTGTGTGTGTCTGTGTGTGTGTGTGTGTGTGTGTGTGTGTGTGTGTGTGTGTTTGTGTGTGTGTGTGTGTGTGTGTGTGTGTGTGTGTGTGTGTGTGTGTGTGTGTGTGTGTGTGTGTGTGTGTGTCTGTGTGTGTGTGTGTGTGTGTGTGTTTTTGTGTGTGTGTGTGTGTGTGTGTGTGTGTGTGTGTGTGTGTGTGTGTGTGTGTGTGTGTGTGTGTGTGTGTGTGTGTGTGTGTGTCTGTGTGTGCGGGCGCGCGCCATTGTGCGTGTCTCCCTCTCCCTCTATCTCTCACTAACAAAGCGTGCTCACACATGTACTTATATGCACACAAATTATTATTTCCATTACACGCCGCATTATTAAACAATCACAGAATATGAGGCTGAGACTCATCAATTTTCCGGTTCTTGTCAGCACACCACTTACCACTTACTCGAAAAAATGTGATGATGCCATGATTTCTTATTCGAGAGGTGCATATGCGTGTGTGTGTATGTGTGCGTGTGCGTGTGCGTGTGCGTGTGCGAGTGTGTGTGCGTGTGCGTGTGCGTGCGTGTGAGCGTGTTCAACATAAATAATACCAAAAATCAGTTTTCCTTTGCATCAACCCAGACCACTCCAAGGGCCTTCGAACAAGCACCCTTACCCTTGCCCCTTACCCAAGGGATCTTCACCTCTTTACTCTTTGCACCTCTTACAAACCCCCCAACATGCTGTCACCGCATCCTTTCCATGAGCTGACACACAAACCATTAGCCACATCAAGACTAAATATATCACCATTGCTCCCTCACTTTTTCCTTCCTCTCGTGTGGACGTACGCTTGTGTATACATCTTAATCTCTTACTCTTTCCATTTTTTTCTATGTCTGTCTGTCTGTCTGTTTGTGTCTTTCGTTCACTTTCTGTCTCTCTCTTTTTCTCTCCTGTCTCTCTCTCTCCTTTTCATTCCCTGTCTCTCTTTTTCACACCCCGTCTCTCTCTTTCTTTCACTCCGTGCCTCTTTCATTCCTTGTCTCTTCCTCTCCCTCCCTCCCTCTCCCCCTCCCTTCCTTCCTCCTTTCCCCCTCCTCCTCCCTCTCCCTCTCCCTCTCCCTCTCCCTCCCTCCCTCCCCCACCAAATCGAACAGCCTCGCCTCCCACCCAACACCCAACGGCCCCCCAGAGTCCCTCGCATCTCTCAGAAGCTGCTCTCGCGCCCAAGGACTCACTCACTCTCCTCGTTAAGTATCTACGGACATCTACGGACGGCAAGGTCAGGTGACAGACTCTGCAGTATGGAGAAAGTGAAAAGTGGACTCGGTTGAAATACGATAAAAGATCAATCGCCAAGATGATGAATTAAGTGGTCATTTAAGAAATAGAAGGATGAGATTGGATTTTGGAGGGAAGTAATATAGAAATAAAGTGAAGTACGGTTTACATCAATCGCTTAAAATGTATGATCAACCATTAATGTATATTTAATTCCTTTAAAACCTTTAAAAAGTCATCGTTAAACGGATAAACATCAGTATCTTGACATTTTCCCAGTCCGCTCCCAGCATCTCCATCAACAATAATAAAAAAAAAAAATACCAATCCGATCCTTCACAAAAAATAAATCCACCACCGAAATTACCCCCCCCCCCCCCCCCATTTACCTCCAGCCTAGCCACTCCATCACCCCCTCCCCCCCCTCCCCCACCCCAATACCGAGATCAATGAACAGGTTTCATGACCCCGAGTGACCGTGGTGATCGCTAGCGGGACCCTCCTGCCTCCTCTCGCTGTTTACTAAGGTTACTTCTGGAATGTCACGCACAGCCGTCTCCTGGAAAAAGTCATATGACGAAAGTCTCCATGGTATGTAGTGGTTAGAGATTTTAAAGATCGTCTCTTGGAAGTCATGTGAACAAAGCCTCAATGATGTGAAAGGTGGAAGTTGTAGATTTTAAAAGGAATTAGATCATCTCTAGGAAGTCATGTGAACAAAGCCTCGGTGGTGTGAAATGTGGAAGATAGATTTTGAAAGGGATCAGGTCATCTCTTAGGAGTCATATGAATCAAACATATAAGTAAAGTCTTTGTGAATGTTAAAAAGGGGTTAGATCATCTCTTGGAAGGAATGAACAAAGTGAGTGTGAAATATGGAAGGTAAAGATTTGAAAAGGAGTTAGAGAATTGATAAAAAAGGCTATCGTGATATTTCATCACCATCGATAATAACTGTAATATGACTCATTTATCAAAGCTTCACAAAATTACAGGTGGGTGTCTAGATCATTAACATACACCTGAAGGTCTACAAAAGAATGGCAAAAAGTGCGTGTGCCCACATGTGTATATATAGCAATAACGAAATACAATGCTAAATATATGTATATTTTTGTGTATTCATAAACACTTTTTACATACGTAGAACGCTTAAAATCCCAACCTGTCATTACTCACACTTAAAATCGTGGACCATGTCTTCCAGCCACCCATGGAACCTACCTCGATTCTTCTTACATTTAGAAAACTCCTCTCTCTCTCTCTCTCTCTCTCTCTCTCTCTCTCTCTCTCTCTCTCTCTCTCTCTCTCTCTCTCTCTCTCTCTCTCTCTCTCTCTCTCTCCTTTTCAATCTTTTCTTTCTTTCTCTCCCTTTTTCTCTTCCTCACTTTATTTCCTCTCTTCCACCCCTCCCTCTCCCTCTCTCCCTCCCCCTCACTACACCAACCAGAATCTATAAATAACCCGAGAAGGAAGAGAGGAAGACTTCAGGATACGTGAGGTCAATCGCAAAGGAAAATCTACATCTTAAGTCGACTAATGAACCATAGACTTTCAGGTCACCGTCCGCACTGCCTTCTCTCTTTCCCTTTTTCTTCTCTCCATTTAATACTCCTTTTCTTCCTTTTCTCCTCCGTCCAACAAGTTACTGTCTCCCCCAGAAAGAGGAATACCGTGAACTTAATTATTACATCTCACAATATCTAAACATCAAACTCAGAGATATAATTAATCACACGAACTAACAAACGCGATCTAATACTCATAAAATAAACAAGTCAATTACAGATACCGATTTTCGAGTGTCACCCTCTCGCAATATTCCGGCCTCCGTGTGATATCGCATTTAATCAGCATCGCCATGTATAAATAGCTGTCCAAACGCCACTCGCTTTGTCATGCAGGCGACAAGGCAAGTCACTCATTCCGAATTTTCATGGCAACCACTGCCTCGTTTGCCTCCTGCAGTGTGTGTCTGTGGGGGGGGGGGGGTGTAAGTGCCTTGCTTTTGTGTTTGTGATATAGCTTGCAAAAAGAAAAGAAGAGGAAGACGAAAACGAAGATGTAGCCGAAGAAAAATAATAATAAGAAGATGTAGAAGAAGAACAACAACAAGAGGAAGAAGAGAAAGAAGTTGCTGCTCCTTTGCTTCGCTGCGTAAATAATTCCTCGCGCAGTGAGAAATATCAGAGCGCGTGAGATGTCTCCCTCGTCGTCCTCTTCCTCCTCCTCCTTCTCCTTCTCCTTCTCCTTCTCCTCCTCCTCCTCCTCCTCCTCCTCCTCCTCCTCCTCCTCCTCCTCCTCCTCCTCCTCCTCCTCCTCCTCCTCCTCCTCCTCCTCCTCCTCCTCCTCCTCCTCCTCCTCTCCTTACCACTCCCTTCTACCCCCCCCCCCCCCCCCGCCCTCGACGCCGGGTCACCACCCACCGGCCGGCCGTGGCTTCACCGCAATACGGTTACTGGGAAGACCGTGCGACCTCACCTGACCTGACCGCAGCGAGGAGCGGTACCGTAAGATAAGTACCTCGGGAGCGCCGCAGATCCGCCTTGACCTCCCGCACTTCATCGGCGAAGGTACCTGCCGCGCCGAGTTCGCGGGTCCCGTTATTGCCGTTTTATTTGTCGTCCTCGCATATGCAGTGAGTCGTGGCTTTTGACGAAAGGTGACAACTCGCTGGCGCGCACCTGAGCCACTTTGTTTATGGGGCTAACCGTACGCTATGGCTGGTAAGATGGCCACGTTTGCACTCTTATGAACGAAATGCCACACGCGTGCTTTCATACATCCCGGCGCGGTAAAAAGAACTGTTCCAACAATGCCGCCTATGAAATGGATCCAACTTGGGGAGTCAAATCAGCGTGAACACTCCAACTGCCACTCAACGGAAGGACGACAGTCAGCGCCGCCGACCTCCGCTTTACGCCTGCTTAGGCACCCATACTTCCCCCTCCACGTGTCACGCCAAACCCCCGCACGGCGGGGAGCGCCCGCGTTAACCTCACGGTCGCGGCACCAAAATTGCGGTTGGAGTCGCCTGCGGGCCGGAGAGCCCACACCTTCACCTGCTCCAGTCACCGCAAGTACAGCGCGGCGCGGGTAGGCCGTTACCTGTGCACCGGATCTGACTTGCCTACTCACCTCAGCCAGGTAACTGGGCTCGCTACGCCCGCTGAGGCCAGGCGAGGATCCAGTGCCATCTCTGCCTCCAACGCACCTCGCTTACACAAGGCTTACGATAACGTGACAACAGAAACCTTAGGAGACAGAAATAATATGCATCCAAGTGCGGCGATCTGCTGCAAACATCGATGCTTGTAGTTTCATCACACAGATACTATTCACACAGGTCCTTTCATTTCATGGCCACAGTGTTATCTCACTCTTCTACGCAAACCACACAGGGAAATAATAGGACGTGTATGGCATTCAGACAAAAAACAAACAAACAAACATAAAAACACTTGAATCGAAACCGTCGACGCCAAGGCCAACACTCAGCACGCAAAATATAACAGTTCTCGGTTATCGTTATTATTTCCCCAGTCATCACCTCTCCTCTCCTCTCCCCCTCCCCTCCCCTCCCGTCCCTCCTTCCCATCCCCTCCTTTTCGCTTCGCTTCCCTTCCCTCCCCTCCCCTCCCCTCGTTTTCCCTTCCCTGCCTTCCTCCTTCCCCCTCCTCCCCTTCCCTCCTTTTTCCCTCCCCCATCCCCTCCCGTCCCCTCCCTCTCCACCCACCCCCAACCGCCTGGTGACTAAGCCGCGGCAGCGCTCAGACGCCGACGAGAAACGGGATTCCTCGGCCTGTTGCGCGACCCTTCTCGGCGAGCGCGGCGGCTGCTCCGGCCGTCCTCTCGGCCCTCTTGCAGGCTCCCACGCGTCGTGAGCGCTGCAGGTCACGTTCCAGGTCACGTTGCTGATAGGTTGATCGCATGACTTGGCTTCCCCCTCCCTTTTCTCTATGTTTTGTTTTTCTTTTTCTTTCTCCTTCTCTCCACCTCTGTCTGTTTGTCTGTCTGTCAGTATCTACCTCCCCTTATATCTTCCTATCTCTTCCTCTACCTCTCTTCCTCTCCCTCTATTTCCTTACCGCTCTATCTCCCTAACTCTTTACCTTATGCTCTCCCCTGCTATTTCTCTCCTTCTCCCTCTCTCTCTCTCTCCTTTCCTTTTCCCTCCCTTACCTTACCCTTTTCCTCTCCCGTCCTTTCCTTCCCCGTCCCCTGCAACTCCGCCTCCCTCTCTCCTCCCACTCCTTCTTCTGCAAGACCTCGATACAAAAGGCCTTCTGGACACGGCTGTCATCCCCATTGAGTGGGCGCATCCTGGGTAATGGGGACACAACGGTGTGCGGGCGCCGTGCACGGTTTCACAGCCGAGGTCAAGGGTTCATGCCTGCTTGTGCTAATAACATAAGCTTTTTGCAAGACGCCCCCCCGGCTTCGACGGCGAAAGCTACAGAGTCAGGTTTTATCAGCTGTCATGGAATGCTCATGATGTATGTGAATCAACCAGTGTTTTACTTCCAACTTCCTGTAACCGAAAAGGTGTCTCCGAAGTCATGTGGAAACACGGGGGTATAAATGAGCTGGAAACTGACACCAAAACCTATATCGGACACACAAGCCACTGGCTATAGTCCCGATGAAAGTTCTATTGGGAGTCAAGCTGTTGCGTAATCCATCGACAGACTAACGAATTCAGCGGCCTCTATTGTGGATCGTCTCATTTATTCCGATCACGTTATAATACACATGCGTTTTCTATTGTTGGTCTTCTCATGCCGTAATGTACAAGTGTTTTCAACCGTGGCTCCATTGATCACGTTCCTACCGAAGACTACAACATACATATTACTCTTAGTGACACTGAATTAGAATCTATATAAGTTAAAAAAGTAAATTAAATACCAAGAGTAGCATAATATAATCCGCTGTAGCGTGGTACAACAAACGTCATGGTACTGAGATCTACAAGGCAGCAATTCACAAGACCTCCATGATTACAACGAACAATACAATCCGTTACAGACGTCGGTAATTTGCTAAAACCCCCTACGGTAACAGGAGAAATCACACATCTCGGCGGCTATAAATAGCCACCCGTTAGCCGAATGATATGAGGACGAAAGCGAACACATTTCTCAAGGGTCATGAGCAGCAACATATGCGGTTTCTAAGTGCTATGAGGGGGAACATGTGGCTCTTCAGAAAGACGGAGCGTAACGTGATATCAACGGGACGTTATGTGTCAGATGAGGTCCAGATGTCAGTCATGGGTCCAGGAGAGGAATGAAGTGCGAGGGATATGCCTCAAGTCAGTGATAATGATTAAGTGATCAAACCGCTTCCTTAAACGCCCTTAAACTTCTAACTGTCAGGGAAATACATTGGAGAAATTACCATAGTTGATATTCTGATCTTTAGAAGAACTGCATTAACTTTTATTACTTATTACACAATTCTGCTCGCCGGGAATACAACACGAGTGTCGATTTAATTTCAAATTTGAAGCTTTCCTTCCCTGCTCTCGAACCGAACCGGAAGAAACGACTGTGCTCGAATATTTCACATTCTTGGCTCATTAGCAATAACGGTTCAGATCTTTCACTACACTTTATTACGAATCCGCGGTCGAAAATACCACATGCAAATAGAGCTCTTCCCGAAATGGCCGTCAGTAAGCCAAACTCTGTACCATGAATGAATAACGAAATGAGACACAAAAACGTGTACGAAAGGTAAACGGGTGACGTGAACTTCGTACTAAGAGTCCCAAGTCGGCGCTCCGACCTGAGTACAAGTCATCAACAGGAGATTTACGACGGCTGCTAACTGGCACTCCGGCATATGCGTTTCTTCCCTTGTTGTTGTTGTTTTTCTCATCATTATCATCTTTCTTATGGCTACCTATTCTACTTCTTTTTATTGATTTCCCTTCCTCGGACAATTCGTAAACAGTTGCGTCTGACGTCTTAAACCCGTCACCCGTCTAATCCTTCAACAGACCGCACAATTTTGCCTATATTCGCACAAATAAATCGTTAAAATACAGTGACGGGACACAACATGCAATCCAAGCCCAGCAGCCCGCAGGTTAAACGCGGGGTGAGTACGTGGAGGTCAAGGAACAGCGGAGGTGGAAGAGGTTAAGCCAGAGCAAGCGGCAGCACGGATGGGCGTAAGGTCAAGCCAGGGTCCCGCACCCGCCGGACGCGACCCTCGACACGATCGGCCTGATGCCCCTGGGTCATCTCTCTCGATTAATCTTCGACTGAGTTAAGATCTGGATAAAAATGAAGCGACGTGAGCCATTTTGTGCCGTGCATATAACGCGCTATTAGACATCCTGTTCAAACTACTGGACCCTCCCTAAGAAAGCTGAAGCAAAAGTTCCCTCGCGTGGCGTCCCTTCCCCCCAACTCCGGAGTACCTGAGATCCCGCAAGCTCCGAGTCTCAGGCCAACGACTGATCATTCAATTCGGGCATTTCGGTCCTTCGCCTGTAATGCTCCGCCCGCACGAAACTGTTGGCCCCGCCCGCTCGCTCAGCCCCAAGTGGTCGTCGCAAGGTCACTGAACCCCATATCACTGTACCCTAGTCTATAGCATCAATCTTGCTCTTGCAATTGAGACGCCCTCCACAAGTCCTCCTTGTGTAGCTCGCGAACAAGGCACGGTATCATGCCTATCAATGATAAGTAGGGATCCGACGTCACATTGCGCGTCAACATACTTCATCCCGCTGTGATTGGCTTTGTCCGTACTGCGGCGTGTAAATCATTCATCTAAGCGTTGTATTTCCCTCCGAATGAAAGATAATCTGTTGGTAGAAGTAGCAATGGAATAACACTGTAACTCGGAAGGATTCGAACCTTGATATCCTAATCAGGGTACAACCTAGTTAGTACCTGGTTCAAATGGAGGACCGACTCCTTGTATGGGACGCCAGTTAGACATCCTGGTGTGTAAGGCTGTAACTGTACCACCTCCGCTCCTCTATATAAAAAAGCCACTTCCCTCCCTTTCCATAATCTTGTTCTCCTTCGTACTCCCTCCTTCGTGCTAGTGCGTGCTTCACCCTGTGACCCGAGATCTGCTTTGTAGAGGCGTGACCCTTA
>NC_061822.1:16697668-16700168 GCF_019202785.1 Penaeus chinensis
ACACACTCATACACACTCACACACACTCATACACACTCACACACACACACACACACACTCTCTCTCTCTCTCTCTCTCTCTCTCTCTCTCTCTCTCTCTCTCTCTCTCTCTCTCTCTCTCTCTCTCTCTCTCTCACACACACACACACTCTCTCTCTCTCTCTCTCTCTCTCTCTCTCTCTCTCTCTCTCTCTCTCTCTCTCTCTCTCTCTCTCTCTCTCTCTCTCTCTCTCTCTCTCTCGCTCTTACACACACACACACACACACACACACACACACACACACACACACACACACACACACACACACACACACACACACACACACATTCACACACACACACAACACCCCCCACACTCACGCAAATGCACGAAAACATGCGTGTCCGTATGTAAAAAAACGTCTGCCTAATCTGCTACGTCTCAGATAAGGACTTGGAAATAGGTCGTGTTTCTTGAGGGCGAGGCAGTCTGCGGCGTGTCCCTTCTGGGTTCCGCGGACGTGTGGGTCTTCGGGCGATGATCTTTGCGATTTTGTTTATCTTTTTGTGCTTTTGTTTTTTTATTATTTATTTATTTATTTATTTATTTGGGGAGGCTATTTTAGAATGCGAGTTTGTAATAAGAGGCAGATGGGTTAGGGGAAATGGGAGAGGGGAGGAGGGAGGGAAGGGAGAGGGGAGGAGGGAGGGAAGGGAGAGGGGAGGAGAGAGGGGAAGGGGAAGGGGAAAGGAGGGGAGGGAAGGAGGAAGTAAGTAAGGAAGGGACGAAGGAAGGAGTGAGTGAGTGAGTGAGTGAGTGAGTGAGTGAGTGAGTGAGTGAGTGAGTGAGTGAGTGAATGAGTGAGTAACAGGCAGACAGATAGACAAACAGGCCGACAGAGAACTAGTGAAAGATGTGCTTCGTGTTTTTTTGTCGTTGTACGAGGAAATGCATTTTTTGTTGTTTTGTAAGATCGTGTATTCTAATTTCTCCTTCGTCGTCTTTCATCATCGGAAAGTTTATTATTGTTGTAGATGACGTCTTTCCGTACGGGTGTCAATTTCCCGCTGAGAGCCAAGAGGAGGGACACTGCAGCGGAGAGCCTCGAGCGACGGCACTGCAGTAGTAGCAGTGCCCGCGAGCCGCACTTGTGACGCAGCGCCCCCCTCGCCTCGCCGGTGCCGAGCGTGGGACTGAGGGTGAAGGGCAGGCGTGCGTGTGTTCGTGTGTGCGAAGGTGGGAGATGATAAGGCACAGTATATGGGTCAGGGAACGGGAGGCACCGGGAGCGACGCACTTCTCCCGGTAGCACGTGCTTGGCTCTGGTGTCACGGCCCACCACCGCTGTCCTGCCGGGTGACGTCACGCCCCGGCAGGAGGGGGTAAGGCGGACCCTGGCATTCTGATGCACGGGGGCTGGGGAAGGGGGGTTATCCCCTGGTTAACTCTTTCCTCTTACTTCGTTATAAGGGTGAAGTGGATCTCTCTCTCCCTCTCTCCCTCTTTCCTCCCTCCCTTCCTTCCTCTCTTTCACCATCACTTACTCAGCCTATCGTATTCCTTATCTTTGTCTCAAGTGAAATCATCCCGATCGCAATCAGAATCAGCTGAAATTTGTCCACCAATGCTTCAGTTTTTCCTTTCGTTTCGTTTCAATCAGGAGAAATCAGTACGATTTTATTTTTCCGTATTTCAGCCTGAAATCCCTCCCTCTCCCCCTCACAAAAAATCCTTTTATATTTAAACAAGACTAAATCCCTCCAAAAGTAATTTACACTGATGGTGGACTGTGTCAGTGCCATCAGGTTGAGCTGGCTTTAGAGAGGCGATTACAAAGTATTAAGAGATGCTTTGACCCCGCGCCTGCCAGTGCGGCGGCCGTGTGAATGAATGGTGGCTGGAGTGTGGTTATTCAGTGTGTGTTGGATGTGGTTGTGTTTTGCGTGTGTGCGTTGTGAGTGTGTATGTATGAATGTATGTCCGTATGTATGTCTACGCGTATGTGTACGTGTGTCACTGCGTACAGACAGTAAATGCGTGTTCATATTTATATTTTTAGAAAAAAAGGGAACCAGACACTTAGAAACCGTCTCTGTGTGGGCGTATCCGCGGCGAAATGGGCGGGTCCCGAAGGTGGGTGTGGCCCCTTGGATGACTCAGCCGCCGCTAAAGAGGCCTGATGAACAATCTCATGTCTACCTGCTGGGCGTCACGCGACCTCCCCGCCGACGAGGAAGGGAGGGCGGCCCGGGACAGAACTAGGGGGGACCTGCTGGGGGGGACCTGGTGGTTTGGGGGATGGGGTGAGGGAGGGTATGGGGAAGGAGGGGAGTGGTGAAGGGAGAGGTGAAGGGGAAGAGGGGAAGGGATGGGAGAAAGCGGATGGAGATGGAGGATGGGAAGAGGAAGAGATAGATAACAAGGAGAAGGTAGGGACTAAGTAAGTTAGTCATGGGGAATAGGGGAAGAGATTAAGGAACAAGGAATAAGAGATAGGGGATGGGGTGGGGAAAGAGGGAT
>NC_061822.1:16719935-16732435 GCF_019202785.1 Penaeus chinensis
ACACACACACACACACACACACACACACACACACACACACACACACACACGTGTATATATATATATATATATATATATATATATATATATATATATATATATATTAAGAGATGCAGTAAAGCAAATCTAGGAATGTAGCAAATAAAGTGACGATATAACTAAAGTACGCGATCAGTCTCAACGACATGCCTCTACTCTATGCAGTTGATGGCATCCATTACAATATCACGTTCTTATCAGCATTTACCATAAATAACCCGAAAAGGACATCGAAACAGATCCTTCAAGAGCCTTAAAGGATACAGGAAAGGACACTCTAAGGAAAGGGATCTCAATGATACAGGAAGCCAATGCACTGAAACTGTAAGAGGCTGAAAGACGAGGGTAACAGCTTGTGTGTGTGTGTGTGTGTGTGTGTGTGTGTGTGTGTGTGTGTGTGTGTGTGTGTGTGTGTGTGTGTGTGAGAGAGAGAGAGAGAGAGAGAGAGAGAGAGAGAGAGAGAGAGAGAGAGAGAGAGAGAGAGAGAGAGAGAGAGAGAGAAGAGAGAGAGAGAGAGGAGAAATAAAGAGAGAGAAAAATTAGAGTAGCGAGAACCGAATGAGCGAGCCAGCGGGAGAATGAGCAAGAGGCGAGCGCGACGGATTCCAAGGGCGTAGCCAACCAATCCTACAGGAAAGCCTCCACCCCTGGGGGGAAAAAAAACTCGTCCTTGGCTCTACGAAATCAATGCGACCAGACGCGGGCCCGCAACCTACGCGTTTTTTATTGCCTTTGTCACTGTAGTCGCAAAACAGAAAACTGCCAAACCCTTCTCCGTCCGCCCCTGCAGCCGCCGGTCTGCGCGCCGCCCTTCGCCCGCGGATGGCACCGAGGGACTGAGTCTGACCCGCAAGGTAAGATATTTGTTTGTATGTATATACACGTGTGTGTGTGTGTGTGTGTGTGTGTGTGTGTGTGTGTGTGTGTGTGTGTGTGTGTGTGTGTGTGTGTGTGTGTGTGTGTGTGTGTGTGTGTGTGTGAATTTGTATGTACATATGTATATATGTATATGTACCAACAAACACACATATTCATAAATTAATCCTGCATACACATACACATATAAGCGTGCACACATACGCATACATACAGTACATGCATACTCACACGTGTGTATGCATGTAGTGTGTGTGGGGGTATAAATGTGTGTGCACACATTTATATCCCCCACACACACTAACACCCTCCCACACATACTTACACACTCCCTCCCCTCAACACACACCCTTACTAACCCCCCCCCCCCCCTCCGATATACACACACAGTTCCCAACGGCCGTGAAGTCTCCCCTGGTCTGTTTACGTAAGATCGGGGGCGAGTGACGAGTAATGCCAGGGTCATTTGGCACAATACGTACCAAGAGTCAGATGGAATGCAGACACACGCCTGAATTACATCACAAAACTGAAGGAATATCAGTTCTAACAAAAAATAAGTAAAACATTAAAAATGAAATATAACAATGGCAATAGATTAAGCGAAATTAACAGGGCCATCTACAAGGAATCGAGTCACTACAGAACAACAGAAGGTCGCTTTGTAAACAGGTTAATGAAATTGAACAAGAAAAAAAAAAAAAAAACGATTTGCAGTATAACGGAGTCACATTTAACAAACAGCAATTAACCCAGCCGTGTATTGCATTACTAACTTTTCTTTATTTTTTATTTATTTTTTCGTCCACTGCAATAAATGAAAGAGTCATGGATGACTGATCTGGACATACAAGAAAACGTTTTCATGATTTACCGTTTGCTAACAAACGTTTCTTCATAGATCGTGACCTTTCTGGATACGACTGTAGTCTCCAAACATTTGTATAGCCCGTGGATTTTTTTTCCTTGTTTTTATTATTCAGTTTTATTGTTCTTTTTCACTGGTCGAGAGAGGAATTGCGATAGAGGTACAGACACTCGAACACCACACGCTGTATCTCCTCCGGAAAGATATTAGCAACGTTACGCAAGTCGACGAGACTAATGGGGTATTCACTCCATTATCGAATTCTTGTACAGGGAGCGAGGTGACCACCACTGCCGCAGATGATACGAATGCGACGCTAGAGCCATGACTTCGGCGTTGTTTGGAATAAGTAAATTCATAATTATCTGAATTATCATGATGTCAGAATACATACAAAATTGTAATACAAGTAACAGCTTTGTAAAATTTAACTTTAGTACAGATGTTATTGTGGTTAATAAATAAATTACAGACATCTTAATCCGAAGTCTAGGCTCCATCATCGCATTCGCATGGTTGACGGTAATGGCGGTAACTATAACAAGGGAAACGGATACACAGTGGATGTCTGATTTAGACCACACATTTCAAACATTAAGCAAGATTCTATTACTGATCAGTCACTCTCTAGTCCTGAGGTATAAATCCGGACATCAACCAAAAAGACCAGCGTAAGGAATTTTGGAAAATTATGTAAATGACTAAAAAATGAGTAAAAATGAGCAAAAGTGAGTAAAATATTTCCTTGTCTCCTCTGGCCCTCTGTTCTGGCCTGGTACGATGCAAGTGCATGAGGCAAATAAGTGGAATTTAACGGAATTACACAGGGAGCGAGGGAACTGTTGCGTGTTAATTACATCTATGGCTTATGACTTTTTCTCCTGTAACTAAATAAACTCGCTATAATCAATGATAATAAAGATAATGTTGATGGTTATTCATGATGACTGTTGATAAAGATGAAGGTAATAAATAACAAAAATAATAACAGCAGCAACAGCAACAACAACGACGATGGTGATGATGGTAATGACGATAGTCGAAAGAGAAAGATATAGAGAGAAAGATAAAGAGAAAGAGAAAGAGATAGAGAGAAAGAGAAAGAGATAGAGAGAAAGGGAAAGAGAGAGAGAAAGAGAAAGAGAGAGAGAAAGAGAGAGAGAGAGAGAGAGAGAGAGAGAGAGAGAGAGAGAGAGGAGAGAAGAGAGAGAGAGAGAGAGAGAGAAGAGAGAGATATAAACAAATAATAATAAATAATTGAGTTTGGTTCCATTTCTTACAATGTATATTCTTGGTGTGACATACTGTCTGTTTCATTTTGCTTCTAAGGTATGCCCTGTGTGCAAGGAATAGCCGGGGTTAGCATCCACTGGCGGCGAGGGATTCGAACACAGGTCAGCAAGATTGCTAGTCGAGATCGCTACCGCTGCACCACACAGCACACAAGAGAGAGAGAGAGAGGTAGGGGAGAGGGAGGGAGGGAGGGAGACGAAGATGGAGAGAGGGGGAAAGGCAGATGGAGAGAGAGAGAGAGAGAGAGGAGAGAGAGAGAGAGAGAGAGAGAGAGAGAGAGAGAGAGAGAGAGAGAGAGAGAGAGAGAGAGAGAGAATCAGACTGGCAGAGAGAGTGAAAGAGACAGAGAATCGATATAGACTGATAACTCTAAAAGAAGAAGAAGAAGAAGCAAAAGTAGAAGAAGCAAAAGTAGAAGTAGAAGAAGAAGAAGAAGTAGAAGAAGAAGAAGAAGAAGAAGAAAAAGTAGTAGTAGTAGTAGTAGTAGTAGTAGTAGTAGTAGTAGTAGTGGTAGTGGTAGTGGTAGTGGTAGTGGTAGTGGTAGTGGTAGTGGTAGTGGTAGTGGTAGTGGTAGTGGTAGTGGTAGTAGTGGTAGTGGTAGTGGTAGTAGTGGTAGTAGTGGTAGTAGTGGTAGTAGTAGTAGTAGTAGTAGTAGTAGTAGTAGTAGTAATAGTAGTAATAGTAGTAATAGTAGAAGAAGAAGAAGAAGCTAAAGTAGTAAAATAATAATAATAATAATAATAATAATAATAAGAAGAAGAAGAAGTAGAAGATGAAGAAGCAGACGCAGAAGAAGAAGAGGAAAAGAAGAAAACAAGAGACGAAGGAGGAGAAGCAAAAGTATTAAAAGAAGAAGAAGAACAAGAAGAAAAAGAACAAGAAAAAGAAAAAGAAGAAGAAGAAGAAGAAAAAGAAGAAGAAAAAGAAAAAGAAGAAGAAGAAGAAGAAGTAGAAGATGAAGAAGCAGACGCAGAAGAAGAGGAGAAGAAGAAAACAAGAGACGAAGGAGGAGAAACAAAAGTATTAAAAGAAGAAGAAGAAGAAGAAGAAAAAGAACAAGAAAAAGAAAAAAGAAGAAGAAGAAGAAGAAGAAGAAGAAGAAGAAGAAAAAGAAGAAGAAAAAGAACAAGAAAGAGAAAAAGAAGAAGAAGAAAAAGAAGTAGAAGATGAAGAAGCAGACGCAGAAGAAGAAGAGGAGAAGAAGAAAACAAGAGACGAAGGAGGAGAAGCAAAAGTAGTAGTAGTAGAAGAAAACAAATAAAAACGACGATTTTCAGTAGTAATCGAATGATGGTAAACATGTTAAAAAAAATAATAATCTCGCTTCTGAAGGCGATATTACATTCCAAAAATGTTTGATTGCTTCAAAACCCTATTTGGTTCATCAACAATATCCAATTTGTGCAAGGATAAGCATAGCATGTCACCTGATAATTGAGAAGAAGAAGAAGAAGAAGAAGAAGAAGAAGAAGATGAAGGAAAAAAAAAAAACTTTCCCCCCCCTAAATTGGCCATTAAGTAATTAATAACATAACCACCACTCTCGTAATTACTCATCAGGATACAACATTAATAAACCCTCTCAACTCTAACTACCCATTAGGCAGTCCTCCCCCCCCCCCATCCATGCAGAAACCCTAGTCAAAGTCCTTCTCCAAAGCAAACAATCGCATTTACGTTTCAGGCACTAACTCTTACCGACACCTGCTTGGCACCTAATTGGCACCTACGGCTGGCTCTCTGCCAACCATGCCAACGGGCTGACCAACACCCTCTTGATACCCCTTCCCACCCCCAACCCACCACCTCCCCTACCCCCTTCACTTACCCATAGCTACCCACACCTTCGTAAATCTCACGCCCGCATACCCTTATACCCTCATACTCTCCTGTGGTCCCTTATACCACAGTGTGCAGGAGTATGAGCTATGGCGCACCAGGAGTATGAGAGGTCGAGCAGGAAGCCTTAATGAATTGCAAATGAGCTGAAGAAGACTGAGAAAAATAAATAAATAAAAAAAACAGACAAAACAACTTCACATAAAAACACACACAAACAAATAAACCACAAAACAAAATAAGTAAACAAACAAACATAATAACTACTAAACAAAACAAACACACACACAACCAATCAAAGAAACAAAGAGGTAAAGGATAAACACAAAGAAATTCACACCCATTCTCCGAGCTCTGATCTTACCTTGCTATTTACAGAACAGGAGGTGAATGTCAGCGACGAACAGAGGTACGAAGCATGTGAGAAGACGGAAGAGAGAGCAAATAGGAAGATACGTAGAGGGGAATAAAGAAAAGAAGAGGCAGAGGCTATCAACAGAAAAAAAAGAGATAAATTAAGAAAATCTAAATATGAAATGAAGAATAAGATAAGCAAAGATAATAAAGGAACTATGAAGTGAAAAGATGAAAGAGAATGTGGAATGGTAAAGGAAAGTAGATAAAGGTGAAAGCATGATATGATAAACGGGAAAAACAAAGAAAATAAAGTATGTTTAAAACCAAAAATAAAGTAAACAAAAAAAATATGGGAGGGATGGATTGGAAAAGGAGAAAACAACGAAAGCAATTAAGTAGGATGTAAATGGATAAGGTAAAAAGTAAAGGGAGAGAAGCACGCACACGCACGAACACATACACATAAATATGTGTGTGTGGGTGTGTGGGGGGGGGTGCGTCTGTGTGTGTATGTCTGTATATATTTAGGAATGTGTATGTATGTATGTATGTATGTATGTATGTATGTATGTATGTATGTATGTATGTATGTATGTATGTATGTGTATGTGTATGTGTATGTGTATGTGTATGTGTGTATGTGTATGTGTATGTGTATGTGTATGTGTATGTGTATGTGTATATCTATGTGTATATGTATGTGTGTGTATGTATGTGTATATATATATATATATATATATATATATATATAAACGAAAAGAGAAGATCAGAAAATAGCCAAAGACAACGCCAGAAGAGCAATCCGCCCGCCAACCCCGAGGGCGAAAAAGGGCAGCCCAGCCCCAGGAGCTCGTGATAGTCCTCGACAGAAAGCCACAAGCGCAGTTGTTCCTCCATGATGAAAGAGCCGTTGACGTATTTTCTTCGAAGACTCCTTGAGATGGTTTCAAAGGTCACATCTCGCACTCGGACGGCGAAGGGATTCATATAATGAAATATTAGACAGGCGTTCGCTGACGTCGACTGTGTTGCGTCCCGCATCCTTTGTCTGGTTTCTACAGTCGCTACCTCTGTTTCTAATATTTCTGTTTGTCTGTCTGTCTGTCTCTCTTACGTTCTTCCTGTTGTTCACTCTTTTTTTTTACTCTGTCTTTCTGTCTCTGTCTCTTATTCTGCCCCCCTCTCCTCATCTCTCTAATTCTCCCTCCGTTTCCTCTCTCTCCCTCTCTTTCTTCCTCCTACTCTCCTCCTCTCCGTTTTCCTCCTCCTCCTCTTCTTTCCTCACCCTTCCTTCTCTCCCTCTTTACATCACTCTTTCGAAAGTAAACTGCATAAATGTTTAAAGCGTTCGACAGTATGAAATAGGTAACTGATTCTTTTTTGCTCTCGCTCTTTTTACTCTTAATTCTTGGAACCTTCGCCGCTATTTAACTAATTCCGCGAAAATCAGGGGCCCAAGCACAATTACCGAGTTAAGGAGCGACATATCCTTAAATATCCAGATTACAGTGCGTAAGGACGAGCGTCGCACGCACGCAACCCCCCCCCCCCCCTCTCACACTTCAACTCCTCTCCCTCACTCCCCTTCCCTCTCCCCTTCCCCTCCTCTGCCTCTGCCTCTCCTTCTCCTTTCTCCATTTCCCTCGCCCCCACCCCTGACTCTCTCCCCTCTCTCCTCTCCACACACGCACCGTGGTGGGGAGGGAGACGATAAGGAGAGGAGAAGGGAGAAAGGAAGGAAGAAAGAGAAGAGAGCTAGAAGGGAATGAAGAAAAAGTTAAGGAGGAAGGAGTGAGACTCGAAACAGAAAGGGTGATAAAAGAAGAAAGGATTAAATACGAAGAGAAGAGAGAGGAAGAGCGAAAAGGTAACGCACGGAACTTAAAACATGCAAGCCGAACGCAATTGCTGCTGTTCGGAAGGTGACATTCCCAATGACCTTTTACATAATTCATCCAACCCTGAACTTTGTTATTCTCCTTCCTGCTCCGACCGTAAAGGCTCGTCAACAACGGTAACGCACGTGGACGGCGGCGGGGAGGAGAGCGGAGGCCGGTCGGTTATCAGTAAGATGCTTTGGCGGTTCATTTGAATAAGGAGTAGACGTCGACGCCGCCACTAGGGAATGGATGACTTCGGAACAGCGAGTTAAAGAGATAAAATTTACCTTACAACGAAATGCACGCGTTGGACATGACGCAAATACATATGATGTTACATAAGAGAGCAAGGTTAGAAACATTAGCATATATACCTACATGTAAACATATATAACAGAATGTACACGTGCGTAAACACACCCATATATGTGAATGTCCTTGTTTGTGTGCAGGTGTGTGTGTGTGTGTGTGTCTGTGTGTGTGTGTGTGTGTGTGTGTGTGTGTGTGTGTGTGTGTGTGTGTGTGTGTGTGTGTGTGTGTGTGTGTGTGTGTGTGTGTGTGTGTGTGTGTGTGTGTGTGTGTGTGTGTGTGTGTGTGTGTGTGTGTGTGTGTGTGTGTGTGTGTGTGTGTGTGTGTGTGTGTGTGTGAATGTGTGAATGAGTGAGTGAGTGAGTGAGTGAGTAAATAAGCGAGTGAGTGAATGAGTGAATGAGTAAATGAGTGACTACGTGAACCTTTATCTCAATGCTACCACTATGCACAAAGAAATCTCTAGAAGAGAGCTGCAATCACGTCACAACTTCCAGCCAGGCCAATCAGCGACCATAGGACGTCGCTCCCTCCTCCTTCGGGCACTCGATTGGCCATAGGACGTCGCTCCCTCCTCCTTCGGGCACTCGATTGGCCATAGGACGTCGCTCCCTCCTCCTTCGGGCACTCGATTGGCCATAGGACGTCGCTCCCTCCTCCTTCGGGCACTCGATTGGCCATAGGACGTCGCTCCCTCCTCCTTCGGGCACTCGATTGGCCATAGGACGTCGCTCCCTCCTCCTTCGGGCTCTCGATTGGCCATAGGACGTCGCTCCCTCCTCCTTCGGGCACTCGATTGGCCATAGGACGTCGCTCCCTCCTCCTTCGGGCACTCGATTTGCCATAGGACGTCGCTCCCTCCTCCTTCGGGCACTCGATTGGCCATAGAACGTCGCTCCCTCCTCCTTCGGGCACTCGATTGGCCATAGGACGTCGCTCCCTCCTCCTTCGGGCACTCGATTGGCCATAGGACGTCGCTCCCTCCTCCTTCGGGCACTCGATTGGCCATAGGACGTCGCTCCCTCCTTCTTCGGGCGCTCGATTGGCCATAGGACGTCGCTCCCTCCTCCTTCGGGCACTCGATTGGCCATAGGACGTCGCTCCCTCCTCCTTCGGGCACTCGATTGGCCATAGGACGTCGCTCCCTCCTCCTTCGGGCACTCGATTGGCCATAGGACATCGCTCCCTCCTCCTTCGGGCACTCGATTGGCCATAGGACGTCGCTCCCTCCTTCTTCGGGCGCTCGATTGGCCATAGGACGTCGCTCCCTCCTCCTTCGGGCACTCGATTGGCCATAGGACGTCGCTCCCTCCTCCTTCGGGCACTCGATTGGCCATAGGACGTCGCTCCCTCCTCCTTCGGGCACTCGATTGGCCATAGGACGTCGCTCCCTCCTCCTTCGGGCACTCGATTGGCCATAGGATGTCGCTCCCTCCTCCTTCGGGCACTCGATTTGCCATAGGACGTCGCTCCCTCCTCCTTCGGGCACTCGATTGGCCATAGGACGTCGCTCCCTCCTCCTTCGGGCACTCGATTGGCCATAGGACGTCGCTCCCTCCTCCTTCGGGCACTCGATTGGCCATAGGACGTCGCTCCCTCCTCCTTCGGGCACTCGATTGGCCAATGGCGTCGCTCACTCCTCCTCGGGCACTCGATTGGCCATAGGACGTCGCTCCCTCCTTCTTCGGGCGCTCGACTGGCCATAGGACGTCGCTCCCTCCTCCTTCGGGCACTCGATTGGCCATAGGACGTCGCTCCCTCCTCCTTCGGGCACTCGATTGGCCATCGGACGTCGCTCCCTCCTCCTTCGGGCACTCGATTGGCCATAGGACGTCGCTCCCTCCTCCTTCGGGCACTCGATTGGCCATAGGATGTCGCTCCCTCCTCTTTCGGGCGCTCGCTCGGCCACAGAACTCCGGCACTGCGAGGCACAGAGCGGGCGGCCTTGAGGGAGGTATACTTCTTCTCACTGAGTGTTTACCTTTATCCCACACAACCTTGGTTGAATCTGAAGCTTGTTTACACCCCGGGCATGTTTTCCGGCTATCTCCTCCCTCTTAACCTCCCCATTTCTTCCCCCTCATACTCCTTTTCCACTTTCCACTTCTATTCCTTCTCCCTTCCTTGTCGCTTCTATTTTTCTCCTCCCTCTCTACCCCAACGTTCTTCCTTCTTCTATCATTCTCCCCTTTTCTCCTCTTCCCCTCTCTCTAATTCTCCCTTCTTTCCCCCTCCTATTCTTCCCCTTCATCTCCACCTCTCCCTTTCTTCCCTCTCCCACCCTTCTCCTCCCTCTCCACCTATCCCTGTTTTCCCTCTACACAAGAAGAAAAACAAGAAGAAAAAACGAGCAAAAAAAAGCTTTCGTTCCATTTCTTAAACGTTCGCACATTTACCTCACTTTTATCGTCTGAAAAAAAAAACTCCGTTTCCAAGGTCTAAGCTCCCTAAAATTATTACAGAACACCTGGTAGCGAAGGTCGGGGGGGGGGAGGAGGAGGGGCTACGTGAGCACACTTGTTTACGCGGCTTGTTTGAAAATAGGGAATTGAATTTAAGTGTAGGTGGGGGAAGGGGGGAGGAAGGAGAGGGAGGGTGAAGGGGAGGAGGAGGAAGGAGAGAGACGCTGAGGGTGAGAGGAAGGTGATTGAGGGGGAGGAAGGAGAGGGAGGAGGAGGGGGGAAGGAGGATGAGGGTGAGGAAGGAGAAGAGGGAGAGGGAGGGGGAGGGGGAGAGAGGGAGAGGAAGGGAAGGAAGGAGGGAGAGGAGTAAGGGTGAAAAAAAATAGGGAATGAGGGTGGAGAGAGAAAGATAAAGAGAGAGAGAGAGAGAGAGAGAGAGAGAGAGAGAGAGAGAGAGAGAGAGAGAGAGAGAGAGAGAGAGAGAGAGAGAGAGAGAGAGAGAGAGAGAGAGAGAGAGAGAGAGAGAGAAAGAGAGAGAGAGAGAGAGAGAGAGAGAGAGAGAGAGAGAGAGAGAGAGAGAGAGAGAGAGAGAGAGAGAGAGAGAGAGAGAGAGAGAGAGAGAGATTTTATTTGATAAAAAAATATTTACAGAACAGTGTACATGTCCTACAAAAAGCTAGGATAAGACGCTATAGCATCTATCCAAACTTGGCTATGCTTCTAATTTTGAAGAGGGCTCTCAGTCAAACATATTTTATACATGCCTGAAGGGTTGTGCCACTGTGCTTACATTATTCACACATCAGCTAGTTGGTAAGAAACTTTTTATCACTAATCATATCAAAGACAAGACCAGTGTCTATAATAAAATTAATGTAATCAATAAGTTCTGGTCTCTGGACAGTGCTGTTTGATCGATAGGATTCAGTTTTCGAGCAACAAAGTAATGTGTAAGATTATGCGATTTGGGTGCCTTGTACATTTTGCAATGATTATATGAGATTGCCTTTGCCTGCATCTTGTACATAATGTATAGTGTACTGATATCCTATGCGTAGCCTGGTTACACTAACCAGGGTTTGTCTATATCAGATGTCCCTGCAATACTTTCATAATGTCAGATAGTACCAAGTCAGTGGTCCAGACCTGGCCCTCATAATCTCGAAGACAGCGGGAAACAGTTTTTTTTCTTCAAGATAATGGTACTGCATAGTATGGTTCTGCACGGGAGAGTGCTAGTTTTGCTAACTGATCCACCTTGTCACAGGTTAATATTCCTATATGATATGAGAGAGTATCCATTATGGTGACACTCGTATACCCTGCTCTGATAGACTAGAAATTCGGTGTAGGATATTCCTAGTTACCATGTTTCCTGGATTAAATGCAGTAAGTCTATAGAGTGCACCTTGGCTGTCAGAGAAAACAGCTAGGTGTCGCTGCTGTTCACTACCTTTTTTGATGGAATGGTATATGGCTATTGACTGAAATTCGTACACTTTCTTTAAGAGAAATGTCAGGAATTAATACTCCAATCCCAGCTGCTCTGTGAGGATCAGTAGAGGTATCACTGTTAATCGCAAGTGGGGGAAGGGTACCTTGAGGGAATGGAGAATTTCATCTATATATTTCAGGTAATGGCCTTTTAATTATGTTACTGGTCATGGATTTAGGCCCTGTTAACTTGTCAATATGACATATACATGTGATCTATGCCATGGTGCAGTAAGTGTTGCTTCTAGGATGTTAATAGCATCAGTGTTCCACACACTGAAGCTGAGAATAGTTTGGGCAGTTTTGGCCTTCCATTCTTTGTGGTCTGGGCTGAAGCTGCAGCAGTCTGATGCCGAGTGTGGTGTTCACCTGGGTGATACGTCTACCTCTTTCTTCATGACAAGAACATTAGCAGTCACTGGGCAGCCAAGAATGATTCTCATGGCCTTGTTTTGTAAGACTTCAAGTTTGAGACCATTCTGTGGCAATATACTAAGAACTGGGCTCGCATAGTCTATCATGGATCTAACAAGGGGTATGTACTTCAACCTTAGGACTCTTAGGGAGGCACCTACGTATCTGTTACTTATGTAATGTAAGGGTCTTAAACGTTTCAAGCAACATTCGTTGATGTTTTGAACAATTTCTCGAGTGAAACGAGAATTGTGAGACATGAGGTGAGGAGCAATCATCATGACACCAAGATGCTTATAGGTGTCAGTTTTTGCAATAACCTGTCCACCTGACCTTGGAATGTATGGCAGTTTATGAGCTTTGAAAATATACTTGATAGGGTTGATTATGAGTCCAAGGGATGCACACTTTTTGCTAAACCTCTGGAGAACATATTCCCACTATCAAAGATCTGAATAAGAATGCCATCAGCATAGAATGTGATGCTGTACAGGTCTTCCAACTCACTGTTGAGCTTGCAAAAAGAGTACATTAGTAAGATAAATAATGAAGGGGACCAACCTCTGTTGGGTCTGACTGACTCTAGTTCACCATAAGCACTGTAGGTGCCTTGGTACTATACCTTTGCTCTTATCAAAGATAAATAATCCTTTATCCATAGCAGGAGCTTGCTCTTAACTCCTAGGAAGAGTTAATTCATGGAGGATTGCAGTAGGAGAAGCTCTCTCG
>NC_061822.1:16737435-16742435 GCF_019202785.1 Penaeus chinensis
AACAACAACAACAACAACAATAATAATAATAACAATAACAACAATAATAATAATAAATAACAGACAACAATACAAAAAAAGACATCGAACATAGTAAGAACACCACCAACGGCGAGAAAGAACCGCGGCACTGAAAACCATTCTAAAAACGGAATGATCATTACTCACGAAAGCTAACACGCCTTTTTCTCGTCAGCGTTAAACATTGAAATTTCTTTGATAATATCCACCTTGTTAAATAATCGCCGTCGAGCTCTTGCCTTCAGGGTTAAATATGAACAGAGGAATCCCATTATTCAAATCTTGATATACTAATAACACTTAATAAATAAGTTAATATATTTATTTATATTGGATGTACGTCGATTGAAAAGAGAAAATGAAACAAAGAGACGAATGCGTAAGATGATATGAACATAACTTTTATCATGGACATGGACGTGTGTGCCTGGTCCGCAAAAAAAAGAGAGAAAAAAATCAAGATTTATTACCATCCTTCATCGAGCAAATCATTCGAATGAGAGCCAATTCAAAATACAAATGGATTCATAATAACATGCATACCTACACTCACATACACATACACACATAGAATATATATGTGTGTGTGTGTGTGTGTGTGTGTGTGTGTGTGTGTGTGTGTGTGTGTGTGTGTGTGTGTGTGTGTGTGTGTGTGTGTGTGTGTATGTGTGTGTGTGTGTGTGTGTGTGTGTGTGTATGTATATATATATATATATATATATATATATATATATATATATAAAGAAACAAAGAAGCGATTAAATCAAACACCTGTTCCTCCTCGTCCTTAACTCAAATAACAGATGAAATATGAATGACTTCAGAAGACACAGCTACATAAAAAAACGCATTTCTCTAATAAAGGAAACAAACTCTACGTAACTTGTAAGTCGTTAATCAACCTTTAAAAAAATGAATTCGGAAACAACACATCCGGGAAGGCAGGCAACAACCGGCTGTTCAATGTTGCAGGATCTTGATGGAGTATTGCAAAGGATTCAAGGACGTTTCGCGTCGAAATGAATGCCCCCCTCCCACCCCTCCTCCTCTAGGGCAGTTTTTTCGTTTCCATTTTCCATCTTTATTTCTGATTCTTTCAACTACCCCCCACTTCTTTCAACCATTCCCATTTCTTTCACATCTCCACACTTTTATCTAGTATCCCCACTTCTTTCACATATCACCACTTCTTTCAACTCTTCCCATTTCTTTATCTCCACACCTTTACCTACTCTTCCTATTTCTTTTTATAACTATCCCCACTTCCTTCGCATCTCCACTTCTTTTACAACTACCCCTACTTCTTTTCACTTCTGTCTCCTCCCTCCGGTTTCCCCTTTTAAATGTTCAAAGGTGAAGCATAATGGACAATACAGCACTTTTGTCTCTTTCTTACAGCACTCTACTAACTACCATAGGGCAGACTAATAAGGATAGATGACAACAATAAACGATTATCAGTCATTAATCTGTTTACGAATACATCTTTCCTTCATAACTGTGCGTGTCTCCCAACTCCGTCATCAGTACTTCCTTCCCATCCCCTGACATTCTTCTCGTTTTCGCTTATCCTCTTTCCCATTCCCATCCCATTCCCTCTTCAATCTTCTCGCTTTCACTTCTCCCCTTCCCCATTCCCATTCCCATTCCTTGACATTCTTCTCGTCTTCCCCTCCCTCATAACCCTCCTTTTCCCCTTCCTCTTCCCCATTCTCAAGTCCCCGTCAATGTTATTATCTTTCCCTTCCGTACTACCCGCCAGTCTTATTTTCCTCTCACCCATTCCCACTCCCTTTCATTTTCTCCTCCTTCCCTTCTCTCTCATTCCCATTCCGTCGTTCCTCTCCTATTCTCCGTCTCACTCCACTTCCCTTTATCCACTCCTACTGCCTGCCACACTTCTCTTCCCTTTTCCCATTCCGATAGCCGATCCCTATCACTGTTCTCCCTTACCCCTTCCCCATTCCCATTCCCACTCCCCGTCACTCTTCTCCCCTTTCCTACTCCCACGCCTTCCTTCCCCTTCCGGGCGCCTTCCCCTTGGCCTTCACCGCCGGCTGTCTCCACCTACAAGAAAATTTAATTATCGCTTTCCGTTCCATTAATGGTGCCATCCTTTACGAGGCGCGTTGCCATCTTCTCGTCATATTCTCCCCCCCCCCCCACTTCCTCCCCTACTCCATGCCATGTCCCCGGATTGCAAGAAAACACACACAGACGACAGACACGCACCTGAACATACGCACACACGCACACAGTGCTAGAATACTCTCATAAACTTAGCCCCCCTTCCTCCTTCTCTATTACCTTATTCCACTCCTCCTCCCTTCTCTTTCCCCTCCCCTTCCTTTCCCTCCCTTTCCTCTTCCTCTTCCTCTTCCTCTTCCTCTTCCTCTTCCCCTTCCCCTTCCCCTTTCCCCTCCCTTCCCCTTCCCTTCTTCGGATGACCCTCGTGGTGACGAAGTTTATCCTTGATATCCCCCCGTACCTTTGGTCCCTTACCCCCCTCGCCCCCTTACTTTGCTCAATGTTCATGCATAATCATTCTCCATCATCATGACCATAGCATGTTGCAGAGGGCGTGGGAGAGAGCGAGGGGAGGGAAGGGGAGGGGAGGGGAGGGGAGGGGAGGGGAGGGGAGGGGAGGGAAGGGGAGAGGAGTGAGGAGAGGTGAGGTGAGGTGAGGTGAGGGGAGGGGAGGGGGAGGTGAGGGGAAGGAGAAGAGGTAAGGGGAGGGGAGGGATGGAAGTAGGGAGGGAGGGGAGAGAGGGGGAGTGAGTTCAGGAGAGGAAGGAAAGGGAGGGGAGGGGGGAAGGGAGGGAGGGGAGGGGGGAAGGAAGAGAAGGGAGGGAAGGGAGAGAGAGAGAAGGCAAGGGGTAAAGGAAGGGGGGGAGAGAAACAACAACAACAATCCATGCATCCCCCCTCTCCCCTCCCCTCCCCCCAAGCACAGGAGGCCACGCCGCAGTTTTTCAAGGTTAACGGCGAGCGTCCTGGCACCCTGCCAGTGGGCGCAGGTGTGCCGTTGACATTACTTACGCAAGATATATGCTCTGCTGTCTGCCACTCCCTCCATACAACATCGAATTGTCTGACACCAATACCAGCCCCATGGCATCACTCCTCAACCAAATCACCACAAAACACCGTCAATAAAAGACACATTCTCTGCATAAACGTAATATTAAAACTCCAATGCGCCTCTGCCAACAACCGCCTCGCCGCCCACACCAACTCTGGATTCACCCTCTCGCGTCGACACCACTCTCTGTGGGAATACCTATGACGGCGACAGAAATAGACGAAATCATGGCTGTAAAACATACATACAAGCATACAGACATACACACATACATAATACATACACACACAAATGATGACAATAACAATACTAATAGTAATCATAGAATTACTAACACTACTAACAACAATTATAATAATAATAATAATAATAATAATAATAATAATAATAATACCAATAATAATAATAATAATAATAGTAACAACAACAACAACCCAAAAACAAAGGCAACCCTTCCTAACCACAACATACCGGACGACACTCCAAATCCCACAACCACATAAACCGCACCACACACTCCGACTCCCAAATACCACACGTCACTCTAACCCCTTCGACACTATTCAATAATCAGCCAATGACTAATGACTAATATCACAAGAAAATAATAAAACATAACACGAAATATAACAGTAACATATAACACGTAATACAACACGAAAATCCTCCACGCTGCTCCTTCAGACTCGGGACTAACTCGGCTGCATGTCATTGCTGTTTGTCAGCGTCTCTCGCGAAGACAAAATCTACGCTGGAAGGTACGCACGACAAGGAAACTGTCTTGTTTTATCTATTGTATTGGAGGATGTGCGACTGAGACAATGCTACGCTTGAAGGTACGCATGGCAAAACAAAAAAAAACGGTTTTATGAGACCTTCTGTATTATGTAATATTAAAAGAAAAAAAAATGTAATTACGCTGGAGTGGTAGATCAGTAGATGGACTATCCAATTAATTTTATTCTTAATCTTATCGTAACCTAAATATGCAATGTACTGTCATTTAACGTCGTGGATATACATCATATCTATCAAAGTGTGCCTGCACCTGTGTTGGCCATGGCTAGATGAAACTAAGAATTAACATCCGCCAGATTGATCACCAGAAGAAGAAAGAAAGAAAGAAAGAAAGAAAGAAAGAAAGAAGGAAAGAAAGAAAGGAAAAAAAAAAATGAGCGAGATTCCTAACATCTGTAAACAGACTCCTTTCCCTCGTCATATACAAAACGAGCCATATATATACTTCAATTAAGCAAAATATCAAAGGCGTCGCCTGCCATAACGATCAATCCAACAATGAAAACATTCCTGGTATGACAAAAACATAAAAAACGAACAAAAACATCTAGTACAATGTTTACAAATACTTCTTAAATACTAGAGCTGACGAGTTCTTTTCGATAAGACGGAAAGACTCAGCAACGCGCTGATATTACCTTTTAAACAAACAAATGCAGAAATATACTACTGCTCGGGGGGAGGGGGGTCGAATCCTCAACAGGGGGTTCATATCCCTTTCCTTCCTTCTTTTCTTTTCTTCTTCATCATCATTACCATCATCATCATCATCATCACCATCATCATCATCATCATCATCCTCAGCATCACCCTCTTCATCCTCCTCTTCCTCTTCGTCCTCCTCTCCCTCCTCCTCTTCACCCTCCTCTCATTTCTCCTCATTATCCTCCTCTCCATCCTCCTCTTCACCTTCATCTTCTTCGTTCTAGCAACCAGCGTTAAAGTCAAGGCAATCAAAACTAACTAAACAACCCTCATTAAAACAACGACGATATCTGCAAAACACGCCTTGCAATCGCGTGTAAAACTCCTACGTTTAGGAAAAAAAAATCAATATACTTCACAATGCCAACTTACCCAAACATAACCAAACCGTAAG
>NC_061822.1:16756870-16759370 GCF_019202785.1 Penaeus chinensis
CTCTCTCTCTATCTCTCTCACTCTATCTCTATCTCTATCTCTATCTCTATCTCTATCTCTATCTCTATCTCTATCTCTATCTCTATCTCTCTCTCTCTCTCTCTCTCTCTCTCTCTCTCTCTCTCTCTCTCTCTCTCTCTCTCTCTCTCTCTCTCTCTCTCTCTCTCTCTCTCTCTCTCTCTCTCTCTCTCTCTCTCGCTCTCTCTCCCTCTCTTTCTACTTTACGTATTCTCGCTTTCTCTCACCTCCTTTTCCCGCTTCCTATTTTCACTTATATACCTCTCCATAACAAAAAACTTTCTTTCCCGTATCCGTCCTGTTTTCCACGCATAAGAAATACTGAGAGAAAGTAGAGACGAAAGACTAGGAAAGAAAAGCACACAAACACACACACACACACACACACACACACACACACACACACACACACACAGAAAGAAAGAAAGAGATGAGAGAGGAGAGAGGATAGGAGAAAGGAGAGGAGAGGAGAGAATAGAAAATACAGAAGCAATACATCAAAATAGAAAAGGGAAAACAGAAAACGAAAGAGAAAGAAGAGAAGACTAAAAATAGAGAAAGACCTGCAAAGAAAATGAGAAAGAGAAAATAGGAGATCGAAACCCAGTCCTTTCACTCGGCCTAATAAACACACACACACACACACACACACACACACACACACACACACACACACACACCACACCCACACCACACCCACACCCACACCCACACCCACACCCACACCCACACCCGCACCCGCACCCGCACCCGCACCCGCACCCGCACCCGCACGCGCACGCGCACGCGCACACGCACACGCACACGCACGCACACACACACACACACACAAACAAACACACACACACCTACTCAACGGTAAACAGCTGGACGACATAACAAGTATATTGTCAACCGGTGGAAGGGGGGAAGTAGGCTGGATAAACACGTACACACGCACAAACGGATACATACACACATACGCACACGAGCAGGCACGCACGCACACAAGCACACCCACCCAAACACCCCCACCTCACCCCCCCACACACACACACACACATTAGCCGCCCCCTCTCCACCCCCCTTTCTCTCCCTCTCCCCTTCACCCCCCCCCCCCCACACACACACAGCCTCTCCGGGGGAGCTTACATTCCCGAGAGATTTAGGCCACCTCCTTCCTCTCATCCTGGGCACGTCGGGCGGCGGGGGGAGTGGGGGGTGCGGGGGTGGGGTGAGGGGGGGTGCGGGGGTGGGGGAAGTCATCGAGCCACCGTATCGCTGGTTCGGCTTTCAAGGTGGCAGCATCGACAACGCTAGTGAACAACGACTACTGCCATCACCTCAATGGCAACAGGGCGGCAACGACTATCGTACACTGACAACGACAGCAGTGACAACATAAATGACGATGACAACAACAACAACAATGGCAACAACAACAACAGCGACGGCAACAACAATCGACAAGACATCTACGATAGCTCAAGAGAGAATGTTCAAGATGTACAAATGACAACAACAACAAAAACAACAAACATGGAAACAAGAGGACGACGACAATAACGGAAATCGTTCCAGTGATGAGCAGAATCTTTGAAATGCAATCTAAATGTTGCAATGATGGTTATTGTGGTAAGAGGTAGCCAAGGAGAAAGAGAGAAAAAGAATAAAAAATATATATACCGTAAAAAAAAAAAAAATCTACTCTATCATAAATACATTTTTGCAAGATAATAATCATCATAATAAAGACTACTAATAGAGATACAAACGTATATCAGAATTATTTTTACTCCAAATAAAGAACGCCGCATGAAGACACCCGACGTCAAAATACTGAACGCGACGTCAACACTTATAAACGTCTACAGTAAGAGGAACATGAGATCTGGGTTTCCTTTTTTTCTTCTTCTTCTTTCAGAAATTCAGCATGGTCTCTTATTTATTTATGTTTTTAGAGGTGCTTAGATTGTATATCTAGTCTGCCTCCTCCTTCCCATTTCTTTCTTTCTTTCTTTCTTTCTTTCTTTCTTTCTTCTATCTATCATTTTGTCTGTCTGTCTGTCTGTCTGTCTGTCTGTCTGTCTGTCTGTCTGTCTGTCTGTCTGTCTGTCTGTCTGTCTGTCTGTCTGGCAGTCTGTCTGTCTGTGTGTGTGTGTCAATCTGTCTGTGTCTGTCTGTGTCTGTCTCTGCCTGCCTGCCGGTCTCCCTCTCCTTCCTATTAATTTACAAACACAACAATCCACCACCTCACATCCCCTTAGCCTTACACAAAAAATATATATAATAAACAGAAACACGACGCCTGGAATTCACGGCCCCTGTTTAAACAATAAACTTTTTTTTTTCCTCTCCCCTAATTCACCTGTTTTATGACGTCGTTTCATATCCAGCCACTAGTCGAGACGCCCGCGGGATCCGCACAACACGCGCTTTATCCCTCAAAAAATATATATAAATAAGTAAATCAATTAATCATTAATTTAAAAAACTAAAAAAC
>NC_061822.1:16794370-16800541 GCF_019202785.1 Penaeus chinensis
CGTGCGGGTCGAGTGCGTGCCCTGCGAGGCCGGCTCAGCCTCGCCGCGCCCTGGCCTCCGCTTCCTTCGCCCTCGCCTGTTATCCCGGCAGCCTCCCCCCCTTGCGGGCCGGCCAGCTGACCACCGCGCCAACCGCAGAGGCGGGGCTGGTAATGAAGGGGTGGTCCTTCGGGGTATCCTGATGAGAAGGGAGGGAGGGGGAGGGAGGGAAAGGAGGAGGAGCTCGGCGGTGGTCCTTCTAGGCTTCTCCGGTGGTCCGCGCACACACGCACGCACTCACACACTCCAAGCATCGAGGACGTCTTCGGAAACGAGGCAACACTCGATACTTGTCCTGTTCTTGTCTTCCCGAAGCAGCAGGTAGTCTTGTCGGCCGGTGGTAATGAGGGTCCCATCCCGTTGGACGAAGGGTTGGCTTTGGCTTGCCTTGGCATAAGGTCACTCTCTCGTAATCCAAGTTCTTCTAGACACGATAAATTTACGTGGTCGCTAATATCGCCGACGAAACAGTCCTGTCCTGAAGCCTCGGCTGATGGTGGGCGAAGAGCGGTTCATTTGTCGCGTAAACAGAGCCGTCTTTGCTTACACCTTCCCGCGGCTCGTGTTTGCTCTGGCATCGGCATCGTCAGAAGCCCGGCGCGTCAGACGATACTCAGACGGAGTCGTTGGTGGTCCCTCGCCCTTTCCCTCCCCCCTTTCCTTCCGAGGTGGTCCTGTGCGTCATCCGTCCAGATGGCGAGGAGGCGCTGTGGGCGGGACGGAGGGGGTGGGCGCGGGGGACGTCCCAACGTGATGGTGTCAAGAGGCCTTGCACAATGTAATTATTATTAGGTCTGCACTGCTAATAGGGACACACACGTCAAAAGTCGTGAGACTGCCAGAAGCTGATACAGTTCACGAACAACAATACAGTAATTAGGGGGCCGCATGGCAATTTCGTGGGGGTGTAAATACGTACAGTACCACAAAATGATGGTGGAATAATAGTGATCCTTACTACCGCGTGGCACAGCTGGGTTAAAGGACAAAGAGTCCATGTCTAGGGTCATCATTAGGACCTGACTCATGTACATTCGTGGAACACGCTCACGTGTGTATACGTGATATATGCGTGCGTGTCTCTCTCTCTCTATCTCTTTCTCTCCCTCTCTTTGTGTGTGTGTGTGACAAAAAAGACAAACACAAACACACACATACACACACACACATACCCACACACACATACACACACACACACACACACACACACACACACACACAGAGAGAAAGAGAGAGAGAGAGAGAAATAGAGAGAGAGAGAGAGAGAGAGAGAGAGAGAGAGAGAGAGAGAGAGAGAGAGAGAGAGAGAGAGAGAGAGAGAGAGAGAAAGAGAAAGAGAAAGAGAGAGAGAAAGAGAGAGAGAGAGAGAGAGAGAGAGAGAGAGAGAGAGAGAGAGAGAGAGAGAGAGAGAGAGAGAGAGAGAGAGAGAGAGAGAGAGAGAGAGAGAGAGAGAGAGAGAGAGAGAGAGAGAGAGAGAGAGAGAGAGAGAGAGAGAGGAGAGAGAGGGAGGGAGAGAGGGAGGGAGAGAGGGAGGGAGAGGGAGGGAGAGGGAGGGAGAGGGAGGGAGAGAGGAGGGAGGGAGGGAGGGAGGGAGGGAGGGAGGGAGGGAGGGAGGGAGGGAGGGAGGGAGGGAGGGGAGGGGAGGGAGGGGAGGGAGGGGGAGGGGGAGGGGAGGGGGAGGGGGAGAGGGAGGGAGAGGGAGAGGGAGAGAGAGAGAGCAATTGGGTGAGACTGTGACAGACTTGATTTTGAAAATATACGCATTATATACACAATGTAAACACATGAGCTACGCCTAAGTAACCTGTACAACAATCCACATAAAGTGTAACATATACAAGGACAAAAAATATCAATGGGGCAGTTAATATCACAAGATTAAACTAGACATAAAAGTTTAACATAGCAGTGCATGTATTTTCCCTATAATGAGTGACTGAATGAATGGATTTGAGTCTGTGAAAGTTATGATTGAACGCGTGCTTTAGGCTTTCCCCAACTCTCCATCTGCGCCTTTGTATTTCTCTAGTACTCGAAATGCTATATGACCTTAGATGTCCCGCAAATTTATTTATTCCAACCGTTAACCATCTAAGACTCGAAGGAAGAGGCAAGTGAGTAACCGATGACGTAATCACTTAATATACCGCAGCGTAAAAGCATACTAGCGACGATTGACAAGGCCGAAAAAATATATATATAAATAGAAAATCAATCAGGACATTGATAGAAAGTCAATCATGATCTAGGCGCCTCTAGACGTTTAATAGCAAATCAGGATACAGAAAATTCAGGAGGTAATATTGCATACGGGCTGGTCTGCGCAACAGATGCGGCGAGGTCACGCAGAGCCGGCAAATATGACGACCACAATGCAGTAGACAGGAGATAGTAGTGAAGTAGATAGAAGTTAAGGAGATAGTAGTTAAGTAGAGAGAGAGGAGAAGAGAGGGGATGGTACAAATCGGTAGATAATAAATAGCAGTTAAGTAGACAGTAGATAGCAGTTGAAGCATAGAGTAGATAGCAAATAACAATTAAGTAGATAGTAGATAACAGACAGCTGTTAAGTAGATAGCAGAAAGCAGTTGAAGTAGATAGCAGTGAAGTATATAGTAGACAACAATTGAGTAGATAGTACACATCAATTCAGCAGATAGTAGAAAGCAGTTAAACAGATAGCAGACCTTGACACAGGAAGAGCAGAATAATGAAATCTAACAAGTAACGCGCGAATACCGATCCTATTTCCGCCCAGCCTTGCAGTAACGAAGGTCGTACGGAACAGGCTATTCAGAAAGAATTCGGGTGACAAAAGCAACGTGCATTAGCAGTGCCGGTCCTGGCGGAGGGAAGGGGGGGGGGGGAGATGAGAGGGGAAGGGAAGGTAGGTGAAGAGAAAGGAAAGGAAAGGAAAGGAAAGGAAAGGAAAGGAAAGGAAGGGAGGGGAAGAGAAGAGAGGGGAAGGGAAGAGAGGTAAGGGGGGAAAGGGGAGGGAGAGTAGCGGAGGGGAGGGGAGGGGAGGGGAGGGGAGGGGAGGGGAGGGGAGGGGAGGGGAGGGGAGGGAGGGGAGGGGAGGGGAGGGGAGGGGAGGGGAGGGGAGGGGAGGGGAGAGAAGACAAAAGAAAAGAAGATCCGAGACTAGACTACAGAAGAAAAGACAAGAGAGAGGGGGGTGGGGTGGCATTGCAGGGTCACGAATCCGTCGTCCCCACGTCACCTCGACTTTTATTACCGCCTATGACTTATGCGGGCCCCTTCACTCGCCCTCAACTGAAGGTCGTTCGCATAGGTCCGGCGCACGCGGCGGCAGAGCGGGGTTGCGGCACCCTCGCCCGCTGACCTCACCTCTCGTTGTGACTGGCAGTTCCTAGTTGCGGGCTAGGAAGTGGGTGCTTTTTTAAAGAGGGGAGGGGGATAGGCGTGGGGAGGGAGATGCGTGTGGGGAGGGGAAGGGAGATGGGCATGGGGAGGAGGATGGGCGTTGGGAGGGAAATGGGCGTGGGGAGGGGAAGGGAGATGGGCGTGGGGAGGGGAATGGGCGTGGGGAGGAGGATGGGCGTTGGGAGGAGGATGGGCGTGGGGAGGGGGATAGGCATGGGGAGGGGGCTGGGGGTGGGGAGGGGCGTCGTGTGGGGTGCCGGTGGGTTGGACGCGGCTGATGTATAATCATCCGCGCCCTGTTGATTACTAGGGTCACATTGGTGGCTCTATATCCGGCGTGGGCGTCGCCGCGGATCATGACATCACCCCTAGTACCCCCTCCTCCCCGCCCCTCCATGTGGTTCATCAGGATAAAATGTCTGCGGAAAAGGGGGGAGGGTGGGGATGTACATAAGGGGGAGGGGGGTGGATGGTGTCATCCCCACCCGTACATAAGCGTTACTGGGAAAACAAAGGTGTCACGGCCATCACAACCCTCGATCTATGCTTTCCAATCGGGGGAAAAGGGGATAACAAGGGGATAAAAAAAGAGCAACAAAATACAAACACGTGTTTTGTTGACTGAAATGTAATAGAAGCCCACGGTATATACATCATCGTTGCCTCCTAGCTCGCATTACTCACTTCCCTTCCCTTGGTGCTTTTGCTTCATCTGTTGCTTCGCCCTCTCTTCTCATTTCCACTATCCCTTCCCCTCTTTCCCCTTTCTCTCTTCTCTCAACCTTACATTGATCCTATTCCCTTCCCCTTCCTCCCTTCCTCTTCTTCTGGCCTATATCACTGGCCTTGTTCTGTTCCCTTATCCTTCCTTCTTCCGTTTTCTTCTCTTCCCCTTCCCTTCCCTTTCCTTGTACTGTTCTGTTTGTTCTCCTCCCTGTTCTCTTCTGTTTTGTTGTTTCCTTTTACTTGTTCTTGTTTGTTATCTTCCTTTTCATTGCCCTATTCTGTTCTGTTTTGTTCTGTTTCCTTTCCTTGTCATGTTCTGTTTGTTCTGTTCCCTTCCATTGCTCTCTTCTGTTCTCTTCTATTCCCTTCCCTTTCCTCGTTGTTCTATTTTGCCCCCTTATCTTACCCTTTTCCCGTATATCATTATTTCCCTTCTATTGTCTTCTATGCCTTCTTATTCTTCTCCTTGTTCTTTGTGTAATCTGTTCTAGTCTATTCTGTTCTCTTTGTTCATTATTCAACTTACTCCGTTCTGTTCTCCTTTAATCTGTTTCACTATCCTCGTACTTATTCTTTCTCTTTTATTCCTTTCCTTTCCGTTATTTTCTGTCCTCTTCCGCTCCGCTTTGCTCCCTTTCCCCTCCCACCACCCCCTCCCTCACCTCCTCCTTCACAAGCTCTTCTCCCCCCCCCCCCCCCCCCGACTCATCCAACCATCCCACGCTCTCCTATCTATCTGCACTTCCCTTCTTACTTACACTCCCCCTCATACTTTCTACCCCCCCCCCCCTTCACTCCTGTCGCATCCCTCGATAGTCACACTCTTCCCCTATCCTCTATCCCTTTATCCATTCTCTCCCCCCTTTCTCCTATCTTTTCTCCCTTTCCATATCATCTTTCCCTCTCCCCATTCTCTCCTCCCTTCCCCCATCCTCTGTCCTCTTCCCTATCCTCTATTCCTCTCCCATCCTCTTCTCTATCCTCTCTCTCTCCATCCTCACTTCTCTACCCTATCACCTATACCTCTCCCCATCCTCTATTCCTCTTCCTATACTCTATCCCTCTCCCCTGCCTCTCTCCTCTTCCCTATCCTTTATCTCTCTCCCCTCCCTTCCCAATCCTCTCTCCTCTTCCCTTAGCTTCTATCTCTCTCTCCTCCCTTTCCTCTTCCCTACAATTTATCCCCCTTTCCCATCCTCTCCCCTCATGCATCACATCCCTCAGCCTTCCCCCTCTCCTCTCCTCGGGGAATACACAAACCACAGCGTCACATCACCTTGCCATAAAAAAAACTTATATCCGGCCTTGCTAACTTGCGTCCCCTCAAAAAAGATTCTCTTTACGTTGCCACGTGACTTCCGTGTCACGGATGACTCGCCGCTGCTCTTCCCGCTAAGTCACCTACACGTGACTTATCTCGCCGTGGAGGAGGAGATCAATGCGGCGTTCAAGTGCTTCGTCGGCGCCGACCTCGGGACCTGAAGACCCCGGTGGACAAGATTCATTTATGGGGCTCGAGGGAAGGAGGAAAAGGCAGATGGAGGGGCGGGGGATGGAGAGAAGGGATAGAGGGAGGATGGGGGGATGGGGGGATGGGGGAGGGGGGAGGAGGCAGGCAGGCATGGAAGGATGTGGGGAAGGAGAAAGAGGTGGGAGGAGAGAGATGGAGGAAGGGGACGAAGGAAAGAAAAGGGAGTGAAAGATAGAACGGGAAGGAAGGGGGAATAAGGGAAGACAGGATTTATTTATGGGGGTTAAAGGAAGGAGGGAAGGAGTTGAAGGAGGGAGGAGAGAAGGATGGGAAGGAAGAGACGAAAGAGGTGTGTGAGGTAGGGGACGAAAGGAAAGCAAGGAGATAGGGAGGGAGGGAGGGAGGGAGAGAAGGGAAGATAAGTTTCAGTCACGGGGTCTAAGGAAAGAGGGATAGGGGGATGGGGGAGGAAAAGAGAAGGATGTGAGGGAAGAGAGGAAGGGGACGAAGGGAAGGAAAGGAGAGAGAGAGATAGGAAGGGAAGGGGGGAG
>NC_061822.1:16815641-16819041 GCF_019202785.1 Penaeus chinensis
CCTGTTGAAGGACCGTGGAAGGGAAAAAAATATCTCTTCAAACGCGGAAGTCTAAATGCGATTACTTCATTGATTGTCATGTCATGTCATGTGTCTTCATGGACCTTTTTCTTTTTAATATATATCTTTCTCTATTCTTTTTTTTTTCTTTTTTTTGAGTTTTCAAGTCTCTTTTACTGTCTCATTCAACCAGCTGTGTCCTTGTGGCATCGGGGCGTGCGAGTCACTCAAGATGCTAAATAATGCGATGGCATTGTGGTGGTTTAAGTGAGGGTGGGGAGGGGGGGTGAAGGGGGGAGGGGGTAGAGATGCGTTTGAGGAACATCAGGATCGTTCTCGAGAAGGAGCTGTTGACGCCTTCGTGATAGTGCTTCGTTGATAGATTGGGCGAATAGAAAGCGTTAAGTCTGATTTTGTCTGTGTCTTTAGAACTCCTCTAAATATAAGTTATTGCTTCACTGCTCTTCCTCTCGAGTGGCAATAATCCTTATCCTCCTCCTGCTGATTATTCTCTTTCTCATTCTCTTCTTTTTACTAGTCCCCCTCTCCCTTCCCCTCTCACTCTCTCCCTTGTCCCTCCTTCTTCCTCTCACTCTCTCCCTAGCCCCTCCTTCTCCCTCTCCCCTCCTCTCCCTTCCCCCTTCCACTCCCTCTCACCCGTCCCCCCTCGCCTCCCTCTCTCTGTCCCTCCCCTCCCCCCTCCTTCCTCTCCTTCTCCCCCTCCTCCCTGTTCCTCTCCCTCTCCCCCTCCTCTCTGTTCCTCTCCCTCTCCCCCTCCCCCTCCCCTCCCCCTCCTCTCCCTACCCCTCTCTCCCTCTCCCCCTCCTCTTCCTACCCCTCTCTCCCTCTCCCCCTCCTCTTCCTACCCCACTCTCCCCCTCCCCTTCCTCTCCCTCTCCCTCTCTCTCTCTCTCTCTCCTTTGTATAATGCGTCAGAGGTCCCATAATAGCAAGCTAACATCCTATACTATTCCCACTGTTCAATTTTTTTTAAGCAAAATCAGCTTTTTTGTTTGCACTGCAGACCTGTTTTTGTCAGCAAATCCCATCCCGTGAAAGTGACATTAATGGTGATAATGAGCCGTTGATGATAGTGATTACGAGGGCCGCTCTCTTGCGCGTCAGGATCCCCGCGGTGTAGAAAAAGCAAGTGGCATCGCGAGCGCAAGGCACTTTCATTAACACAACGGACTTAATTGCTGGGTACGACCTTGTTTGGCAGAGCGGAGCACGGGGCCTGGGAGTGACCTCGTTATCGGCTGCCTGATAGGAGAATAATTATTTAATTGTCCAGCCCGAAATCCGACAGCCTCGACTGCATCGCATTGTTGGGGGCGATGCTGTTGGTGATAATGGCTGGAGGGCGAGGAGAGGTTCGGAAGCCACGCGTTTGCACGATTCATTTCCGTGTTCTGTCGGCGGCGGTCGGGATGCTGCTGGGGCCGAGGGAGTACGTAGGGGAGGGGGGGAGCATGGTGTGTGTGTGTGTGTGTGTGTGTGTGTGTGTGTGTGTGTGTGTGTGTGTGTGTGTGTGTTTATAGATATATGGATTGATTGATTGATTGATTGATTGATTGATTGATATATCGATAGATTGATAGATAAATAGATCACTACATATTTCGAGAGAGGTTGATAGATAGATAGATGGAGAGAGAGAGAGAGAGAGAGAGAGAGAGAGAGAGAGAGAGAGAGAGAGAGAGAGAGAGAGAGAGAGAGAGAGAGAGAGAGAGAGAGAGAAGGGGAAAATAATTTACAATCATACCCAAAGGAATGGCTGGTGGCACTGCATGCTTAAAGGAATTTAGGGGCCGGAGCGGAGCAGGTATTAACAATATTATAAGTCTCCTTACGAAGTGATTTCAGAGGGAAATGGTACTCTGCGGCTGCTGGGGAATTATAGAAGATTTTTTTTTTTTCGTTAATTGGTAAAGGGGTTATGTAATGAGAGCTGTGGGAGATAGCGCATAACGTGTGCGTGTTTATAAATATGGTTTTGTATAAGTATTGGTTTTCTACTACACGCCGATGCAGTTTGGATTGAATGAATGAGGGTGCGTGTCAAGGGGTTTCATGCTATATTTATTATATATATATATATATATATATATATATATATATATATATATATATATATGTTATAGATTGCGCGTCGAGGTAATAGATAGGAATTAGTAGGGTAGTAGGAGTAGGAGTAGGAAAGTGCGTGCGTGCGTGTGCGTGCGTGCGCGCGTGTGCGTGCGTGCGTGTGTGAGCGTGTATGTATATATATGTATATGTATATGTATGTGCCCTTTTGTGCCTCTCTGCCCGAGTTCCCCAGTCACACCATGTCTGAGCAGGCGACAGTCGAGACAATATTTATGGCAGTCGGGAGTTACCTGGGTCACGTTCTTCACCCTAGTTATTTAGGTATTGTAGAGTGGATAAGGTTGGGGTAGGGTAGGGAGGGTGACCTTTTGCCTCTCCCTCCCTCCCTCCCCCTTCCCCAACCCCATTTGTAATGTTATCGAGGTTGTTCATCGATGTCTTTTGGGTGTTGATCGAGACTGATGAAGTGTTAAAGTGGTGGAGTATTAGGTAGATTGGTGGAGTGTTAGTTAGAGCGATGGAGTGTTAAAATGATGGTGCACAGGTCTGACGGAAGGAGTATTCGTGTGAGTGATGGGGAAGGGAGAAAAGGGGGAGGGGGGAGTAACTGCTTTGCAATTGCAGAAGGAGATGGAGTTGATAATCAGAACGAGGATGATAAGATGTAATGGTGATGATTAATGTAATTTTAATGTAATGTAATGTTACTGTGATGTTAGTTAATGTAATGAGGATGGTTATTAATATGCAGTTAATAATAATCAGAACGAGAATGATGAGAGAAAATAACGATTAATAGAAAGTTGATAATCACAGCGAAAATAATAAGAAAATAATGATGACGATAATCAGGACGAGAGTGAAAATAGAATAATGACGATGATTGATTAATATAAAGTATGGGGTTTATGAAATAGCGACAGAAGCAGCTGCAATAGTAAAATAATGATATAATAATAATAATGATAATAATAATAATAATAATAATAATACAAAATACAAAAAAGCTGATGAAGAATGGGTTTCTTGCCAAGATTTCTCTCTCCAGTAGGCTCATGGGGCGTGGGGAAGGGATGATTCAGCTGAAGTTATGAGAGACCGCCAAGAAATGAGAGAGGGAGAAGGAGAGTGAGGGGGAGAGGAAGGGGGTTAGAGTGGGGGAGAGGGATATAGGGAGGTTGGGAAGAGAGGGAGCGAGGAAGAGGGAGAAATTATATATAGAGAGAAATGAGAGAGAGAGAGAAATATGAGAGAGAGAGAGAAATGAGAGAGAGAGAGAGAGAGAGAGAAATGAGAGAGAGAGAGAGAG
>NC_061822.1:16819141-16836641 GCF_019202785.1 Penaeus chinensis
TTCCATGTTTTATCTTCCCTCCTCAGCTCTTCCCCTCGTTAGCGTTTTGCCTTTGTCTGATCGCACAAAGAACCTCGAGCATTCATTCCCCTTCTTTTTCCTCTTTTTCTTTTTATTTGCATGTATGTTAATCTGTCTTCGTGCGGTTCCTCTCACAAGCGGGAATAAGCGTCCTCGATGCGTGTTCAGTCTCCTGGGGGAAGCGAACGCGCCCCTTTGTCTGCGTCTTTGTAGTTTTTTTTGTGTTTTTTTTTTTTTGTCATTTCAGGGGAGTGTTTTGTTGTTGTTGCTATTGTTGTTGCTATTATTATTATTTATCATTATTATTATTATTATTGTTGTTGTTGTTGTTGTTGTTGTTGTTGTTGTTTTTTGTTATTATTGTTTTTAATATTATTATTATTGTTGTCATTATTATTATTATTATTATTATTGTTGTTGTTGTTGTTAATGCTAGTTTTATTATTTTTATTGTTATTGTTGTTGCTAGTATTATTGTTATTATTATTATTATTATTATTATTATTATTATTATTATTATTATTTTTAAATACGAATTATTATTTTTTATTGCTGTTATTATTATAACTATGATTATTGTTGTTGCTGTCTGTTATTTTTGTTATTATTATTGTTGTTGTTGTTGTTGTTGTCATTATTATCGTCCGCATTTCATTATCATTAGTATTATTGTTATTATTACTGTTATTTTTTAAATTTTAAACTATATTATTAAAAATTTAAATTACAATTAAATTATTTTTATATTTAGTAGTAGTATTAATTCCCAGTAAAGGTAGTAGCAGCAGCGACAGTATTCTGTCGGTTTATTCTTGGAATGCTTGGGAGGGGCCTCGTCTGGACTGACACGCACGCACGCACACACACACACACACACACACACACACACACACACACACACACACACACACACACACACACACACACACACACACACACACACACACACATACATACATATATACGTCATGTGATGTCGATCCGTCTGTTTACTCGTTCTTGTCATCTCCTCGCGATGCCTTTTATCGATGACGTGTCCCCTCCCCACCCCCCTCCCTCCACGCCTTCCCCTTTTTCCTCGTGCCTTTGCGATCCGCGACGTGATTTGACGCCTCGACGGTACGTGTCCGTCGGGGGAATGGAGCGAGAGGGGCGTCCCTGTGATCCCCCGTCGGCCAGGGTTGCCCTTTCGTTAATTTCGTTTTGGGTGGAGGCGTGATTGCCGGGGTTATTGCATGGTGTCTGCCGAGCCTGGAGGTCGCTACTGCAGTCCCGAGTTCTGGGATTTTTTCCTCAAAGTCTCTCGAATCTCCTTCCTCTTGTCGTGTGCTTGTGTGGCAGTGCTTGCAGTTCCCGTGTACGTCTGTGTGTGTGTGTGTGTGGTCCTCGGTTGAAATTGGCTTTTTCAATTTTTTGTTTAGGAGGAGGGAGGGTGTGTGTCAAAGGGTTAATGTAGCTATACCATCGATCTTGTGCACACGTGACTCAGGGGCGAAGACGATGCAGAGCCGGAAATGAGGCGCCATGATGTTTTCCTCGCTATTGCCTTGACATTGGGAGTGAACAACCCGCCCAGCCTTTTTTTTTTATTCGATTTTTTTTTTTTTTTTTTTTTTTTTTTTTTAAGATACCTCTCCATCTCGCTGTCGCCTGGAACCTGGTTTCCACCCGAACCTCGCCTCGTCTCTAGTCTCCTATTCCTTCCTTTATTATCCTTTCTTTTCGGTTCTTCTTCGTTCTCTCTCCTTCTACTTCCTCCTCCTCTCTCTACCCTCTACCTTCGGTCCGTAAATAGAATCATTTCTTCCTCCTCCTCCCTTTTCTCCTTTTCCTCCTCCTTTTCCTCTTCATTTTCTTCCTTCTCCTCTTCCCATTCCTCTTCCTTCTCCTTTTCCTCCGCTTTTTTCTTCTACTCCTCTTTCTTTTCCTCCCTCCTCCCTCCTTCACCTCCTTTTCGTCCTCCTCCTCCTCCGCCTTTTCCTCCTCTTCCTCCGCCTTTTCCTCCTCCCCCTCCTCCCCCTCCACCCGTCATGCTATTACTCACACCTGCCTCTCCAACTCCTCGCTTTCTGCTATTCTCCTCCTCCTCCTCCTCCTCTTCCTCCCCTTCCTCCTCCTCCACTTTAAGCTCCATCTCCTCCTCCATCTCTTCCTCCTGCTCCTCCTCCACTTTAAGCTCCATCTCCTCCAACATCTCCTCCTCCTCCTCGTCCTCCTCCACTTTAAGCTCCACCTCCTCCTCCATCTCTTCCTCCTCCTCCTCCTCCTTGTTTATCCAGGAGGGCGTCGCCATCTCGCCCCGGTTATTTCCCGCATTTTCCTGCCGCCTCTTCCATTTCTCACGCTCTGCTCCCCTTCTTAAACCAATCAGTATGTTCTCCACTTAGCTCTCCGAGACGCGACAGTCCTGTTTATTTGGCTTCCACGTTGTTTATGTCACGTTTTGTTTTTCCTTTCTTTTTCTTACTTTATTGCTCTCTCTGTCTGTCTGTCTGACTGTCTCTGCCTCGGATTTTGGTGTTAAATCTCTCTCTTTCTCTCTCTCTCTCTCTCTCTCTCTCTCTCTCTCCTCTCTCTCTCTTCTCTCTCTCTCTCTCTCTCTCTCTCCCCACTTATCCCTCTCCCTCCCCCTCCCCCTCCCCCCTCCCTCCCCTCCCCTCCCCCTCTCCCTCCCCCTCCCCTCCCCCTTCAGCTCCCTCCCTCCCTCCCTCCCTCCCTCCCTTACTTCCCCCTTCCGACTCCTCTTTGGGTGAGTGTCCTGCCAACCACAACACCAGCATTCCACCCCGCCAGGCCCAGGAGACGTCGGGGAGAATGACTTGGGGAGGAGCAGAGGAAAAGAGGGGGAGATGGGAGGAGGTGGAAGGGAGAAAGGGGGAGATGTGAGGAGAAGAGGAGATATAGGGAAGGGATGGCGGGAGAGAAGAGGGAAGATGGGAAGAGGGGAGATGGAGAAGGGGAGGGAGGAGAGAGTGTAAGGGGAAAGATGGGAAAGGGGAGGAAAGAGCGATGAGAAAAGAGCAGATGAGAGAGAAGAGGAGAGATGGAAGAGGGGAGGAGGAAGAGGGGAGATATAGAAGGAGAGCGGGGAGAGAAGAAGAAAGAGGGGGAATCGGAGGGAGGAGAGAGGGAAAGGGGATAGATGGACAGGGGGAAGGGAAGAGAGAAGAAATGGGAAGGGAAGGAGGGAGAAAAGAGAAAAGAGAGGAAGGGTGGAAGAAGAAAGGTGAGTGAGAAGAGGGGGAAGGATGGAAGGAGTGAAAAAAGGGAGAAAAGTGGAGAGAAGAGGCAAGAAAACAAAGACAAGTTGAAAGGGTTAGAGAAAAAGAAGAGGAAAAGAGGACAGGAGAGGGAAGAGAAAAAAATGACAAGAATAAGAGACGATAGAGAAGGAGACGTGGGGAGGGAAGAGAAGTAAAAGAGAAAAGAGGAGAGATTAGAATATGAGAAGAAGGGAGGGGAGAGAAGGAGAAAAAAGAAAGAAGAGGAGAAAATGAAGAATAAGAAGAAGAAATGAAGGACGCAGACGCAGAGAACAGAAGTGCAACAGGTAAACAGGAGAGGGGGAGGAGGAGTAGGGAAATAAAGCTGAATAATGAAAGTGAATTTGTAGATGAGGAGGAGGAGGAGGAGGGCAATGAACGAGACTATCCGAGGCAGCGGGAGCACATGCGACCCCCCCTCCTCCTCCCATCCCCTGCCCCCCTCCAACCGCCCCCACTTACCTGACTGACTAAGGAGGTGTGTCCGTGGCCGGGGGAGAGGGCGAGAGGGGGAGGGGGGAGCGCGGTAGAGGGAAGATGGAGAGGGAGACGGCAGGGTAGCGGGGAGAAGGAAGGAGAGCGGGGGAGAGGGAAGGGGAGCAGAGAGAAGGAAGGGCAGGGGGAGAGGGAAGGGGAGCAGAGAGAAGGAAGGGCAGGGGGAGAGGGAAGGGGAAAGGGGAAAGGGTAGTGGAGAAGTAGGGAAAGGGAGAGGGTAGTGGAGAAGTAGGGGGCAGGAGAGAGGGAAGGGGAGCGAGGCAGGATAGAGGGGGCCGGGGAGTGGAGAGGTAGAAGGGTGTATAAAGATCAGTTACATCTTCCTCTGGTCATTCCCCGGGAGTCTGTATCCTTAAGGCGAGCTGGGCTAAGGACCCGCGTTCCTGAAGGGGTTTATAGAGGAAGAAGGAATTGAAATAGAGAGAGAACGGGGCAACGATTTGGAGGGAATGATAGGGAGGGAAGTGATAAGTGAGAGAGAATAGAGAAGAGGAGGGGAGGAATGAGAGAAGAAGAAAAAGAAGAAAGGGGAAGACGAGGAAGAAGAAATAGAGAGAGAGAGAGAGAAGAGAGAGAGAGAGAGAGAGGAGAGAGAAGAGAGAGAGAGAGAGAGAGAGAGAGAGAGATGAGAGAGAGAGAGAGAGAGAGAGAGAGAAGAAGAGAGAGAGAGAGAGAGAGACGCAGGAAAATAGAGCTAAATTAAGTAGAAATAGTCCCTCGAACAAAGAAACAGGAAGAGGAAAGGAAGCAGATGAAGTGTAGAAGTAGAAGAATGGACGAATTAACAAAGAGAAGAGCCGGAGAAGAATGAGGAGGTGAGAGAGCGTAGGATGAGGATGGCGAAGGACTCTAGGCTGAAGGACTCTCCCACGTTGCAGAGGCTGTTATATAATATATATCGAAGGACCGGATATTGCAGTGTTGGGAGGCCCCGTGGTTACCTTCGAGTGGCCGTGAGGGAACCTCTCCTCCCCTTCCCTGTTTTACTGACCCCCGTGACGCACTGAGTAAAGATTTGGTTCTCTATTATGGGGGCATAAACCGTGCCCCCCCCCCCCCCCTCCTCTTCCGCTGCCCATTCGGACTCGCTTCTCTCCTGACTCCCCACGAACACTCTTGGCTGCAGATTCCCCCTCACGCGCGGTATGGGTCACACCTCTTCTTTCGTATTTCGTGGCTTCGAGCCCCCGCCCCCTCCTCCCCGTCCCCCAGCCTTCGTCCTGAGGAGTCCGACAGCGGGGACATTGCACAAATCAGGAAGAAGGACATACTGATCAGTTACCCTGCTATCGCACTTTCTTGCCTCGTACTTTTTGATGGGAGAGCGACCTTCGCGTCGGTCACGTGACCCTGAAGTGCTACAGCGGGTCGTGGCTTGTGCAGTGTCATTGTCCCGCGTCCTCCGTCATGGTCCAGCACTTACCTGGAAGACAGCTCTCCCTCCTCCTCCTTCTCCTCCTCTCCTCCTCCTCCTCCTCCTCCTCCTCCTCCTCCTCCTCCTCCTCCTCCTCCTCCTCCTCCTCTTCCTCCTCCTCCTCATCCTTCTACTCTCCTACTCTCTCTCCCTCCTTCCCAGTCTCCTCCCTCTTTCCCTGTCTCATACCTCTCTCCTTCCCTCCTTCCCATCTTTCCTGTCCCGTCTCACCCTCCCTCCCTCCTTCCCTGTCCCCTCTCTACTTCCCTCCCTCCTTCCATGTTCCCTCTCTCCCATCCTCCCTCCTTCCCTCCTTCCCTCCATCCATGTCCCCTCTCCCCTACGTCGTCCCCTTCCCTATAGCCCCTACCACACCCTTGATTCCTCCCCCTCCTCACCTTCCCCCTCTCTCTCTCTCTCTCTCTCCTCCCTCCCTCCCTCCCTCCCTCCCTCCCTCCCTCTCCCTCTCCCTCTCCCTCTCCCTCTCCCTCCTTCTCTCTCCTTCTCCCTTCCCTCCCTCCCTCCCTCCCTCCCTCCCTCCCTCCCTCCCTCTCCCTCTCTCCCTCGCCCTCTCTCCCCTCTCTTCCTCTCTCTCTCCCTCTCTCCTCTCTCTCTCCCCTCTCCTCCTCTCTCTCTCCCTCTCCTCCTCTCTCTCTCCCTCTCCCTCTCTCCCTCTCCCTCTCTCCCTCTCCCTCTCTCCCTCTCTTCCCCTCTCTCTCTCCTTCTCCCTCCCTCCCTCCCTCCCTCCCTCCCTCCCTCCCTCCCTCCCTCCCTCCCACTCCGTCTTTACACTCAATCTCGCCTCCCTCCTCCTCCTTCATCAGTACCCCCCTCCCCATCTCCCCCACGTACGTGTATCCACGTGGGGGTTGTCTACCTGCTTTGTTCCTCATCCGTGTCACTCCGCCAGCGTTCTTCACCTTCCTAATTACTAGCTCTGGAAGTTGGCTGAACCTGATGATGGCTCTAGACTCTGTGCAAGGAGCTTTAAATTGTATGGGATTTTCTGTTGTGGTGGTGGTGTTAGATTTTTTTTTTTTTTTGTTCAGGTATATATTTATTTGTTTATTTGATTTTATTTTGTTTTACTATATTTGATGTTTTCGTCATGTTGGGGTAGTCGCGGTTTAGGGTAAGGGATAGGGGGGGGGGGCAAGGTAGAAGGAATGGGGAGTTAAGGATGAGGGAAGGGGGGTGGGGGTTAGTTGAGGAAGGAGCCTGGGACGTCGTTAAGGAAGGTTTCCCAAATTACCTGCGCGGCCTTTAACTCTCGCCTCCTTGAATCTGAAAGGAAGGCGGTGTTGATGGGGAGGGGGGGGGGGGGCGATACGCGAATTTTTCACATGTTTTCACGTTTTTTTTTTTCCTCGTGGCATCGTAGGAGGAAGGGAATGTTTGTGTTTTCTTTTGTGGTTTTCTAACGGCGGAGACCCAAGCCTTCCGCGTGATAACATTGGGGGTTTCCACTTTCGCTCCTTTATTCTTGATTCTCACTTCCTCTTTTTCTTCGTGTTTTTATTTTTCTTCTTCTTCGTCTCTGTTTTCTTTTTTGTCTTCGACTTCTTTATTTTCTTGTTTTTTATTATTATTTCTTTTCTTTTTTGTCTTCTTTCTATTCTATATTTTCTATTATTTGGTCTTTCCTCTTCTCTATTTTCTTTTGCTGTCTTCCCCCTCTATATTTTCATGTTTTTTCTTCTTCCTCTTCTATATTTTCTTGTTTTTCTCTTTTTCCTTTTCCATTTCTATTTCCCTTCATCATTTTCGTTTATGTCTTTCCTTCGCTTAGGTTTCTTCGCCTGCGTCCTTCTCCTCATCGTCCTCTCTTTCTCTCTCTTCTCTCTTTTTCTTCTTTGTTTTTATCCTTTTCCCGTTCTCCTTCTCCCCAATCTTTCCCATTTGTCTCCCTCCTTCCTTGTCTTCATGAAGATGACAATTATCGGCCTTGTCATCATCACCACCACCCCCTTTTCTCTTTTGTTTTCTCATCTCCCAGTACCTCATGCTCGACTTCTTCATCCCCGTCTACTTTTCATCTCTTTTTGTTTCTCCCTTTCCTCTCCCTCATCCTCTTCATCTCTTTCTTCCTCTCCCTTTCCCTTTTCTCTTCCTCTCCCTCTTCCCTTTTCTCTTCCTCTCCCTATCCCCTTTTCTTGTCCTTTTCATCTCCCTCTCCCTCTTCTTCTTCTTTCTCTTTCTCTCCCTCTCCCACTCCCCTTCCCTTATTTTCTCTTTCTCCCTCTCCCCCTCCAAAATTTCCATCTCCCACTCCCCCTGCCTCCCGATCTCTTTCTCACTCCCCCTCCCCCTCCATCTCCGTCTCTCCCTCTCTCTCTCTCCCTCTCCCTCCCTTTCCCTCCCTCCCCCTCCCTTTTCTCCTCTCCCTTTCCCTCCCTCCCCCTCCCTTTTCTCCTCTCCCTTTCCCTCCCCATCTCCCTCTCCCTCTCCCTCCCCCATGTCCCTCTTACTTTCCTCCTCTCCCTCCCCCTCCCCATCTCCCTCTCCCTTTCCTCCTCTCCCTCTCCCCTTCCCCTCTCCCCTCCCTCTCCCCTCCCCCTCTCCCTCTCCCTCTCCCTCTCCCTCTCCCTCTCCCTCTCCCTCTCCCTCTTCCTCCATACCCACGGTGCATCTTTTAACAAAACCCTCAGCCATCGAGATCTATCTGGGGCGATGCTTCCTTTGTTTACATTTCCCCCAATTTATGCGGACACAGACGAGAGATATATCGGTCGTGTCAGAATGCAAGGTGCAAAGGGGAAGGGAAAGAGGAGAAGAGAAAGAGAGGGTAGGAGATGTGTAGAGGGAAGGGGAAGGGAAAGAGGAGAAGAGAACGAGAGGGTTGGAGATGTGTAGAGGGAAGGGGAAGGGAAAGAGGAGAAGAGAACGAGAGGGTAGGAGATGTGTAGAGGGAAGGGGAAGGGAAAGAGGAGGAAGTGAAGAGATGGGAAGGGATGGTCAGAGGGAAGGGGAAGGCAAAAGGAAGGAAGGAAGGAAGGAAGGAAGGAAGGAAGGAAGGAAGGAAGGAAGGAAGGAAGGAAGAAGTGGAAGAGAAGGTGATGGTGAATGGTAACTGAAGAAAAAAAAGATAATTTTAGTAACAGGGTTGCTGGGAGAGAGGCTAACGAGATTTTATTTCTTCAAGAATTCTTAGATAAACGAAGAAAAGAGACTGAGAATTTGAGAAAGTTGGAAAGCGAACGACCAGGATAGTGAAGGAGTGCAGGCCGGGTGCAAGCCGGAGAAATCTTCCACGTCGCAGAGGATTCTGTTGTATGTGTGTGTGTGTGTGTGTGTTGTATATATGTATATATATGTATATGTATATATGTATATGTGTATATGTGTATGTGTGTGTGTGTGTGTGTATGTATATATGTATATGTATATATGTATATGTGTATGTGTGTGTGTGTGTGTGTGTGTGTTGTGTGTGTGTGTGTGTGTGTGTATGTATGTATGTATGTATGTATATATATATATATATATATATATATATATATATATATATATATATGCGCATACATACATATGTAAAGTAAAGTATCTTTTACAAGGTAGATAAAGCTCTGACGAAGAAAAAATTGTCGTAGAGGATGATGTAGCGAAGTTGAAAATGAAAAATAGAAGCAGGGAGGGAGAAAGGAAGAGAAGATAAAGAATAACGCAAGGAAGAGATGAAGAGGGGGATCATAGACAAAGGAGAGAAAAGAGAGTAAAGGATGGGTGAATATAAGAAAGACAAGATAAAAAGGGAAGAAAGGGGAGATAGAAAGCAGAGAAGGAGAAACGTGGAGAACCGATGAATCAGAAAAGGAATGAAAAAAAAACAAAGGAAGTGGAATAAATCGATAAAAGGGGCGAGGCAGAAAAATGATAAGATGTTTAGAAGTGAGAAAATAAACGGACCATAAGGATGATTTTTTATCGCCTTTTCTAGCAATTACGTGAAATTTGGCAAGCGTGTCATACCCGGGTGCCCAGTGACTCATGCCAACGTTCCTGATTCGGCTTTTATAAACAGTGGCAACCTTTTTTGTTTAAATCTCTTGCTATATTTATCTGTCGACCTTGTTTTTTTAGTTACGTACATACACGTACTTATGTACATTCACATATTTACATATTCACATATTCACCTATGTCTGTGTATAGTTTTTTTCTTTCTTTCTTTCTTTCTTTCATACTTTCTTTATGTTAAGCCAAACTAATCTGTTCGTTGAAGGATAACCTCACAATCAATCAACGAAAAGCGAACCGTAAAGAAGGTGTGTGGACGACCTTGCCCTTGGGAGATCAGGATGCAGCAGTTTAGGTTTTATGAAGAACTTCGCTCATAAAAAAGTGTTTTATTGATTGTGAAGCCTAGGCAATCGGTGTGTGTGTATGATCGTATCAGGTCGTGGGCTTTCGTTATCGCTTCATTTCGTTAGTTTGTTGGTCTTTTGTTACGCAGGTAAGGTCATGGCAGTCGTTAATTCGCGTCATTTCACTGATGCGTTTGTGTTTATTTATATATATGCCACGGTGTGTTTTTCTCGCTTCATTTCATTAATATGTTCGTCCTTGTTGGGACGGTCTTGTCAGGTGTGTTCGTTTCATTTCATCTCACATCACTTCTTTTCATTTAATTTCATTTGACTTCACTTCGTTTCTTTTCATTTCATTTCATTCCATTTCTTTTAATTTCATTTCACTTCACTTAACTTCACTTCACTTCACTTCACTTCTTTTAATTTCATTCCATTTTTAACTTCCTTTTATTTAATTTAATTTAACATCTTTTCATTGCATTTCATTTCACTTCACTTCTTTTCGGAAATACGTTGGTCTTTGTTCATGAAACTCGATGTGCAGGGTATTTGAGACAAAGCGAGGGTCTGTGCATGCGATATCGCTTTGATTATTAAGATTATTATTATTGTTTGTTTAATTATTTGATCATTACGATGGAAGGGTCGTGGTTATTTGGTGTGCTTTTCGTGGTAACCCTTATACCTTGTGATATAAGGGTCTTTATTGGTTTCCTTTATAACTCTATACTAACGGGCTATTCTTTGCACGAATTGTTGTTGTTGTCATATCCCGCTTGGTTATTTGGTGGAACGCTATCTGTCCCCGCATACTTATACACCTTATACCATGGTGACTGTGGTATAAGGCGACTTGTTTCCTCCTTTACCGTGTTCATTACTTCCACGCGCATCCACCTCCTTATCACATGGATTACGTGATTTACACTCGTGGCCTTGCTTTTTCGCTCTTATCTTTGGCACAAGGCTTTCGGTCCAGAGGGCGCGCCGAATTTGTGGTTGAGATTTGTTTTTATTCTCTCTCTCTGTCCGTCTTTCTCTGTCTTTCTCGCTCTCTGTCTCTGTCTCTTTCTCTTTCTCTTTCTCGTTCTCTCTCTCTCTCTCTCTCTCTCTCTCTCTCTATATATATATATATATATATATATATATCTGTCTCTCTATCTCTCTATCTCTATCTCTATCTCTATCTCTATCTCTATCTCTATCTCTATCTCTATCTCTCTCTCTCTCTCTCTCTCTCTCTCTCTCTCTCTCTCTCTCTCTCTCTCTCTCTCTCTCTCTCTCTCTCTCTCTCTCTCTCTCTCTCTCTCTCTGTCTCCCTCTCTCTGGCCCTCTCCCCCCTCTCCCCCCCCCCCTCTCTCTCTCGAAGGTTCAGAGATAAGGAATAAGCTTTTGGCTAAGGTCGTCGAGCTGGCGGCGTGTTGTGCTGGGAAGTCATATGCTCGGGTGTTGTGTACGCTTGTTTGGATGTGCAGTTTGGTGTGTGTGCTTGTGTGGGGGGAGGGGGGAGGGGGGTGTTTGTGTGTGTGGGAGGGGAGGGTGTGTGTGTGTGTGTGTGTGTGTGTGTGTGTGTGTGTGTGTGTGTGTGTGTGTGTGTGTGTGTGTTCGTGTTTGTGTGTGTGTGTTCGTGTTTGTGTTGTGTGTGTAGATATAGTCATATAGTGACTGACATACGTTTTTTCTTTCCTCCAGGTTCGTGCAAGCGGCGGACTCGTAGCCGGCGACGGACACGGTAGGTTTTCCGAATCTCCCGTCGCCCTCTTTACGTATCCTTCGCGGTGTTTAAATATTTGTCTTACGTGGGTGCCATGTGTCCTTCAGCCGCGTGTGTCATCATCGTCGGCTTCTGTTATGCAAGGAGTATGAGCTGAGCAACACGGGAGGACCTAGCCTGAATGTGTCAACACCTGACCTTGACTGTGTGGGGAAGTCCGTCCAACCCGGCCTCCGCTCGTCCCCTACCCCTGCTCCCTCGCCCTCTCTCGTCCCCATCTTCCCCTCTCCCCCCATCTTCCCCTCTCCCCTCCCTTCTCCCTCTCTCCCCTCCCTTCTCCCTTCCCCTCTCCCCTCCCTTCGCCCTTCCCCTTCCCCTTCTCCCTTCTCCCCTATCCCTCTCCCTCTCCCTCCTTCTCCCTCCCTCTTCTCCCCTCCCTTCCCCTCCCCCTCCCCCACTCCCTTCTCTCCTATCCCTCCCCCTCCCCCCTCTCTCCTTCCCTTCCCCCAACCCGGCCTCCGCTCGTCCCCTACCCCTGCTCCCTCGCCCTCTCTCGTCCCCATCTTCCCCTCTCCCCCCATCTTCCCCTCTCCCCTCCCTTCTCCCTCTCTCCCCTCCCTTCTCCCTTCCCCTCTCCCCTCCCTTCGCCCTTCCCCTTCCCCTTCTCCATTCTCCCCTATCCCTCTCCCTCTCCCCCACTCCCTTCTCTCCTATCCCTCCCCCTTCCCCCTCTCTCCTTCCCTTCCCCCTCCCTTCCCCTTCCCCTCCCCTCCCCCAACTTCGACACACGTCCAGGGGCGGATTCCTCGTCATGCCATTGTGCGCCACATGGAAGAGGGGGTGTATTGGGGGTGGGGGGGGGGGTGGACGGGGAATCACATGATGAATCTTTTATGCCCGGCTCTGCGAAGGAGGAGGAGGAGGAAGACCGAGAAGAAGGGAATAGAAGGGAGGGGAGAGAGTCGAGGACAAAGCCATGTAGCAAGTACTTGACCTCGACAGATGTTATTGAACAGTAATAGTTTGACCCTTCCCCCCCCCTGACACCATGACCTCGCGCCTTATCAACAACAAAAACTGTGTCCTGCGTTGTATTGCTTCTCGTACTGCCATAGTCTTACCATACCTTTACCATATCCTTACCATATCCTTACCTTATCCTTACCTTTACCCCTACCATACCCCTATCATACCCTTATCATACCCCTACCATACCTCTACCATACCCCTACCATACCCCCTACCATACCCCCTACCATACCCCCTACCATACCCCTTACCATACCCCTACCATACCCTTACCATACCCTTACCATACCCTTACCATACCCCTACCATACCCCCATAACACACGCCCTCACAATGGCACCTACTCCGGACATCTCACTCGCGACCCCATTGGATGCACCTCCCCCCTCCCCCTCCCCCTCCCACTCCCACTCCCCCTCCCCCTCCCCCTCCCCCTCCCTCCCCTCCCCCTTCCCCATCCCCATGTGTTTTCCCCTTTATTGGTGTTGACGCACTTTAGGAACACACTCGGCGAGGGTAACTACGAGACTGTGTTTGCCGTATGCGAGGGGGAAATCAATAGAGTAGAAATAACAAGGGTTCAAGTCTTTATTTTCAAGATGATGGACACGCTTTAAGGGAAGTTAGCGTGAGTACGATGGAGTGTAAGTAAGGAAGGGAGAGGGGGAAAGTATTGTGAGTAGGGTGTGTGTGTGTGTGTGTGTGTGTGTGTGTGTGTGTGTGTGTGTGTGTGTGTGTGTGTGTGTGTGTGTGTGTGTGTGTGTGTTTGTGAGAATGTGTGTGGTGGGGGGGTATGTGTGTGTGTGTGTGTGTGTGTGTGTGTGTGTGTGTGTGTGTGTGTGCGTGTGTGTGTGTGTGTGTGTTTGTGAGAATGTGTGTGGTGGGGGGGTATGTGTGTGTGTGTGTGTGTGTGTGTGTGTGTGTGTGTGTGTGTGTGTGTGTGTGTGTGTGTGTGTGTGTGTGAGCATGTGTGTGGTGTGTGTGGTGTGTGTGGTGTGTGTGTGTGTGTGTGTGTGTGTGTGTGTGTGTGTGTGTGTGTGTGTGTGTGTGTGTGTGTGTTTGTGAGAATGTGTGTGGTGGGGGGGTATATGTGTGTGTGTGTGTGTGTGTGTGTGTGTGTGTGTGTGTGTGTGTGTGTGTGTGTGCGAGTGTGGAGAAATAGATAAGATGTGCTCTAGTTGGGAGAAATATTAATGGAGACAAAGCCACAGCAAAAAAAAGGAGAGATTGATCGTGTATTGCAAAGCGTCGCTTTAAGATATGACAAAGGAAAACGCAGTGTGTTTATTTTTTTATTTATTTATTTTTCTACGAGATAAAATCAAAGCTTTTCGGAGAGACGGGGGAGGGGTAGGGGTGCAGGGAATCGTTACAGTTCCATTGGTTGAAAGAAAAAGAAATATATTGATGCAGTGAGGGGATCTTACTAATGAAACGAGAGCGAGGGCGGGTAGGTAGGATGGATTTAGGAAAAGGAAAACGTTTGTTGCACAGAGAAAATAGTGGTGAGTAAACTTTCTCTCTTTCTCTTTCTCTTTCATTCTCTCTTTCTCTTTCTTTCTTTCCTGCTCTTTATTTTCTGTTCCTCTTTATCTTTCTCTCTTTCTCTATCTTTCTTTTCTGTTCTTTCTTTTTCTGTTCTTATTTTTCTATTTATCTTTCTTTTTCTCCTTCTCTTTCTCTTTCTTTCTCTCCTTCTCTTTCTCTCTTTCTCTCTCTCTCTCTCTCTCTCTCTCTCTCTCTCTCTCTCTCTCTCTCTCTCTCTCTCTCTCTCTCTTCTCTCTCTCTCTTCTCTCTCTCTCTCTCTCTCTCTCTCTCTCTCTCTCTCTCTCTCTCTCTCTCTCTCTCTCTCTCTCTCTCTCTCTCTCTCTCTCTCTCTCTCTCTCTCTCTCTCTCTCTCTCTCTCTCTCTCTCTCTCTCTCTCTCTCTCTCTCTCTCTCTCTCTCTCTCTCTCTCTCTCTCTCTCTCTCTCTCTCTCTCTCTCTCTCTCTCGCTCTCTCTCTCTCTCTCTCTCTCTCTCTCTCTCTCTCTCTCTCTCTCTCTCTCTCTCTCTCTCTCTCTCTCGCTCTCTCTCTCTCTCTCTCTCTCTCTCTCTCTCTCTCTCTCTCTCTCTCTCTCTCTCTCTCTCCCCTCTCTCTTTCCCTTTCTGTTTCTCTTTATTTCTCGTCCTTGCTCTGTGCGCCAAGTAAAAGAGCAAAATCACAATTCGAATTCACAAACAGCAATCATGAAAAAAATGCGCTCGCTCACTCGCATATACGTGTCCGAGCACAAATACATACCAGGCACGCATTTCCTCGAATAGAATGAGTAGGCACAGAGAAAGAAAGAAAGAAAGAAAAGGAAGAATGAAAAAAAGAAAGGAAACTCCACATCGGTGGCGAGTAAAATATAGCACAGATTTTTTTTTTCATCGGTTGATCACGAATGAAAGCAGGAAAGAGAGAGAGAGTGGGGAGGGGGGGGGAGGTGGGAGGGGGGAGAAGGGAGTGTTAGGGAGGAGGAGGGGAAAGGGAAGGGGAGGTGGATAGGGAGGAGGAGGGGAGAGGGAGGGGAGGAGGGAGGAGGGGAAAGGGTGGGAGAAGGAGGAGGGGAAGGGAGGGGGAAGGGTAGGGGGCTTTCACTCCCAAAGAGATGACTTTCGCATCCCGTGTTTTCGAGCGATAGCTTTTCTCTGGGCTCTCGAAAGCTCTCGCGTGCCAGCCAGAGTGGTGGAAATTCGTAGATGCTGATGTCATTTTGTTGACGCTATGTTCGACGGATTTTTGTTTAACATCTTTATCATATACATGTGTTTACTGTAAATCCGAATGAATTTACTATCATAGAATGAACGTTTTCCCAAGTCGAAAACGTTTTTCTGTTTCCTTTCTATCATTCACATCAGATCGCTCCATCGAAGAATTAATAATTCCAGTTGGATAGGTTCTTCCGATAAGGTTTTAGCTTGTGATGAATTTCGGATCTCTTGTGTTGGATGGGTTGTGGATAGTCTGTTCACGTATGTCGTTTTTTTCTGCGTCGGTCCTTCTTGTAGAGGAACGTTTCACATGTCCGCGTTGTTCCTAGTTTAAATATCACCCCCAATTATAGTAGACAATTCCCCCTCTCTTCCTCCTCGCACGCACGCCTGGGGTCGACAACTGGGAATTAGAACTGAAGAATCTTTTGTCTAGCGTGCATGCCGTGTCGAGGTGACGTCCGATAAGGTAATTACACAGATAGAATCACTAGGGTTGAAAATGCGTTTATCAGTATATCGCTTAATGGTCAGTTAATAGCACTTATTTGCATGGGGGTTTATGCGCCGGGACATGTAACATTTGAGAACGCATAATCACACGAACACCTACGTACAAGGTGGGAGAAAAGATAATGAAGTGGTGTTTGTGTATTTCATGAGGAAAGTGTTACCTTTCCTGTGAACCGGGATTTACGGTGTTGCCTTTCATTCTCTCCACCGCAGCTGACCGTTTAGGACAGACGTTGAACTGAGCGGGCCTTTAGAGACATGCAGAGTTGTGTGGCAATTTCGTGTCGGAATTTGTCCTTGTCTGAGGACGCGAGAGTTCACATTCGCATGGCTCTCGACCGAAGGCGTCGCTGGGAGAGACGCCGGGTTGCTGGAGATACCACTCCCATGCCAGGGCGCGGAGGACAGGCGTCGGGCGTGGCGGGGGCGCCTCGCGGGCTGAGGGGATGCCCGTGGCCGCTTGTCCTCCGAGGGGACAGGCCTTGTGTGCGAACTGGGGCTAACGGGACTGGCAGGAGCAGGAACCTTTTCTGGCGCGAGGTGGGGGTGTGGTGGAGAGGGAGAGGCAGGGAGAGGGAGACGGGGAAGGGGAGGGAGAGCCGTCGTTGGCGTAAGTGGGGCAGAGAAGCTCACGGCGCGTACGGACTTCCGCCCGCCCGCCCTTCTCGCCGCCGCGTCATGGGGGAGGTTGTGGCGGCGGAGGCGGCAGCGACGGGGAGGGTCCTCGGGTGAAAGTCTCCTCGGTACTTCCCTCTTCCGTCGGGCTCAAGGCACCGGCAGCGACGCTGTAACCTCCCTCTTACTCTACCTTGGTGGACGAGACGACCCTGCCGCGACCTCTCTCTCTCTCTCTCTCTCTCTCTCTCTCTCTCTCTCTCTCTCTCTCTCTCTCTCTCTCTCTCTCTCTCTCTCTCTCTCTCACTCACACACACACACACACACACACACACACACACACACACACACACACACACACACACACACACACACACACACAAACATATAAATACATACATTTATACATATTTATTTCCAAGCGAATATTGTAAGAGCATATATACATGCCTGTTTATCTAAGCCTCCACGTGCTTTCCATCATGAGAACACGCACCCCCCCTTGCCCCCACCCCCTTCATCACAAAGGCAAGGTGACGCATAATGCATCAGCCAAGTCACGGGGACCTGTCAAGGACTTCCGAACATGGCTTGTAATACGCCTCGAAATAAAATAATCTGAACAAGCGCCTCTCTTAATCCCTATCGTCACCCCACTTCCCCATCCTCTAATCCTGTTGCTCCCCCCACTACCCCCTTCCCCATTCCCCCATCCCATGTCTCCCCCCCCATACTTCATCCCTCCCATATGTAAATCTCCCCCCCCCACCTTCCCGATTCCTCCCCATCGCTATAATTCCCCCCACCACTGCTCCCTTCCCCATGCCCCATTGCTTTATCTCCTCCACTGCCCCACTCCAATTCCCCCAACCCCATATCCCCCCCACTACCCCCTCCCCCCTCGTCTAAATCCTATATGGGCCACGTGGTCTGTACGGTCGGAGGCGCGGAGGTTAGGAATGCTGTGGGAATGCATGGAATAACAGGACAATCCGAGGGGGTGGAGGTGGGGGAAGGAGGGGGGGAATAGGGGATTAGGAGGAGGCAGGGGGGAAGAAAGGTAGGTAGGTGGGGTGGTTGGAATGGGGGGAGAGGGGTAGGAGGAGGAGGAGGAGGGAGAGAGAGATTTGTAAGCACTTCCTTGGCGGGAGAGAAAACTGGGTGATAGGACTCTCCAGTCTCGTGTAATTGGCGTAGATCAGCTTTGTGTTTGTGTTTTGTTTGTGGTTACGCCTGCGTGTGTGTCTGTCTGTCTCTCAGCCTTCCTGCTTGTCTATCTGTCTGTCTGTGCGACTGGCTCTTTACCTCCAGCAATTACGTTATATTTAGTCTCACTCTCAGGGTGACTAAGATTAAACATTCTGCGGATACGAAAAACATCTCATT
>NC_061822.1:16841641-16844141 GCF_019202785.1 Penaeus chinensis
CGTGGATCACATGACATCTCGCGAGCCTTATTAAATAAATAAGAATTAAAAAAGGCTGAGGTGCAAAACAAGCTGTCTCATAAAGAGTTCCCTTCTGGAGTTTTTTATTTAACGAAAGCTGTCGGGAAAAAGGGACCTTAATTCAGATATGATTGAAGTGACAGCCAAAGGTCCCCCAGGAGCGTGAAGTGAAGTGATCGCTCGAAGTGAAGTGTGTGAGTGAGAGCTAAACAAGAAGAGTGAAGTGCATGCCAGCCACACGCATTTCAGGAAATCAAAGCTTTTACGGAACCAAAGAAATAAATTGTTGTGGCCGCGACGACACGTGCCCACACCCCACCACTTGAGGGAGAGCGTAGTGCGCCCAAGTGGTGTGCAGTTGAGTGCATGAGTGCTTCACCTATCGTAGAGGAAGTAGATATTAGTGGTTCAGGTGCCTATATATCTTCCAAGATCGTGGAGTCGAGCTTGAGAAAGTTATTGGGGCGCGCGTCAGGCCGTACCCCCCCCGGGCGCGACCTGGCCCCGATCAACACGGCAGACGCACGCAAGGTCAGTATGCCTCGCCAGGTCATCTAAGGTCAAGCACTAGTGACAGGGCGTGAGACGATGGAAATTACGATATGTCAGTGAGAAAAGTGCGTGGCCGAGGTTCGTTAAATAAAAAAATGATGTTCGAAAGCCAAACTCTTTCTGATTGACGTAATGTAAGTTTGTTTCGTCTTATTTTCTGTTATATTGGTGCTGTGGATCATTTAATAAACATTGCATGTAATGTATTCTGTTTAGTAATCGTGCACCAACATGATGATACGGAGTAAAATCGCATTAAAGGTGTTGTTTACCGACAGAAATAAATATCTTTGGAAATAAACAAGTTGTTACGAAATTATCGCAGTTTACAAGGGAAACATCGCCTTCACAGTTTGGTTGGTGTGGTTGACAACAGCCATTCACCCAGAAACATGAACGTAGACCCCGAAATTTCCCCCCGAAATAAACGTTTCTCATTATCCCACCGAGTTGGCCGAAATGCTATTTGGATGGCCGCCACTTAGCACATCGGCGCCCTCTGTCTCTCTCCTTTTTTGTGTGTGTTTAGTCTGAATGAATTTGATTAGCAAAGTGAGTTTGTAGAGCGCGATGGAGTGTGGCAGCGAGGGCAGTAGGCTCCGGCCGGGTTGGAAAGGGTCACGCGTCTACCTCGTTATAAGCGAACGACCTCGCCAACGACGGTCATCTGTTATCTAGTTTGTTGAGAGAGGGTGAGTACTATTGTTGCAGTGCAGAACGTTGCCAAAGGTGTTTTTTTTTTCCAAGGAAAAAGATCTGGTGGGAGTTTACTGGTTACTGGGAGTCGGCTTTTTCACGTGTACATGTGTGTGTTTCTAGTGTTAAATTGGGGTGAGTTGATGGTACAGTTTTGTTTTGTTAATTATTTCATTCGTGTTTGTTTTTTACTTTTCGTGGTGGGCATTTCAATGGCTTGGTTAAATGGGACTTTTCGGTACACAGGGAGTCGGGTTTGCAAGATCTAAACGTTTGGCATTAGACAGCCTCGCAGCGATAGGTAAAACGTTTTCTGAGAAACACAGCGGTATCCATGTTGTCATAGAAATGTTCTTGAAAGCATGCGTGATGTTGCTGGATCCATGTTTTCACAGCTTTTTCTTGGAAGCATAAGTGTTGTTGCTAACAAAGGCGATACGAGCTTTTCCTGCAAGCGAGTTGAGTGAGTGAATCTCTCTTGAAACTTAGCTCCTCGTGTGAGTTGAGTGCGTGCGGCGCCACGTGTTCATGTATGTGTCAAAACGTGACGATTCGCAGCCCACCGGGATTGTGGCGATTGTGACGCGAACCGAACGTGGGTGAGGTTTTAATGTTCATTGTGTGATGTCGGTTAGAACTAAGGTGATAGTGGACGAGGTATAAATTTATGTACAGTAGCTGGGCTTTCGTTATGATATCGGGTTGAAATTGGATGTGGTGGATGTGCTCGACTCTGCGGTTAGTTAAGGTTGTTACCAGTTCGTTTGATGTCTTTGGTGAAAATTGTTTGTGAATCTTGTGTCGTGTGCATCTTAATTTTGTCATATATATATTTTTTAAATTCGTGTTTGAAGTGTTAAGCGAAATAATAAACTAGTGAACTGCAACACAAATGTTATTGCCAGTCACGTGATTTAGTAAATTATTTTTATTAGGGTTCATATTCTTTGCAATATCCATGCGGTGTTATGCGACGTTCGGGTCCAATAAGGACTATGCTAATGGGCACGATATGAATCCCCTTTGTGCCCCGTTCGAGTTTGTCCGGGTATTGCATTGAATGATGAGTTAGCCTCCATTGTGTATTTATCCCGCCTCGCCCGCAATATGGAATACGAAATGCACCATTTATGATCCCCGGTCCCTTTTGTTTGTCGTCGGCGCGATCACTGGCCCGGCGTCCTGAAATGGCCGTTTGAGAGCTCGATTGGTTGGTTCGGAATTGCCAGTG
>NC_061822.1:16854141-16876641 GCF_019202785.1 Penaeus chinensis
TTTCTAAGTGGTTTTGTAGGTTAGGTGTCGACCTCGTGTGTTGGGTGCCGAGATGCGTGGGCTGAAGGTGTGCAGTCTCTTTCTCTTTCTTTCTTTCTCTTTCTCTCTTTCACTCTCTCTCTTCTTTCCCTCCCTTCCCTCTCTCAGTCTCTGTCTCGGTCTCGGTCTCTGTTTCTGTCTGGGTCAGCTGTTCATAATGGCTTGGCTTTGATGCACGTGTCAAGGTCATGCATGCAGGAACACTCCCACTTTTAACGGATACATATATATATATATATATATATTTATATTTATATTTATATTTATATTTATATTTATATACATGAACACTTCCTGCTGGGGGAATCATGCAAAAGGAGGTAGCTTTTCAAACTCACTGTGATTGAAAATTATATATATATATATATATATATATATATATATATATATATATATATATATATAAAAGATCGTGCCTCAGGCATGACATACAAATAACAAACCGTTTAAAACAAGCGATTTATATGTTAGAGTGAATGGTTTATACGTGAAAATAAGCGGTTATATGTTAGAATAAGTATAGTTATACATATAGATGTTTTAGTGTTGTTTTGATTATTGCCGCGGTTAAGAGACAACAATAGCATACGTAGTCATAGGTATATGTACAATTTGTTTTGTTTTGTTTTTCTCCATGGTTAAGAAAAACAGAATGTCAAAACAACAACAACAACAACAACAACAAATGAAAGGATCGTGCGTGGAGACGGCCTCCCATTCTCATTCCTTCCCTCGCAAAAATTCTCTCGAATGTCTCGGCGCGCGGCCCTTCGCCCACCCATTCCATATGGGTCAATGGAAAGTCGGATGAGAGTTTCCTGCCTGATTTATGGCGCGAATTTCACCGAAGGAGAAAACCTTTTGATTTGCCGTTGTGTGTGTTAAGGTCATGTTCGTCAGGGTAAGGTTGATTGCTGTGTGTGTTTGTGGGGGGGGGGGGGGGTTGTGTGTGTTTGTTTGTATGTCTGTGTATGCATTCCTATATATGTAACCTACATATGGGCATGTGACATATATACGAAAATCTATAAATAAGTACTTATGAAGTATCTGTGTACGTCCCTATATATGCGTGTGTATATATATTTTTATTATTATTATTGTTATTATTATTATTATTATTATTATTATTATTATTATTATTATTATTGTTTTTATCATCATCATCATCATCATCATTATTATTATTATCAGTATAATTTTCATTTTCATTATCCTTTCCTTTTCGTCAATATTATTGTTATATTACTATTACTATTGCATTATTTGTGTAAATATATACAAGTTTCCACGTAAGTCGGTTTGCCATTGCGATAAAATGAAGCTGTTCTAATTAATTCGTCAACGAGAAGCATAAACGTGTTTGCGAGCGTGCCTTATGTCAGCTGCGTCAGAACCACGTCAGCCGGGGCGGTGCGTTTCAGCGTTGAAGTCCATGTTGACGTTCCCGGCGCAGATCATCATGCTCGTGTGTGTGTGTGTGTGTGTGTGTGTGTGTGTGTGTGTGTGTGTGTGTGTGTGTGTGTGTGTGTGTGTGTGTGTGTGTGAGTGTGTGAGTGAGTTTGGCTTCCTGTGATCTTGTGGGAGTGCTTAGTATCACTCAAAGTGTTCGTTTGTTTGCGCGGTTTATTGTTGATTTTGTATATTGTATTAGCAAAGGTTTTGTCGTTTGTGTGAAGCATTTTGAGAATTTTCTTCGTTGCGCGTGTCGTTCGAGATCTTCCTTGCATCATGTTTTTGTCACCTTGTATTGGGTATTCTTTGGTCATTTGTTGGGCGTTCTTTCCTTGAGTGTTCTTTCGACATTTGTTCTGCTTGTTTGAAGAACGTTGCGGCGAGGATGGCCCCGGCTCAGCGTTTCAGGACTCGCTTGCGCCAACCTTCGTGGAATCCTTGACGCTTTTGTACCCAGGATCGATTTTTTTCCCACTTCTTCTCCTTCTACTTCTTCTTCGTTTTCTTTTTCTTCTCCTCCTCCTCCTACTCCTCCTCTTCCTCTTAGCAAAACTAAACAGACAGCTCGTCAAAGTAAAGTAGCCATTTGTAGCAAATAAAACAAACAAAAATTTGATGAAAATTTAATTACATTCTCCCTCCTCCTTCGTCGCCTTTTACGAAGAATGCCCTCTTTTTTGGGCCTGAATGCCGTGGGCGTTTTGGGTGAAGTGTCGCAGCCGTTGTGGCGGAGGAGAGGCGCTCCGGATGCTCACTCATTTCCCGTGCCCCGAATGGAAGCTCCCTTTATTCTTTCGCTTTTCTCTTTCTCTGTATCTTTCCCTTCGCCCTTTTTCTTTTTTCTCTATTTTTCTTGTCCTTCTTCTCTTATCTCTTTCTCTTTTTTGCTTATCGTAGGGAATGCATAAGCTTTGGTGTATTGTATGAATTTTGTCCCCAGTGTGTGTGTGTGTGTGTGTGTGTGTGTGTGTGTGTGTGTGTGTGTGTGTGTGTGTGTGTTACCTCGAATCGTCACACTGGACCAGAATTTCTTTCAACACATTCTCGGGGAGCGAATCACATGCCAAGAACATTATTACCACCTGTTGCGCCTCCCTGGGACAGCTCGGGCACGCATTATTTTGGAGGCACTACGAGACTAGGGCACGGAAGGAGGGGGGGAGGGAGGAAAGGAGGGGGAAGAGGCTAGGAGGGAAGGAGGGAGGGAGGAGAAGGGGAAGACAGGGATTCGGGAATTAAGGAGATTTGTTTGTTTGCTAGACTCCGTTGGCTTTTTCGTTTGCTTTGTTTTGAGTCTTTTCTCGGTGGGAGTTCAAGTGATCTTTTTCGGTTCCTGCTTTGTTCTCTTCCCCAAGCTATCTGCGTCTGTCAGTAGAAGTGGACAAGCAACAGCATACTAGTTAATGTTTTTTGTTGATTTTATCTGATCGGCCGTTTTGTTTGTTGGCACGACGTGGTCACACCTAAACAAATGCATGGAAAGGTGCCAGGCTCTCTCTCTCTCTCTCTCGGCGCGGATCGACACCCTCGGCGCCTACGTGGCATCGGAAACGCAAGGTGCACGTCGCTGGGATTTCGTTCTCCTTGTCTCCGTCGACGAAGGCCGGGGGGAGGGGGGGAGGCACGATCTCGTCGCCCTCGCTCCATCGCAGGGCAGGTAGTACCATGCCGTCGGGCCAGGGCAGCGTGGCTCCTGTCTGCCGCCGTTCAGAGGCCGGGGCGCTCGATGCCAGCAGCTTTTTAAAAGAGAGTCGGCGGCACAGCTCCGGGAGAGAGTGGCTGACATGTGCGCGCCGCGAAGGGTTTCTCGTGGCCGCGGTAGTTTCTAGTGAAAGCCCTCGCCCGCACCTGGCACTTGTCACTGCCGCCGCCGTCAGCGTGCAGTTTCATCCGCGCCCGTTCGAGATAAATCACAGTCAGCGTTTTAGTGCTAGCCTTCGTTCCATCGTCGCCCGCGAGACGGCAAAGAATCGCTCGCTGTAAAAAGCCGCTGCCCCCGTAGTCGGCCGCGCCCTCCACGCTAAAGCGAAACTATAGCCACGTGCCCCTCCGACAGGCTTGACCGTGTGGCACTTATCTGTCGGGGATCCCGTCGTCAGTCTCGTGCATCGCCCATTAAGGGTAGCATGAGTAGAGAGCCGACCTCAGTCTGCGAACGACGGGAGACTTAATGAGTGTTCTTGCACATTGTCTCCGTAGCGCTGTTTTTGCAACTTGCAGATCTTGACAAGGCTGCGCTTAGTAGTGGCGGCGGGGAGGGGCGCTATGGGAACTGGGTTGCAGGAAAAAATAAGACCAGGAGATGGAACACTGTTGTGAATGCTCCCCGTCAAGCTCAAGGTGTCATGTCGAACACGGTCAAGCCATTTCTTTAACGAGTTAATAGAGACACGGGGTGTTAGCACACACGAGTTTGTGATTGGTTGTTCGTGTGAGTTGACCCCATTTTTCCGTGTTTAGTATTTGTGTGCGCCTAGTGGCACGGAGTGGCCATGTTGAGTACGGCCACATTTCTGCCTTTCCTTAATGAACGATGTTTACCCAGGTGGAGGAGAGGAAGCCGAGATTCAGAGAGGAGGATGTTGATAAACGGCACACGCTGAAATTGACGATAATGATGATGAGGACGTCGACTACTGCGGCGCGAACGATGGTATTCAACCCCTGTTTCGACCAGCGCTTCAGCGCGTGTCCTCGAGTAACCGTTTGCAACACGCCTATAAAATACGAGCAGCGCGCCCGCCGGCCACACCTCAGCGCGGGTGGCCCACTGCACCTTTAGGCACCCGTAGCCCGCTGCTAGCTATCTGCGAACGCCCGAGTCCAAATTTAATAGATGGGAAGCCTCGCCGTTGTTTTGGTAGCGCAGCTTTAGTCCGAGACGCCACTGCTCCGAGCCGAACGGAGCCTGGACGGAGGGTCGTGTGCTGCTCTTAGACTCGGAAAGCTAAACGCTCTTAAGAGTCAAAGACAAGTGACTCGTGGCCGTTGGGGGGGGGGGGGGGTATGAGTGGCTTAGGTGGGGTGGTGGGAGAGGGGAGGGTCATGGTGGGTTGTCTGTAGGCCAGTGAGAGGATGTTGTGGGGGACCTGGCTTATTATATGGGTTGGTAGATTGTAAGAGTGAGTGGCGCTGGGTGATCAGTAACCCAGATTTCCTCCTCCGACCTACTGGGAGAAAGTGAGAGGTTCAGCTAGCTTGTACACAGACCCACGACATCTACTAGCACGCTCCACACCTGTACTTCATGCCATTACATCAACTACCGGAGCATAAAGGGGCTCTATGGCTTACCTGGGTGACTTAACCCTACTCCTGAATCTCGTACCAATATCCATTCGTGGACTATATGCTTGTAAATATCCAGTCACGTTCAATAGACCCATAGAGCTCGTAAATAGAGCATATTTAGCGTAATTCGCTTTTTTTTAAATGTAGATTGACTTCAAATTATCTTTTTTTTATTTTTACTGAGAGGAAACAAAAGTAAAATCTCGTATCTTGAATTCCTCGCTTGGATGAGATATGCACATCATGCCGTGTGTCTTTATTTGTATTCCTGCCTGCAAGTGCATGCTTGATGACTTCGGTAATGCGCGACTTCAACTGGTATTTTCTCGATTGACGTGATGTCGATCTGTGAAGGTATTGTGAGCACCCCCCCCCCCCCATATTTTTTTTATGCCTCCTCGCCCTTTGTTTAAAGTTTGTAGCCTAGATATTCATTATTTGGGACGGGAGGTTCAATATTTGGGACATGTTCATTTTTGGGGACGAGATATGCAATATTTGGGACGCGAGATTCATTATTTGAAACGAGAGGTGCAATATTTGGGACGTGGTCTTCATTATTTGGGACACGAGATTCATTATTTGAGACGAGATTCAATATCTGGGACACGAGAAGTTGTTAAGGCAAGTACAGAGGGCAAGGTGACGAAAGATCCCTTCGTCTGTATGTTTCCGGGCTGTTAAGAGGTCCTGATGGAGGATGGGGGGGGGAGAGGAGTTAGGGGAGCGTGGGGAAGAGAAGGGGGGGGGGGGGTGTTCCCGCCCTCATTGTCATCTGGGTGAGAAAGCTGAGACTGCCGTAACTAGACTTCACTCCTCCCCTCCCCCTTCTCTCTCTCTCTCTCTCTCTCTCTCTCTCTCTCTCTCTCTCTCTCTCTCTCTCTCTCTCTCTCTCTCTCTCTCATATCTCTATTATCTCTCTCTCTCTCTCTATTATCTCTCTCTCTCTCTCTATTATCTCTCTCTCTCTCTCTCTCTCTCTCTATTATCTCTCTATTATCTCTCTCTCTCTCTCTCTATTATCTCTCTCTCTCTCTCTCTATTATCTCTCTCTCTCTCTCTCTATTATCTCTCTCTCTCTCTCTCTCTCTCTCTCTCTCTCTCTCTCTCTCTCTCTCTCTCTCTCTCTCTCTCTCTCTCTCTCTTATCTCTCTCTCTCTCTCTCACACACACACACAAACACACACACACACACACACACACACACACACACACACACACACACACACACACACACACACACACACACACACACACACACACATTCTCAACAAATCATTTGCAGTTCTTTGATCGTACAAACCATATCTGTATTACTGTCTCTACTTCAGTCTTTCACGCTTTCTAGCTCTCACCCTTATGCTTCGCTTTCCCCACCCCTAGCCGAGGTTCACTGGTCTCGTGTCGGGTCTGGACGCCCCTCGCGTGACAGAAATCGGTCCTGTCATACATCCGGGAACTTGTGACTGTGGGCCATTTGTGAATGCCTTTCGTTGCGTTTGCGAGAATTTTGCGTGTATTCTAGTGGGCGCTGTGGCATATGTGGTCTTGGGGACGCCGCTTGCTTGCTTGCCTGCTTGCATGTGTTCCTGGGAGGCGCCCACTCTGCACTGCGGTCCCCGGTGGCACGCGTGGCCGTGGCGCGGATTAACTTATGTATGACGATTGTTTGCGACGCTTGACAAGGCTGCGATGGTAAACGAGTCAAGGTTGATAACGAGGGTCACTGAGTGGTAGTCGACGGGGGCGGTCTTTTATCACTCGAGTTCCCTCCCTTGGTGGCTGGCTGTACCGCTCGTGAAAGTGGCAGGTATCCGCGAACACAAGGGAATCCGGCATTTATTACTATGCACCGCATGGGTCAGTATTCGGAAACGTCGGCGCGCGTGGATTTCTCTCAAGCGTTTCGCTCCGCGCTCTCAAACGTTCGTCTTCTTGTTTTCCCCTTTCTTTTTTGTATTTATTATGTTTGTTAATTTCCCTTCGGCTTTTATCGCTTCCCATCAGAAGGACTTCCTCGCTGATTGGAGGAAGTGACGGTGTATGGCATCGAGCGGCCTCCACATGGGAAGCAGCGGGGGAAGGTTAGACGCCGCAGAGGAAAACGGAAGTAACGACACGAGCGCATTGAGTTCACAGTGGCGTGGCCTAGAACGGCTCTGTGGGAAGGTTGGGCGACCCACCCGAAAATGGTATTTATGATCAATCGAAATAGGGCCGAGTTGGGCCTGTCGCCGCGCGGCCGGGCGGGTGTTTCGCAAGAATGTCGTCTGGGCGGCCGGCAATACGGGTGGTTTTGGCGTGGAGGGCGCTGCGGGACGGGGTGCCTTGGCAGACATAGCGGTGAAAAAGACCGTTGCTATGAATCGAAGGAACGCTCCAAGGCTCGAGACTGGAGATTGGGCGGGAAAACACAAAGAAACAAATCATGCTCGAGGATTCGAAGCGCCATCTCCCAGCGCATGTTCGCAATCAAGGGGGAAGCTCCTAGCCGTCAGCGTCGCGTCGGCAGGAGCTGTGATCGGGTCTGGCGAGCGGTGACGACGCCCGCCGTGGCCCCAAGGATGCTTGGTTTCGCCGAGTTTCACGTTTTCCTCATTCTCAGGCAGTAGCAGCGGGGCATGACTGGCTAAAAGCAAGAACTCGTAGATGATCAGTCCTCATTCAGCGTTCAACAGCGCACGTGCTTATGGTGTACGCCAAGCTCCGCGTTTGTCGGCACGCATGTTCTCTCTTTCTCTTTCTGTTCCCCCTCTCCCTCTCCCCCTTCCTATCCCTCGTCCTCCCTCGATCCTTCCCAGTGAACATAATCCGCCCGATGTAGTTACTGCGTTACACAGCGTCTCCTGTAGGTTACCACTGCGTACTGTGTGTTTGGAGGCCCCAGTTCAGTCGAGACAGGACGGCCATGAAGTATATTTGGCGTGCCTTGAGGGCCGGGCTTCGTGTTGCCTGGTTTGAGATCAAAGCCTCCTCGCCAGCATCCAGGTGTGTATTTTTGTCCGGACTGGACGAGACTGGCGGCGCTTGCGAGGGCAAAAAAGAAGTTACAAGCGTGTCCAGGACCGGTATTGGTGGGAGGGGCGAGGGGAGGAGAGGGGGCAACGCTGCCTCGCTGCTGGCAACTGCGCGAGCCTCCAGTCATAACCACGCAAGCACAGGACGTGCTTGTGCTTCTCCCGCCTTCCCCTCTCCGTGCTTGCCTCGCGTATCTCTGTGGCACTCTGCTCTCGACGGAGAGGTAGGCCCACCCTGTCTGTGGTTGTGGAGCCCGCGCGGAACTGTCCTCGGACGTTGAAGAAACGCTTGGATCTGAGAGTGTAATGTGACTGACAAGACTGTGTGGGTTGTGGCAGGTAACTTCACGGACCGTTTAAAAGCATTTGGTGAAAGCACGCTTTCAGTGTCTACGCTTAGGCTGTGTTCATTCGTGTGTTTGTATACGCAACTCGAGCGAGCTTACAACAGTGGTGGACGGACGGACGGCCATTCAGACGGATCTCCATGCGAGGGCACATGCACACGAGGAAGTGTAACGCGGTGAAGTGTGTTAAGGAAGGGGGAGGCCGGGAAGGGGGAGGGGCGAGGGCGACGAGGGCCGAGGGAGGGGCGAAGGCGGGGAGAGAGGGAAGAGGGCCGAGGGAGGGGGAAGGATGGGAGCGGGCGAGGGCCACCGTGCCGACCGTGATCCCGTTTTCCAGCGACGGGCGACATTTTGGCTGCTGTCAGGTTCTGTGGCCGCGGCCGTGAGCCTCGATATGCTCGCTCGCAGTCCCTCTTCTCTCTGCTTCCCTCTCCTTTCCCTTTTGAACGGCCTTCCCCCCTATTCGCGTTCATTCATTTTTCATTTCCCTCATCTGTTCTTCTCTTTTCTTTCGTCCTGCGTCTCTTATTTCTTCGTCTTGTTTATCTTTATTTATTTTCTGTTCTCTGGACACTTTTCCTTCTCAACTTTTGTCTTTTTTTGTAAGTAACCTTGTGACCGGGAAACACTTCAGAAAGATTTCACAGACGAGTGAAACCAGGAAGGAGGGAAATAGCGATCGAAAACGCTTGCGGAGGAAAGAAAACGTGGAAGGAAGGAAAATAGAAACAGACAGATTGAGAAAGAGAGCATGAGAATGATAGAGAGAGCGAGCGAGCGAGCTTGTGAGAGAGACAGAGGCAGAGGCCGAAACAGAGACAGACAAGAAGCAGACCGAGCGAGCGAGCGAGCGTAGCAATGGCACTAGGATTCCAGTCGTGTTGGCGACCAGGTGTCGGACGCAGCGTCCCCAAGGCGAGGTGTGGGCGTAACTCATTCGAGGCGATGTGTCCCATGTTCCGGGTGATGAGTGTGGGCGCGGAAGTAAGTGCGGTGATGACCTCTGCCACAATGGTCATGTCGGGCGCCCAAGGCCGGGCGTGCTATGTACTCCGGGAGCTGCGAGCTCGTGCAAGGCTGTGACATCATCATCGCGGGCGTTTGAGCGAGCTGGTGGGAGGGAGGGAGGACGGGAGGGTGCGCGAGTGAAGGTGGTAGATTTTCATTTTTTCTTTTTTTTGCGTTTTTTTAAAACTGTACGTGATATATTGTTTCCCAGATTTTGTTTATTGTTTGTAGATTCATCGATCTATGAAACGTTCTATATATATATGTGTGTGTGTGTGTGTGTGTACATCTTTGTGTGTTTCTTTGTTTGTCTGTGTTCTATTTTTGGAAGCCGTTCTCTTGAATTAGTATCGTGGCATACATAGTTGACCCAGTGTTGTCAAATCGACGGTGCAGTTTTAAATGGGGGTGACACGAACGCTGCCCTGGTGACCTCGAACACCCTGGCAGGCTGCGTATACTTGTAGGATCAAACACGCAACACTATTTCTACATACTGATTTTTAATCTATACCTGTGAATTCATTCAGTATTGTTTTTATTGTGTATCGAGTTTCGGAGAAACTGTATTTTATTTATTTCATTAGTTTTATGTATTTTTTGTTTTTATTATTATTCGCCATGAGGTCGAATAGCTATTCGAATAGGGGAGTTTTTTTTTTTTTTTTTTTTTTTTTTTATTCTAAGCCAGCAAAAAATTGGTTGTAAAGCTGTACGTTTTGTTTTCATGTATATTAATGTGGTAGAGCGGGAGTCCATTCTCTCTCTCTTTCTCTCTCTCTCTCTATCTTTCTATCTCTCTCTCTCTCTTTCTCTCTCTCTCTTTCTTTCTTTCTTTCTTTCTTTCTTTCTTTCTTTCTCTCTCTCTCTCTCTCTCTCTTTCTTTCTTTCTTTCTTTCTTTCTTTCTTTCTCTTTCTCTCTCTCTCTCTCTCTCTCTCTCTCTCTCTCTCTCTCTCTCTCTCTCTCTCTCTCTCTCTCTCTCTCTCTCTCTCTCTCTCTCTCTCTCTCTTCTTCTTCTTCTCTCTGTCACACACACACACACACACACACACACACACACACACACACACACACACACACACACACACACACACACACACACACCACAGCCGTTGGAACCCGCTGTCCCTCTCCTCGATGAGGTTCTCGTGGAAGGTGACTTACTTCGGAAATCATGTTGGTGCGCGAATAGGTTTAGCTCTGGAGGAAGTATCCAGGCGATTGTTGTTGTTATTTGCGCCTTCATATATTTGGCGTTCCTTTCCTAAGTGTTTTTCCTAACCGGTCTGTTTGTGTCCTCAGGTGTGCCGAGTGTGGGGAGGCGGCACGGGGTCGGGGGTGTGCTGGGCCGCCTCAGCCGCCACGGTGGAGTCGCGCGGTGGGAGCTCCGGCGGCGTGTCGGGGGCTCTGCCGCCTCAGCCCCACTCCAATAACAACCCGCCCCCGCCGCCCCAACCGCAGCCTCCGCCGCAGCCTCCACAGCAGCCACACCAGCAGCCGCCGCACCAACAGCCTCACCAAGCACCGCCACAGCAGCAGCAGCAACAACAGCAGCAGCAGCAGCAGCAGCAACAGCAGCAACAGCAACCGCAACAACAGCAGCACCCTCAGCCCGCCATCGCCGCGCCCGCCCTTCCGACTGCCAACAACGCTCAGCAACAGCACGCGCAGCCACAGCCTCAGCCCGCGCCCAACGCGGCCAACGCCCACGCCCCCCACCTCCAGCAGCAGCAGCACCAGCAGCAGCAACAGCAGGCGGCGGCAGCAGTCGTCGTAGCAGCCGCAGCAGGCGCGCCACAGCCCCACCAAGGTCCTCCTCCTCTCGCTGCGGCGGCGGCGGCTCCAGCGCACGTAGCAGTGCCGCACGCGGGCGTGCAGCAGCACCCAGCCGTGCCTCATCAAGCCCACACGCCCCCCGCGCACCATCCCGCGCTGGGTAAGTGTCCCTTGACTCTGTTTGCCATGACAACCTCTTCATTCCGTTCGCTCCCATACTGAATACACTTGCACCATTTTATGCCTGATGCTATTAATCCCATTTATAACCATGATAGCACGTGGTAACCTGGTCCGTGATCGTGTTGCAGTCGGCCACGCCCACTCGGTTCACGGCGGAGGCGGACACGTGTCCTCGGGGGGCGTGAGCATGTCGGTGTCACGGGTACCGTCTCCGCTGCCGCCGGAGAACAACATGCCCGTCGCCGAGAACTGGTGCTACACTCAGGTACGTGCCCCTCTTCTCCCTCTCCCTTCTCCCTTCTCCCTTCTCCCTTTTCCTCCCTCTCCCTCCCTCTCCCCTCCCTCTCATCCTTTCTCTCCCTCTCTCAACTTTCTCTGTCCCTTTCTGTCTTTTGTCCCTTTCTCCCTTCCCCTCTTTCTACATCCCAACATATGCCGACCTTACTCTCTTCCTCCTTCCTTCTCTTCACTCTTACATCCACTCTCGCCTTGCCTCTCTCACTTGCCACTTCTACTCCCTCTCCCTCTCCTCTTTCTCCTTCTCCCTGTCTTTGTCCTTTCTCTCACCTTGACTATATCCCTAGTTCGATCTATTTACGGATACTTGTATCTATCTCCCTTTCGCCCACTCTTTCATGTATTCGCGCGGACTCCCATTCATTCATTCACTGCCAAGGATCCGAAGTCAAAGGGAGGAGGGACAATTGCCTCAGTCAGTAACTTCTTTCAAGGGTCTTCGTTCTCTGGGGGAGTCTTCCTTGTAGTTAGGGATCAGTCCAGTCAATAGTGGTCGTAGGAAAGCTTTTGATAAGTTTCTGTGCATTATAAAAGTAAAGGGGCTAGGAGAGGTTCGACACAGGCACTGGGGAGTGCAAATTTAGGGAGGGATATTTAGGGAGAGGGGCCGTTGCCATGGTGACTGATGGCTCTGCTGCCTCTTTGCGTCTCAAGGTCACCCGTGAGATGCTCTTCAGCTTGAGGCTTGAGAGAGGAAACAGGAACATGCAGGTGGAAGGGAAGGGAAAGATGAGAGAGAGAGAGAGAGAGAGAGAGAGAGAGAGAGAGAGAGAGAGAGAGAGAGAGAGAGAGAGAGAGAGAGAGAGAGAGAGAGAGAGAGAGAAGGGAAGAGAGAGAAGGGAAGAGAGGAGAGATTGGCAGTATAGGTAGTGAGAGATGGAACTCCCCATAGGTCCGTTCCCCATAGGGAACGCCAACTCATGGTGGAGGGAAAGGAATTGGGGCGAATGCAAGAAGAAAGGAGAGAACGCGAATGGACCCTGTAAAGAGAGAGAATAGAAGACTACAACTTCCGTCATTCATTAGATCAGTATGAAGTTGGCTCGATGAATGAGAAGAGCGAGAGAGCAGGGAATATATAGCAGAAATTTGACAGTTTGCATCTAGACGTGACAGCTGCTGGCGAGGGAACCACAGCTGACCAAGGGCAGCTTGTGTGAGGGACTTGTTACTCGAACCTCCTAGCACTTGAGGGCGTGTCCTGGCAGTAGCTGAATGATATTTTGATTGCAATGATCACTTAGTTTAATGTTACTGAATCTGGTTTTATACTATTTATATTGGATGTATATTCTGATGACATTTATATATAAACATTGTATATATATTTTAAGAGGTACCGTCGACTAATGCTGTTTTCCCTCTTTGTTCCCCAGGTTAAAGTTATAAAGTTCAGTTATATGTGGACGATCAACAACTTTAGTTTCTGCAGGGAAGAGATGGGAGAGGTACTCAAATCCTCGACTTTCTCCGCGGGTGCCAATGATAAGCTAAAATGGTAAGTGATGCAGTGCTCTTCCCTTTTTTTCTATTTATACACATTTACGCACATAAGTCTGATTTTCGTACACAAACACTGACGTCAGGTGTCTCGACGGGAAAAAAGTCCCGTGACCTTGTGATTGTTCGTCGCTTCTCACGGTTATCTCTCGGCCTCTACGATACCTGAATGCCATTGAGGGCTACCCTGGAGTGCCACACAAGGCGCGTTGACATTGTGGCCCTCTTCTGCACCCGTAGCTTAGGGTCCCCTCGCCTCGTCGACGCCCCGCCACTCGCTTAATCAATAGCAATGTGTACGTTATGGCCTCTATTTTTGGCTGGCTTGCTTACTTGCTTGACCCAATCGGTTCCACATTCACATTTTCTTTCTTTCTTTCAGCATGCAAATACGGAAGTGTTTCGCCATTCATTCATCCCCCCCTCTCCTCTCTCTCTCTCTCTCTCTCTCTCTCTCTCTCTCTCTCTCTCTCTCTCTCTCTCTCTCTCTCTCTCTCTCTCTCTCTCTCTCTCTCTCTCTCTCTCCAGTGTCTCGTCGCGGTAAGCTTTACAAAGACAAAATGAGGGAAATTGACCTCTCAGGCTCGTTCTCAAAGGCATCGGGGATAGTTTTTCATTTTATTGCAAGTACAATTACGTGTAATTAAGTGAGGGTAAGAATTGCTATGGATGATACATGCTAATCGCTTTCGCTATTAGGCTCAACATCAAAGGAGTTTAAAACACTTTCATCAGTTTATTCACAGTACGAGGAGCATAGTTCACTGTATATAAAAATCCCCTCAGTTGAGCGGCAGCGACGGAGTATCCTGTTCTCTGTTTTGCTTGTAGTTTGTGCAGCGAGCGATGTCCAATGCGGCTGACATACATTACTTTGCCAATGAATGAGTGAGGCCTGACGTCACTGCCCGTACGAGGTCAGGGCTGGCATAAGGGGTTGCCGCGTGACCTGACAAAACAAGACTTTCTACTTGTTTGCTTTTTTAATTGTTTGTTTGTTTTAATTTTCGTGGAGCTTCCTCTTACCTTGGCGTCCCTCGGGGTCGTCCCTGCTCGTTCGCCTCTGTTCGTCGACGCAGCCTCGCGAGGGCGGGATGGCGCTGGGCGTGCTGCGGGCCACGAGGGCTCTGCTTGCGCGACCTTACGCTGGTGGTGGTGATAAGTGGCCCGCTTGGGAGAGTGCCAGGCGGGCAGGGCGGGGCGGGGCAAGGGCAGGGGGAGGGGGGAAGAGGAAGGGAGGAGAGGATGGCAGGGAGGGCGGGCAGCAGAGAGGGAGCAGCTTACCAAGGTAACTAGAACACTTTTTGTCAGCATCCATAGCCTGAAAATGAGGGCAAGTATAACAGGAGATCGTTTTAGCAAGCGGAGCCTCGTACTCCATCACCTGGGAGAGCGCGTATTGCCAAAGAGCTGAGCGCCTCGTGTAATGAAGCGCCTTGTTACTGTGTCATTGAGGCAATCGCGCGCATTGTGGGTATGTGGGGTATGTTTACGTCGCTGCTGTGGCATGCCATGGCATGGGATGGCCAGGGAACGCCTCGCGTCAAGAGTGAAAATAAGATCTGCCTAATCTTGCCACGCGATTGACACTGTCCGCATTACGGCTGAAGGTGCTAACGCGTGTGTTCTGCTAAAAGAATTTGTGTTGAAAGTTTTGGTGACGTGGGACACACCTCGCAGAACTGTGACTTCACGCAACATTCCCAGCGTTGTCTCACGCGAGGCTAACTTCAGTCGCTTACTGCCTGCCTTGCCCCCCCCCCCCCTCTCTCTCTCTCTCTCTCCCTCTCTCTCTCCCTCTCTCTCTCTCTCTCTCTCTCTCTCTCTCTCTCTCTCTCTCTCTCTCTCTCTCTCTCTCTCTCTCTCTCTCTCTCTCTCTCTCTCTCTCTCTCTCTCTCTCTCTCTCTACACACACACACACACACACACACACACAAACAAACAAACAAACAAACAAACACACACACACACACACACACACACACACACACACACACACACACACACACACACACACACACACACACACACACACACAAACACACACACACTTTTATTTAGCCCACAACAAGAATATCAAATTAATTGTAGAACTACATAACATTTGAGGAAGGCGTTATCCATGTGCCAAGTTTTCCTGTTGTAATGTCGTCTTTAGGGTGCAGCTTGTTATGAATATCAGCGCACGGCTTTGTGACCCATAATAGAGGGTGGGAGTGAGCGCGCGTGGGCTGCTGAGTGTGTCAAGTGCAGGTGATGAGCAGCCAGATAACGCGGTCACCTGCTGCGACCGCACTCCTTGCCCCGCGCTATGTAGTCCAGTGGAGTCGAGCTTCACTAAAACGGATCCGGCGGTCATTTTCCTGCCTCTCCTTCCCTAGGCTTGATGCTTCATTCTGCGGGATTAAGAGAGAGAAAAGGGACTAGCGGATTGTTTTTTTTTTGTTTGTTTTTTCAGCGGAAAAGATGGGGTCTTGGAGTACTTGAGGAGGAGTAGTATCCTTTTAAGAGATTCTTTTGTGGGAAAACTGCCTGTTGTGTCCAGTTCGTGTGCCCCGGCGAATTCAGGGGAAAGATGCTTTGCTTTGCTTTGCTTCATCGATCTAAATCATCACGTGGATAGCTTGAGCGAGGCAGCGTGCGTGTGTGTACGTGCGTGTTCCTTCGTGTCTTTCCACCCGTGTTGCTTCCTCTCTTTGTGTCGCGTGAAAATAGCAACTTTACACACACACACACACACACACACACACACACACACACACACACACACACACACACACACACACTCTTGCCGATGTGTTATCTGTTTGCTGTACCCCCCCCCCCCCCCCCCAGCATGGTCACGTTCGAAACTATCTATCGATCGTAAATGCCAGGGGCGGTGTGGGAGTGGGCGAGGGTGTCCCACGTGGGTGGCCAGGCGGTGACAGCTGGCAACCTCGTGGATTAGAACCTCCTCCAATGCACCGCGAATTCTAGACGCTGCCTTGTGCTTTCAGCTTGTCCTCATATGACATTTTTCCATCTCGGCATTATTAGATTGAGGCCGAAGAATGCAGGTGTGTGGTTATTAATGTCGAGGCGCGTGTATTGTAGGGCGTGAGAGTGTTACGGCGTTGTCTATATACAGTGGCGAATAACGGGTTAAACAAACAAGTATTTAAGGGAGGAAATCTCTTCCTTATCCCGGGGATCAGCTCAAATAAACCCAAGGAATGGTGGGGGAAAAACTCTGGTTTATTTCGGACTAATGACTAGGGGGATTTAGTGCAGTTCAGGTTAGGTAGGTATGGTGGATGCCGTCGGTCGCCTGCGCAGCTTAGTTGGGAAATAGGTCTTGGGTCTCGACGTAAGCGCTATGACGAGTCTACGTATGAATTAGAATACACTTCGGGGGGGGGGGGGGGGGGTCGAAGTGAGCTTAGATTACTAAATTCGGTTTTTGAAATTAGAGTTCAGTGCGTTTCTTACGAACGTCTGCATTACGTGGATTTCCGAGTCATTCCATCGGGGATTGCAGAAAACTTTCAAGTTGCATTCGGAGCCAAAGCCGATAGATGGAGATGCGTGCAGAGCCTCATAATAGGCCCCTTTTCACCGGCCGGCGGGAACCCGAGGCCTAAGCCCGGCTCGGCGCTTGGCTCCGCGCCGGGTACCCCCCCCCCCCCTCCCGCGTGTGTATGGGGCGCGAGGGAGGGAGGCAGGCAGGGAGTAGAGGCTGCCAGTAGAGAGGAATCAATCGATTTTTACTTTCTGAGAGCGGCATGGCGATGTTGCGGATTTAAATGTTTGGACAGGATGGCGTGGAGGGGGCCTGGGACTTTTGAGAGAGTTTAGGTATATTTATATATAGCATGGTCGTTATTACTCGTTTTGAGGGTACGCCACAGGTGTTACAGGTATCGGGGAGAAGCTACAAGGTCACCAAATTCCTAAGAAAAGGGAGCTCTACACCTTAAGTTACTGTCTGAATTATCATTGAAAACGTAAATATTACAAGTTGGCGTTCATGTTTATGTACCATGATGATTGCTTTGTGTTTTTGTGTTGACTTGTTGATGTAACTCTGTTCTTTCCTCCTTCAGGTGTTTACGTGTAAACCCGAAGGGCCTGGACGAAGAGAGCAAGGACTACCTCTCTCTTTACCTGCTCCTTGTGTCTTCAAACAAATCAGAAGTTCGGGCGAAGTTCAAGTTCTCAATTCTTAATGCCAAAAGAGAAGAAACTAAAGCTATGGGTAAGTGTGTGTGTGTGTGTCTGTGTGTGTGTGTCTGTGTGTGTGTCTGTGTGTGTGTGTGTCTGTGTGTGTGTGTGTGTCTGTGTGTGTGTGTGTGTGTCTGTGTGTCTGTGTGTCTGTGTGTATGTGTGTCTGTGTGTCTGTGTGTCTGTGAGAGTGAGAGTGAGAGTGAGAGTGAGAGTGAGAGTGAGAGTGAGAGTGAGAGTGAGAGTGAGAGTGAGAGTGAGAGTGAGAGTGAGAGTGAGAGAGAGAGAGAGAGAGAGAGAGAGAGAGAGAGAGAGAGAGAGAGAGTGAGAGAGAGAGAGAGAGAGAGAGAGAGAGAGAGTGAGTGAGAGAGAGAGAGAGAGAGAGAGAGAGAGTGAGAGAGTGAGAGAGTGAGAGAGTGAGAGAGTGAGAGAGAGAGTGTGTGTGTGAGTGTGAGGGAGTTACTTTTTGAATCTAGTTTGGAAAGGTGCCAGTTACTTTGGAATGTTAATGTTGAGTTGTATGTAGGGAGATATAAAGAATCGTTATGAAAATCAATTGATTTATTATCCTTGTTTTGTTTTAATACTATCTTCTTTTCCCTCAGAGAGTCAACGAGCATATAGATTTGTCCAAGGAAAAGACTGGGGCTTCAAAAAATTCATAAGGAGAGATTTCTTATTAGACGAAGCAAACGGCTTACTACCGGACGACAAACTTACTTTGTACTGTGAGGTAAGCCACTTTGATTTCTTGCAGACAACTTGTAAGCTTATTCTGCCTGCCTGGTTTATTTGTTTTCTCTTGAGTTTCGGTTCACGTGCAAGTTTTTTTTCTATTGTTTTAGATGTCATGGAAGTTTATTCCAAGAAGTTGTGTTATTGATTTGTTTTGCCGTTTTTTCCAAACTTTGTTTTGTGAAGGGTGTCCCAAGATTTTTTTTATTTTTCATCCTGAACCATCCAGAAGAAATTCAGTTTTCCTATATATCTTTCTTTCTTGGAATAAGTGAAACAAGTCATGACAATTACTCCCTCTGTGCATCCCCCCTGAAGATCCAATGTGCGCAGGTCTCGGTGGTGGCAGACAGCGTTAATATCTCGGGCCAGAGCAACGCCATCCACTTCAAGGTTCCTGACTGCCGACTCTCCGACGACCTGGGGATTCTGTTCGAGTCGCAGCGGTTCTCGGACGTAACGCTCTCGGTCGCCGGCAGGGAGTTCCAGGCACACAAGGCGATACTTGCTGGTGAGTTTTTGTCTTATTCTTTATTTATTTCCTTGAGATTTTTTCATAAGGAGTAGTATGTGGTATATGTCCGTTGTGAGTTAAGAGATGAGAGGGAGTAGATAAACGCCTTTGAGAACGTGGGGAGGAAATAGATGTACAGTTACCCTTCATTTTCCTTTTTTTTTTTACACGGGGATAAGTCCGATTTTCGCAAGTGTCAGTTCATCATTGGCTCCACCCGTTTTTCAGCTCGCTCGCCAGTGTTCGCAGCAATGTTCGCTCACGAGATGGAGGAGAGAAAACACAACAGAGTAGAAATTCAAGATGTGGACCATGAGGTGTTACGCGAGATGCTGCGCTTCATTTACACAGGAAAAGCTACCAATTTAGAGAAAATGGCCGATGATCTCTTGGCTGCAGCAGATAAGGTAAAGTTGTTGTTTGGGTTTTCCAGACGGATTAGTCTCTACAATTCCAAATAATAAACAATGCCTGAGTGCCATTTGTAAGCAGTAAATTTAGAATTTTTAACATTGTGTAATTAGAAGTTAATTAGGATTGGTTATAGTAGCTGCAACATATTCCAAAGCAGCCGAGTTAACAGGCATTCCTATTTTGCAGTATGCATTGGAGCGACTTAAAGTGATGTGCGAGGAAGCATTATGTACCAACTTAAGTATAGAAAATGCTGCTGATGTCCTCATTCTTGCTGATCTCCATTCTGCTGATCAATTGAAGGCTCAAGCGATCGAATTTATCAATACGTAAGTAGAGTGAATAGTTAGGATTTCCTTTGACTCATGAATTACATTTTTCATGACTGTTTTGATTAATATTTCATGTCAGATCTTCTTTGTGTTTTTGTGCATGCTAGTAATAACTTTGATGGATATTTTTGTACTATTAGATGAACTCTGTTTGAAGAAGTGCAAATTTGAAGTACAGTCTATTAAATCATTAGAGTTCTATTTGAAGAAGTGCAAATTTGGTAGTACTTTGAAGTACAATCTATTAAATTGTGAGTTCTATGGTCCGAGGTTGATACTGATGTGTTTATATCTTTCCAGGCATGCAACAGATGTCATGGAGACACAAGGTTGGAAATCCATGATTCAGTCTCATCCACATTTGATTGCCGAAGCCTTTCGAGCATTGGCTACTCAGCAGATCCCACCCATTGGACCTCCACGCAAAAGGATTAAAGCCAGTCCCTGAACCCGGTTGGCCAGTCTGCCAGCTTCACTTACGCTGGCCAGGCCATCACCCCCAACACCCCTGGCCTCCCCACCTGGTCACCCCCTCACACTCGGCCTAACTCAGTGGGTTCTTTTACCATACTATTCAGGACAGCGGAGAGAATGTAATTTGGAAAGAAGTATGGAGGATTGGAGGGCATCTGTAGGCCATCCTACAGTGGAGAGTGACCAAGGCCATAAGAAGCCAGTGTGTGGTAGTGGGACCTGGCAGGGGATAGGGACCAGGCCTCTCATCCCACCAGTCAACAGAGTACAATCAGGGGACGACAAGTCCCTGCCCACTCAGGTTGGTAGGGCTGCAGTCCCTTCCTCTACTGCGCCCAACTCCTTCTGCCCCGTGACAAGTCCACCAAATGATCTCAGTGGGGCCTGACCTGCATGTAAAACCTGTCAGTGCATAAGACACTACAGTATGCAGATGTGCAGGTGCCAGACTCAGCAATGCATGTGTGTCTGTGTGTAGATATCTGTGATGTAGCAAGTGATAGCCCAGAACATTAGACTCCCGCTATGAGTCTTAGAGCTACCACGCATTACTCTGCTAATTATTGTTGTTGTTGTTAAGTGTGGCACTCTCTTGTCTTTCAAGCCATCAAGCCAGGCAGATATTTGAAAATATAGGCAGGCCCTTCAGGGAGAAAAAAAAGGAGCCTTGCATTTGACTGAGACCAAAGGAAAACTGGGAAGGACCAAGTGATGTGTGAGCATTGCTTCCTCTCAGTGCACTGTGCTTTTGGCTAGTTAACATATTCTACTCCTGTGACATAGATGATTCTTCATTACCCAATATTTTTGTTTTATTTTACAGGAGAAACAAACATTATAGAAGTCTTGGAAGCATCTTTTTCTATGAAAAATCTGCAATGTACAACTTAAAAATTAGATTGAGCTTTCTTAGGTAGATGCAGTAGGCAAGGTGTACTCTGATTTTGAGAATTTGTTAAGACAAGACAACATTGTAGAGTGTACAGTTAATGTAGAAGATACTGTCTAATTCCACCGATTTCAGCTTTGGCTGATTTGTATTTACAATGTATGTATGTAACATCATGAAGCTTCACAGGGTATTCTCAGTCATTAACATGGAGCCGTGATCAGGAAAGTGTAATTAGTGTAACTGTTTCAAATGAATGTTGTGTAAAAGTAGAAATGAATGATTAAAATATTTGATGTAAAATTCAATATACGGTGTGTAAAATGTGAAAAAATAGAATTTCACTATGAATGATGAATGGAATTATGTCTGAAATATGAAGAGCCTTTGTACCAAGAATTTTGTAATTATTCTCAATGTTTTGTTGTAAGCCAGTCAAAAGTATATCAGCTCCTGTGTTAATTTGTGAAGAGCAGGCAGTGACAATTTGTGCCATGGTGTAGCTTACGAGACAAGCCACCCAGACCACCAACTGGAAGATAAAACAAGTCTGTCACTTAAGAAAGAAAAGAAGAGAAATATATAATCAGGTACATTGTACATCAAAGGGTGAGATCAAAATATATACTTATTATTTTTATAGAATTACTCACGACAGCTTGTTTGAAAAATATTTTCCAGTGGGACTCTTCCACCGCTCTGCCATGATACCAACCCAGCATCTATGTATTTACTCAATGCAACAAGACATCTGCATCTTTTCATAATGTAGATGTAATTCTTTCTCTGGGAGTGCTGAATTCTGCAATTCATTCAGCAGAATCGGTGCTCTTGGGTATGCTCACTCCTTGAGGTTTTCCTCCCCAGGACTCGTTGCTTTATGCTGTACTTTTGTGGTTAACTCTATAGAAGTTCTTATGACAGTAACCAAGGAAATCTTAGCTCACTGGATATGCTGTAACTACTATTTAGTAAACCACAGAGGCACAGCCAGTATATCACTCCACAACCATTCCTCTATTTGTAAATCAAACTCATATACAAACTGCAAGTTTTGTAACAATAGTCATGCAACAGTTCAAATATTCATATGTTAATTTATGTTTTCCAGTACAAAGTGAGTTTCCTCATCTTCACCTTCCTTTTGCTCATGTCAGGGAAAAAGAATCATATAAGGGTATTTGGGGGCGCAGGGCCACATGAATATTCAGAATTTTTTTACAGCAGACATATGGCCAGTTGTCATAAACGATTATTAACAGAGGAGGAATAGTTAATAAAAAAAAAAAAAAACGCCGAATAAATGATATGGTATTTTTTAAGTTCTGATTTTCTCATTTTTAGCTTTCGAGGAAAAATAATTATGTTCACCATGTGAATGTGATCCTGTGGTCCCTAATGGTATTCAGCTAAGGTAATTCATGCATTGATATTGTTCAGCAAGATTATGATTCTCCATACCTCAAAATTAGGGAAAAAAATCTTGTTGAAAGTTTGAAGTGAATTGCCAAGTGTTGGTAAGATTTGTATAGGTGGAGGAGGTGCAAGGGCTGGTTTGGGTGGCCTCAGGTGTGTCGGCGCCCGGGTATGACGAGAAGCGTCTGCCGCCACACTGCTCCTGCAGGTCATGTGATGGTAGGCTCTGTGAGTCTCTACCTCTGTACTCCTACACTGAAGAACTCCCCAATGAACCAATAAAGTTGGTTAATTATTCTGATGTTTGATTATAACTGCAATTATATTCATTCCCAAATAGTTTTGAAAATGTAAAAGTGTAAAGTATAGTAGACAAAATACAATGGGTTTCAAATGACTACATGACTATGAATGTGAGGTAAATTCTCTCCTGTGCAATACTTTATCAAACATTTTCATCCCAAAAATATGAATGTTTTGCATATAGGTTGAACGTCCATTCAGAATTAATATCTGTGGGGCAGCCTATTGTTGACCTACATTTCAATTTTATTTTTTAGAGAACTAAATATGGAAGCAATAGTCCGGAAATTAATATTGATTGAATGT
>NC_061822.1:16881641-16884141 GCF_019202785.1 Penaeus chinensis
TTATATAATACATATATGTTTCATATAACATATATATTTTATATAACATATGCATCTTTTATAATATATATCTTATATAACAGATATATTTTATGTAATATATATATATTCTATATAATATATATTTTATATAATATATATCATAGATAATATACATATTTTATATAATATATATATTATATATAATATACATATTTTACATAATACACATTTTATATAATATATATATTTTATGTAAGATATATATTTCATATAATACATAAATGTATATGATACATATATTTGATATATATGTTTTTATAATATATATATATTTTATGTAATATATATATTTTATATGATATATATATATATATATATATATATATATATCACATTATATATTATACAATATATGTATCTTCCAATATGTTATATAATATAAATTCCATGTAATATATATATGGTTTAATGTGTATATATAATATAATATATTTTATATAATTTATATCAGATAATGTATATATTTTATAATATATATAAGATATATTATATAATATACATTTTATATTTTATATAATATACATTTTATATATTATATATAATAAATATATAAAGCATATAAGGTATATATTATATAAAATATATTTTATATATATATTAGATATTTTATTAATATATAATATATAATGTATGAATTATATGATATATATGTATTATATAATATATATATATATATGATATATATTATATATATATATATATATATAGATATATATAGCCCTCTCATATGCCAATGCTTTTATCTGTTACCATAAACTAAACTGGCTTAAAAATGCCATTTGATTTTAGACATCTTTATTTCCGATGTTATTTTGATGACACATCCGTTTTGTTTACACGCCCTTCGACTTGTCTTAACTCTAAACCCAGAAGCATTACATTTCCTGTGAAATGCAACAGAACAACCATTTCTAGACATCTGTGTTAACAGCATAAAAACATTCATTACTAAAGCCTATATAGTCTGTGAAGGAATTGGTCCACTCTTCATGATAATATAAATTTTCTTAACCCAATGCCGACGGGCATGACGGGGTTATGTCACCGCATAATGGAACACAAAGGCAAGTCATTTCGTACTGGACTGTCGCTGAGCAGACCACCTTTCTCGGCTCTAAGAGAGCACTCTCACAAACACTCACATCATTTCTCCAACACAGATTTCTATATTCTATCCTCTCACTCCTCCCGCCAAGACCTCATCATCTCATTGCTGATTCGTAAGATGAAACCGGCGCTCAACAACAACACGATCGCAACCACCTTGTTTACTGACTATCTGCTTTCCACCACTCGCTATCACCCATATAGTTTTGTCATATCTGTAATCCTGTTATTTTTTTCACTGTATATCTTCTTATTATGTCTTTATTGTTTGTTCATTGTTTTTTTTTGTTATTGTTCTTGTTTTGTTCTTATGAAAGTTTGAATTGTCTCCCATGTACCGTTGTTAATTTAGAGAACCACTTTATTTTTTCTTGTTCAATGTATGTTGATATGTTTCATTATTATAGAACTGATGATGGAGATATGAGAAATCTTCGAAACATTTGATAATAAACACGAAACTAATTACGGCCGTGTTTGTCTACCGCTTCATTTTAATTATATTAAATCATGTATATATTATAATATTTACAAATATTATATAATATATCATATATATATATACTATACAATTTATATATATATAATTTATACATTATATAAGTTATGTATATTTCATATGTTATATATATTATATAATATATATATTAAAATACATACATAATACATGTATATAATAATATATGTATTATAATATATATATTGTATATTATATGTACATTATATAATATATTTTATGATGTATATACTGCATAATATCTATTATACATATTTATACTGTATAATATATATGATATATATATCATATATATTGTATGTTTATCATATATATATATGTAATACATTATTTTATATATTATATATATCATGTTTTATAATATATATATTATATATAATCCTAAATGTAATATATATCATATAATATTTATATTATATAATACATATATAAAATATTTTATATGTATAATATATATTATATATAATATATTATATACTATATAACAAATATTGTATAATAGAAATATGAATATTATATAATAGAAATATGAATGTTATATAATATAAGTATAAATATAGATATTATATGATATAAATATAATGATATGATTTATTATATATATTGTATAATATATAAATATTACATGATAAATATACATAATAATAAATAAATTATATACATAATAATAAATAAATTATATACATAATAAATATATATGAATATTACATAATAAATATTACATATATAAATATTATATAAAATTAATGATATAAAGTATTTATTATCTAAAATATATTTTATATAATACTATATATCATATAATGTACGTATTATATGAAATATATATTATAT
>NC_061822.1:16889141-16896641 GCF_019202785.1 Penaeus chinensis
TACCTGGTGCAGCTACTCAAAATAACTAACGTTCACGGACTTTAACATGATCTGAGGTTATTTGTCCATCCACTGAGCGGACTGCAGTCATTTGCGAGGAGGGCTTAGAATTCCGTTTTCTCAGGGCTTTGTAAGCAGGGCAAAGGTCATTTACCAAAAAATGGCCTTCAACCTCCTCAACAAGGTTCCTGATGAATGGTTAATGGTTAAAAGCAAAATAAATGTGCTAGACATCTAAGGTCATGTAGCACTATAGTTAATGTTAGTGAAGGGTGGTTGGGTTAGTGATTAGTTGTTAAAGCTGGGTTAAGGAATTGGTGAGTGAATGGGTTAGGGTCGGGTGAGGTAATGTAAAGGGGTTAGATTAAGTGAAGGATATGTATGCGTTTGAGGAAGGAAAACAGGTTGTCAAAGCAGAAAGTGTGAGATTCTGTAAGGATGTCTGATAGGTTGGGATGTCTATGTAGGGAGGATAGGTGGGGGAAAGTAGAGGTACGGGCTGCTTCAAAACGTGGGCATGACAATAGAATGTGTGGGACTGAAAGAGGAACATTACATATGGAACATAGGGGTGGATCGGATTGTGGCATCAGACTGAAATCACTGTGATCCAACGGCGAAGAATGATACGAATAACTGTACAAGGACAGTGGTTTGAAAGGGAGGTGTGACATAAGGTGTTTTCTGGTTGATAAGTATGGACGAAACATAGAGGAAGAAACAAAATGGTAATTGGGGATTATTATTGGAGAATGTGTAAGGAAAGTTTCTTGAAGGCATATAATAGATGGGTTATAAGAGGAGAGGATATGACGGAGGTCAGGTCTGTGAGAGCGGAAACCGCGAATGTTCCAATGAAGGATAGTTATACTTTCGTTGATTTAGTGGTAAAGATTGCAGTGCGTGTTGGAGAATTTGTAGGGGAAGGTGCTAGAGGGTGGGATAAAGAATGAGGTTGGGGAGGTGGTGTTGTATCAGGAGGGGTGTCGGGAGGTAGAGGGTCTGGGGAAGAGGGTACTTGTGACATGAGGGATTCACGTGTGTATCCAGGAAGGAGTGGAAGGGATAGAGGGGATGGTGGGAGGGTTAATATAGGTGGGGCTGGAGTCGGGGGGATGGGTTTTGTTGGGATGGGGTAGGAGGATTGGGTGTAGGGAGAATATGAGTAGGAGGAGGATGGATATCGGCAGTCACTTTGAGTGTGGAGGGAGCGGGAGTTGTAGAATTTGAAGGTGGATGAGTATCAGTTTGGGACTCGATTATGTAGTTCTGGATATCTTTCTGTAATGGAGTTGGTTGGGGAGTTTTGTGAGATAAAGGTTTTCTTGTGAAAAGACGGAAGATAAGTTTGGTGTCTGAGGAATAGGGGCAGAGGAAGGTGGAGGTGATTGTGGGGTAGGGGAAGAGGGGATGGAACGTTTATTCTGTCTGCTGCGGGTAGTGCGGGGAGGGAGAGGGGAAGGTAGAGATTGGGTAGAGATTGGAGTGTCTGGATTTAGGAGGGCAAAATAATTTGACTGGGGAAGGTAGGGGGTAGAAGAGGGGAAGTTAGATTGAGGGGGGTTAGGTTTAGGAGAGGGTGTAGGAGCTTGGGGGGTAGGGGGAGTGGCAGAGTGAGCGACATTACTAGAGTAGGGGGTAAGAGAAAAACCTCGTCGACGTGCCTCCTGTCTGGCTTCACGTAGAGTGAGTCCAAGTCTGAATCTGAGAGTTGCTACCTCAGACTCAAATTTGTAGGTGGGGCAGCCTCTATAAAATACGTTATGGGGGCCACCACAGTTTGCACATGTGCGTGATTATGCAGAGCAGTTTGATCGAGTATGGCCAGGTTGGGCACATAGTGGGCATCTGGCTGTGGAATGGCAGTGTTTGGCTGGGTGTCCTAAACGCCAACAATTTTGGCACTGACGAGGAGGAGGTTGGTATGGTCGGACAGGTAGGGATTCCCCACCTATGTTAACGTTAAAGGGAAGGTCATGTCTACGGAAAGTAATTTTGGCAATGTTGATGGATTTCTTACGATTTCCTCTGGGAGGAATGGAGTAGCATTGTACATATGTCGCATCATAGTCCGTGAGACAGGCGAGTAAGTCTTCTCCACAATCTGTTGGGGAGATAGAGACAGTTCCGGTGCAAGTATTGAAGGTTGGATGGGGCTTGTAGGGATGGGATTACCATATAGATAAATTAGTTTTGTTAATGCTATAGCTTGGTTTTCAGATGTTACTGTGACGAGACGGGAGTGGTCGGGTCGGCTACGGAAAGAGACTTTGCCTACTTGTTTTTGGAGCCATTGCTGGAAGAGGAGGGTGTTTTTAGAGTAGGGAGCTGTGGGAGGGATCAGGAAAAATCGGTACCATTTGGCTGGGCTAAGGGGTAAGGGCCAGGTAAGGCAGGGGAATACCGTGCCCATGGCTCCCTCAGGCCATTCAGGACTGGCACAAAGTCAGCCTTTCATCCTTTCAGCACGGCTCTCACACCTTAGGAGGTGGATAGCAGAAGGGATTGGTGAAGGGACTGAAACGAAAAGTATGAGTGAGTGGATGAGTCCCAAGGTTGAGGAGTTCTCCATCATTGGGTCTCAGTCTCCGTCTCCTAAGACCCCCACGACAACAACGGGAAAAGGATTGGGGGGGGGGGGGTGTCCTGATGAACTGTCCTTCGTTCCTTCTCAGCAGCGTTCAAGCCCTACGCACCAAGGAATGGCGCAAGTTCTGATTGCTAAGCCATGCGACATGCTTCTGTGGCTTCCAATGTCTCCACAGAGATGAAATTCTGCCGAACCCTCGGGCGTGTGTTTCGAGCTTGAAAAACTCCTACAAAACAACTGGGTCCATCAAGTTTTCAAGTTCTGTGAACCGGTCAGACACTGCCGTGGCGAAACCTCCTGGCACACTCCTCCCCCTCAATCTGTCCAAGTGAAACACCCTAGAGTGACCACTGGAAGGACGAGGAGTTTTGAAGCCACAGCCAGCCTATGGTCTGTGTCACAGAACTCGGCACTCCGGCAAACCCTGCAGTTCTGAAGGATCTTCCAGCGAGTGTTGACAAGAATGTGGTCGATATCCTTGGCCACAGCGCCCATATCGCTATACCATGTCCAGCGATGTGGGTTGGAGCGCTGATACCAAGAGTCAGAAATCCTGAATATCTGGGACCTAGCAAAGTCCCGGAGGAGGAGGAAGCTGTTCTCGTTGCTGGGATCAGCTCCCGAGCCATGGGGACCGACAGACATCTCGTAGCCAGCTCGATCACGGCCGGATACCGCATTGAAGTCGTCCAGAATAATGCGAATGTCTCACCGGGAAAACTATCTTCCACACATGTGAGTTTGACATAGAACACTTCTTTCTCCTCAAGTTTGCAAACATCGGTAGGGGTGTACACAGCAATGAGAGACACTAAGCCAGAAGCATGCTTGTCTCAGTGTCATAATACGCTTATCAACTGGTGTTACCTCCTCTAAAGAGGTTTGAAGCCTGTTGGGGATGGCCGTGGCTATCAGATGATGACCATCGCCCAGGCCTGACCAGTAGTAGGTGTACCCAACCATAAAGATCGTACTGCTGCCAGGTCTTCTCACCTCCGAGAGGGCAGCCACCTCAACTCCCAACCGATTCAGTTCCCTCGATAGCAGGGGTAACCGCTCATCCTGCCGCAAGGACCGGATGTTCCAAGTCCGTGGATGGTCAAAGGCTCTGGGAGTCCACCCTATATAAAACATCTGCTGCCTTGTGGCATCTATAAGGTGAAAAGGCTTCGGGAGTCAACCCTGTGGACAAATCTGAAGCCAGAGTTCCGAAGGCATGGGCACGACTTGCTCCTCTTTCTTTCGGCCAGGCACCAATTCTACCTATACGGGAGCGGGTAGGGCAGTAATGCCATAGTTGACACTAACTGATGGTAGGCTTCTCTCTCTCTCTCTCTCTCTCTCTCTCTCTCTCTCTCTCTCTCTCTCTCTCTCTCTCTCTCTCTCTCTCTCTCTCTCTCTCTATATATATATATATATATATATATACAAACACACACACAGACATATACACATACATACATACATATATATATATATATATATATATATATATATATATATATATATATATATATATATACAAACACACACAGACATATACACATACATACATATACATATATATATATATATATATATATATATATATATATATATATATATATAATATATATGTGCAAGTGTGTGTAAATACGCATATACATACATAACATATACATGTTTACATATATATTTATATATATAAAAATAAACATGTATGTGTACATATCTATGTGTATATATATATATATATATATATGTATACATATATATAAACACATATATATGTATATGTGTGTATGTGTGTATGTGTGTGTGTGTGTGTGTGTGTGTGTGTGTGTGTGTGTGTGTGTGTGTGTGTGTGTGTGTGTGTGTGTGTGTTAATATATATGTATATGTATATGTATATGTATATGTATATATACATATACATATACATATACATATATATACATACATATATGTATGTATATGTGTATGTATATATATGTATGCACATATATATGTAAGTATATGTGTATATATACATATATGTGTGTATATATGTATATATATGTGTATATATATGTATATATATATGTAGACATATATATGTATATATGTTTGTTTGTGGGTATGGAGGTAGGCGCATACGCACGCTCGCACGCACACACACACGTGCACGCACACACACACACACACACACACACACACACACACACACACACACACACACACACACGTGCACACACACACACACACACACACACACACACACACACACACACACATATATAAATATATATATAAATGTATTATATTTATATATATACATTAATACATACATACATACATACATACATACATACATACATACACACACACATGTACATACACACACACACATGTACATACGCACACATGTACACACACACACACACACACACACACACACACACACACACACACACACACACACACACACACACACACACACACACACACACACGCAGGCATGCACACGCACGCACGCACGCAGACAGACACACACACACACATATATATATATATATATATATATATATATATATATATATATATATATAAAAATGTATATTTATATATATACATTAATACACACACACACACACACACATATATATATACACACATTTTTTTTTTTCCCCACTGAGTTATATACTACCTAGAGAGATTAAATGGAAACAGTCTATTACCATCTGGATAATGCAAATCAAATGACAGATATGGAGATTGGAAAAAAAACAAAAATTCTTATGTATAAAAAGAGAAAATAACTTTGCAAATGGAAGGCATAGCGTCTTGTCACCCCACACGAGTGTTTGCATTTGTCAGGCCTACAAGGCGTGGTTCCCCAGCACACGCAAGCCTAAAGCCCAGATTTTGGGCAATGCGATTGTAGTAAAGCAACCAGATCCAAGGGTTAACTACTACTACTACTACTACTCATATTGACTTTATCATCATAGTTTTTTTCTCTCCTTGCTAGGGGGTCAATAGAAAAACTGTAACTCCATTGGGGGTTGATGAGGTAAAAAGTTTAAGAATCCCTGATTTACACAGATGTATAAATATATTTTACCTTTTTTTCTGTATCTCAAATCCTGTTTTGGTATCCTTATAAACATGGTCTTAACAATGTGAATTATGAACCCGAAGTAACCAGGGATGGCATGTACATACATGCCATGGCCACTGTAAGTTTAGTTTATTTATTGTATTTACACATAGATGGTTCCACAAGGACTAAGTCACCAATGAGCCAATTACTAGTACTACTTATCTCACTGCATTCTTTAATTTTCATAAATAGTTTCTTTTATCTTATATTTCAATAATTTCAATAGCATTATAATAATTATAATGTCTATAATAATATTAACAACACTGATATTGATAGCATTTATAAAAAAAAAAAAAAAAAAAAATTCCAGATGAAAGGGAAGATGAAATCAGGTGAGGTCCTACTTTCTAAATGGCAACTCTTTAAATCTATAAGGATTTGAAACTAGGCTTAACTTAACTTCATTCTCCCAATCCATACTCCATCCCCTCATCATTTGGGACTCGTCTCTTTTAATACTTTTTCCCTCTATGTAAATGGATAAAGGATTTAACAATATGTTGTTCTCTATATTTTGTATTTTGTATAAAAATTCTATAAACTCTTTTTGTATAAAAAGGAACATTGTATGCTTTTGCAAATGTTACACATTAATGTATATAAAAGTATACAAGATACAGCCATTTTCAGGAGCACATCTGCTTATCCTAGTCTAAAGCTTGTACTTTTTCAGCTCTTACTCTTACAAAATGTTAGTGTATGTGTGCACCCAGTTTCATCTTTTTTTTTTTCACATTGTTCTGTTTTAAACCTGAGATTCTTATCAACTAATGATATAAATTGTAATGAAATGTAGTCCATATCAATATGCCTAAAATGATCACAAGACAAGAATAAAGATTTATGCCTTATTTCTCTCCTATACTTTACATTTTTCAATTTATATTAAAGAAGCAACTAACTTTTAAAAGAATGAGAACCTGAAAAGCCGAGTTCCTGGGCCTCTTTAAGTAATCTGAGGATGTCTTTATCCCTTGGTAAATTTACTTTGCTTGCAGAATTTAAACTGCTTCCATTGGTATTGCACTTGGAGTTCAGCTGGTCATATATGTCCTTTGTGCTGGATATGAAATCTGCAACATTGTCCGGGACTGGAATATTGTTACACATTTCCTGTTTAAACACTCTCAAGTTACCATTACGTCCAGGAAGTTTCCATTTCAGATCTTGGCTGAGATAGAAGGGCTCAGCCTCTCGAAGGAGCTGGGCTTCTATTTCTAGCCTCTGGACATCTGTGGGAAGAATGCCCGCCTTGTCCATTTCCTTCTGTGTTCTGGAAAATAACATAGACAAAATTATACTGGGTGTGTATACAGAGTAATCTTTTGATAAAATCATCATTATATGATAAATTAAGCAATCCATGATAGGTACTTCCAAGTAAAAAATACCCTATTTCTGGACAGTTACTAGAGCAGTGACCGCCAGCTACTGGTGAACACAATTGTCTCTCATGTGATGTGGCCAGCTACTACTGACCATCTCTGGTGAGATGCTCTTTACTGTTGTGTTAAGAAGGTATTTCCAATACATATTAAGTGTGATCATCTTTACAAAGAAAACTTACATTCAAAAAGTGATAACAATATACATATATATAAAGTGAACAATGGCCAGATAAAGCAGGAGTCTTCAACCTGTTAACAATAGATATTATTGTTTATACAGTCTGGTAAACAGATGTACAGCAGAATGTGTTACTTCATAGCTGGCAATTGTCCAATGCAAGATATCATCCTGGAAACTGGTACATGTATTCATGACATGATTAAGATTTTTTGCCTGA
>NC_061822.1:16901641-16904141 GCF_019202785.1 Penaeus chinensis
AAGCTCAAGGAATGGGGCAAACAGGTAGGTCTTGTAATTGATTAATTTATAACTAAGCCAGTCAAGTGTAAAAAACACACACACACACACACACACCAGACAGAGTAATAATTATAATAATAATAATAATAATAATAATAATAATAATAACAACAACAACAATACTGGCTGTATGCTTAGAGAATAGTGTGACAAATCATTTCCAACACAATTTTCTCATGCTAAATTCTTAATGTATGGTAGAAGATTTTATGCAGCTGCAGGAACATCAGCTGCAAGAATACAATTTTCATATCCTTTTGCATTATTTTGGCAAACCTTTTCTTCCTAAGTTATTCCTTAGTAAAGGATTTCTTGCTTTAACCTAGTGCCAACAGGCATGACGTGTACGTGCATGCCATGCCCACTGTTAGTTTACTTGTTCAAATGTTTTTACACATAGATGGCTACACTTGTACTAAGTCACCAATGAGCCAGTTATGAGTACTGCCTGTCTCGCCCATTCACCCTTTTCATTGATTTACGAAAATATTTTATGTTTTCTTATTTCGCTGTTACAAATGTTTATAACATTGTAGTAATTATAATGTTTATAATAAAAATAACACCATCGATATTTATAGCACTAGTAAAAATACATTTTTCCTGCCAATTCAAGGAAGGTGAAATCAGGTAAGGCCACAAGATCTACTAATTGACTCCTTTGTGGCTAAGCAGAGCCATCTACGTGCAGAGACATTTCACAAAAATAAAAAAAATGAGCACAGCATTTTCCCCATTTTTTATTAAATTTCCTCCCACAGCAAATAAATACCCCAACTTATTAAAACATACTTGTTGTAAGTTAAAAACAGGTCTTTTCAAATGTATACCTTACAAGATGATATGACACACAAACTAAAATAATCAAAATAATAAGGTTTGTCAAGATAGCAAGAAACGTATTTGTTCCCAGACTACTTCCAGATACTCACTTTAGCTCTAGGATTCAACAGAAACTCCAGATCCTTGTCCTTTCCTCGGTTCCTTTCTTCAAAATGGTCTAAGTATGCTAGAAGCTGCACATCAGAGAATTCTATTAACTCTCTGTGTCCTCCAGGAGAAACAGGCGCAGTGCTTTTGTTGGTCAATAGTGACTCTAAGAGTTCATGAACCTAGAAACACAAGATTGTTCTGTAGTGTTATAAATATCCAATCAGAAGAGAAAAAATTTAACTTAACATGCTTGTATTTTACCAAACAAGGGAATTATTAATGCCACTGTTCCATGTCATTTCACAAATTTTAATGTACCTTCATTCTAAAGATAAACACAAAAGTATAATTAGTTCAATAACATTTTTTTTTTTTTTTTTTTTAAATACCAAATACAGTAAGTTTTCTAAAATGCAACTCACACAAGCTGGTTTCTCCCAAGCCTCTAGCCCCAGCTTCAGGTAGGTATGCATGGATTCATGGCCAAGTGTCTCACTGAAGCAGAGGTTTAGTTTCTGGAAAAAGAGAAGGAAAACAATAATTTTCCTCATTACACACATTATAAGAAAAAAGATCTCCCTTTCTCTCTCTATATATATCTATATATCTACATTTATATCTCTATCTATATCAATATTTGTGTCAATATCAATATCAATATCTATATCTATATATATCTATACATATATCTATATATATCTATATCTATATCTACATATATATATATATATATATATATATATATATATATATATCTATATATATATATATATATATATATATATATATATATATCTACAAATATATATATATATATATATATATATATATATATATATATCATATAATATAATATAATTTTTTCATACAAGATTGGTAATTCAGTGTAGAGGAATTATAACTTTATAATAAATTAGATATACCCAAAAATCATACCTTGGCAATGCTTGTTACAATGGCTGCGAATGACAGTTGGAGATTATTCCGCTGTGAGCATCGCAGAATACAGTGACGTATCAAAAACTCATCACTCAGAAATCCAGCCCTGCCACACAGCTCACAAACTCTACGAACAATAAAAGTGATGCCCATATTAGTAATTAAACTAACATGAATGGAAATAATCACTAGTGGGTACATAGTACTTTAAAGTCCAGGCAGGAACACCGCTGGAAAATAATAACACCGCCAATAGCAACCGTACTTATTCTAAGTACTGCTGGTTGTGGTAGCAATACTGTTACTCTAGTCTATTTCTGAAATGAACTGAGTCATTGAGTACTTCCACAAGGTATAAAATATGACACTATGTAACATTACCAAATATCAAAATATTTTAGAAAAACTAGTGAGATGAAGGATGAATTTGCCATAGACTTACATATTACAACACTTATTTTGATATCAAAATAGGCTATTTTTCTTATTGGAGCCAATCATATTCAAGAATTCAAGGAAAATTGACACCATTCTTTTTCAGCCAAATAATGTTTGATTTGGGCTTGTGATGAATTCTACGCACTAA
>NC_061822.1:16909141-16914141 GCF_019202785.1 Penaeus chinensis
GAAAGATAAAATTATTTCAATTTGTCACCTACAACAAACAACTAAATGTCAATTTCACGTATGGAAAACTGTGAAACATTAGTCATTATTTTGTCATAACTATATCTATCTCTCTTGCCGTTTTCAAATTAACCAAAGTTTCAAGGGGATAAACAATAAACAGTATAAACCAGCACAGCACACAATTGGAAAAAAGACAACACAAAACCTCAAACACATACGTGACACCGCAAGCTGACAGTATCGAAGTCTAGGTGCTCCTGGAATTCCTTCATGTTCTTAAAAGAAGTGCTGCAGAAGGGACAGGTATTCAAATCCCCTCTGTAGTGCTCAGAGTAGGCATGGTATGCTAGAACGTCCTTGGTCTGACAGTGACGCTGACAAACCTGGCAGGTGATTCTGTTGAAAATAATTATATGAAAAGTTTCTGAGAATAACAAGATTTTTTGGTGTCTCCTTTCATATAAATGTAATGTTAACCCACTGGCCTGGGTTTATGTACTGTCCACTGTAGTCCTGTGATTTTGTTGCAGATGGGTCCACAAGTGCTTGGCCATCAAGAAGTCAATTGGTAGGCCCTAATGACCACACTTAATTTCTCCATACCTTCAATTTGCAAGAAAATGTTCTCTTCTGATGCTGTTAATATTAACACTGTTATTGCTATTAGTGACATTATGATTAAAATAACATAGTTAAATAACAATAAAACAATTAAATAATAATAAAAGAAAATTAAAAGGGTAAACAGGTGAAGTGGAGCCATCTATGTATACACAACTAAGAAACTGAAATTTCAGGAGTCATGGCATGTAGTCATGTCATCCCCAGCCAGTTGGTTAACTTGTATAACAATATTATTATGATCATTACTTTGAAATATTGATGTATAAGCAAACTTCAGCGAGAGTTAGAAAAAGATAAAAAAGTACAATATAAAGTAAATAAAATGGATAACTGAAATTACACTGATCAACAGAAAATTTAGTTTTTCTTCAATTTTGACAATTGATTTGGACTTATTTTGGACTAATGGCTTTAAATCACTTTTCATTTTATGATAATGACACTGAATCAAGTCATGACAAACTGGATTGAAATGCTTGTGGCAAATATGCATGCCATACATGGTCAGCCTGCTCCAAGTTGTGTTTTCAACATATTAGACTTGACTGTGGTTGTTGAGATGTGGCTCCTCAAAAGCATGTTAAAAGTCTTACTCTCAGATCATCTACTGGAAACAAAGGTTTCACCCTGTGCACAATCCCTGGTGCATAGCCCAGGGAAATTCAGTCAGGAGTTGCTTAAAAATATGCTTTATCTCATCATGTTTTCAAGAAATAATTACTTTGTTTTCTAGAAATTCCACTCTGGACCTCATTTTTTAATGTAAAGACATAATAAAATCAACTCCTAAATACTGTAAATTTTCTAAATATTTGAGTTATCATGCAAAAAACACTTTCTACAAGGAAATGTCGATGCCAATCCTCCAGGTTCATATACTTGAATATTGATCAATCCAATGTTGACAGGTTGTTTAACCCAATTAATGCAGGTGGCAAGACTACAATGCCATGCCCACTGAAATAAAAGTTCATCTATTGTCTTTACACATAGATGGCTCTTCAAGTGCTTAGTCACTAGGAGTCAGTCATTAGTCTTACCTATCTTACCTGTTTACCTTTTTCCTTGATTTCTTGAAAGCTTTCTATTATTTTATTGTTTCTAATGTTATTAATATTTTAATAACAATTAAATAATAATAATATCACTAAGAATGATAAGAATATCAATGTTAATAGTATTAGAAAGAAAAACACATTTTCCCGCAAATTCAAGGAATCGAGAATCTGGCGCAGTCACTGGGGCTACTGATAAATTCCTTGGAGGCTGAGCACACATGGAGCCATCAGTGTGTAACAAAATTCACAAAAAGCTACAGGAGACCATATAAAAACCTGCAGGCATTGAGTTAAAGCCAGGATTCCACTAGTCACATCTCAGTCTAGAACCAGACTTGGGTCATGGATTATCACCCTTTTTGCCAACCTAATCATAGTTTGTGGGGATCTAGGCATTCTCTGATCTGATTCTGCCAACTTTTTCTCAGGCAAAGCAAATCTATAGCCTATTTTTGTCAAATAAGTTTGTTAAATATAAATTTGCAGTTTTAACATCATTTAAATTGTTTGGAAGGCAGTATAGATATGCCAAGCCTAATAAAGTGTAAGAATAATGTAGTCAATCATAATAAATAATAATACGCATTTTAATCAGCAGTTGAGGGGCCAGGGTTGTGGAACCTGGGCACTGTTTACAACAGGAGCCATGCAGTGTGTTGTTGTGACTGAGTGACCATTTGAGACTGCCCTAGTTTTGTATAAATAGCTATAATGTAATCTTAAAATTAATTCTCCCTGCTTCATTCCCTGAACAAGTTCTCCAGCTCCTTCTCCTCCTCCAAACCAGTTGCTGCAAATAATGAGATCAGTTCTATCTCAAACTTCCCTTCTCCATCTAGTGGCCTTTACTTTACTGTCTATGAATGACATAGATGGGTACCTACAGAACAGAATGAATAGTTGCCTAAACAGCAGCATTTCCAACTCTGAGCTACACTTTGGAACAATATGGTTGGACAACCATGTGAAGCAACTGTAATTTGATTTCTTATCAAAAATTTTAAACAAGTTAAAGTTGTTTTTTTTTCTCCCAATTATGACACAATTATTGTAAATAACATAATAATGCCTATGTGAACTTTATCTTACACTGTCACTATGTTACAACACTGTACAAACCTTTAAAAAATATAAGTAAATAAAAAATAAATAAAATAAAGAGAACCGTTAAATCCATTACACGCCGTATGTAATTTGCTTGCTCCAATATAAAACCTGTCTGGAGTACCGCACACCTAGAACCAATGCCCATGCAGTAGCCATGCAAGCAAATCTATTCCTGCCTCTAATGGTTTAAGAAAAAATGTGATGTGAGGAAAACTAATGGCATATTCTTAATCACAGCCTAGAACTGCTAAAAATCAGCAATCAAATGTGAAAAAACATAAAACAACTTTTCCTGAGCTTTGTGATTAATTATTAAATCAATTGAAAAAAAAAAATATATATATATAGATAGATAGATAGATAGATAAATGTATGTATATATGTATATATAAATATATATATAAATATATAATATATATAAATATATATATAAATATATATATAAATATATGTGTGTGTGTGTGTGTGTGTGTGTGTGTGTGTGTGTGTGTGTGTGTGTGTGTGTGTGTGTGTGTGTGTGTGTGTGTACAAACACACACACACACATATATAGAAGAGGAGAGAAGAGAGAAGAGAGAAGAGATAAATGAAAAGAGAAGAAAAGAGAAAAGAAGAGAACAGAACAGAAAAGAGAAAAGAGAAGAGAGAAGAGAGAAGAAGGAAGAGGAGAGAGGAGTGAGGAGTGAGGAGTGAGGAGAGAGGAGAGAGAAGACAGAATACAGAAGAGAAGAAAGAAGAGATGAGAGAAGATAGAAGAGAGAAGAGAGAAGAGAGAGAGAAACATGAAATGTTTTTAAAATTATATGATAAGAACAGAATGCACTAATCACAAGAATAACAAACAAGAGAGTATTATGGCCAAGAGAGAAAATGTAGTTTCAGAGAAGAAAACAAATAATTAAAACAAAAATATAATGAAGGCAAAAGATAGAAGAACAAAAAAAAGAAAAAAAAGAAAATCACCTTTTTGTCTGAGGTGCAACACAGGATGACCAGTTGATACAATACGGCACGTGGGACAGACGGTGAAATCTGAGGTGGCTTTGGGTAGAACTCCAGTCACGCAGCTGAATCCCACACGACTTACATTCCCCAATTACTTGATCTGCTTCTCCTGGTGGAATGGACTGCCCTGCATCTAATCTATCTTCCAATTCACCGTCACCTATTTAAGATTAAAAAAAAAAAGTTTGCATTAGCTGAAGACAATCTACTTTCCTGTGTGGCAGAAAAAGGACACTATTTACAAAGATCTATAAATTTCCCTTCAAACAGCCTTTCTTATTCTGAATATAATTAGAAAAAGAAGATAAAAAAAAGCTTACTCTCTTCTTCTTTACTCCTGCTTTCGCAATCTCGTATATCTTGGTCTTCTTCACCTCTGCTCATGTCAATCTCCAACTGCATCTCATCTTCCGACATCACCCTTTCCTTTTCTTCTTTTATGTCCTCCTCCTCTACTTTTATATCTTCCTCACTCTCCCTCTCTTTATTTGAGTCGTCATCATCTAGGTTCTGCATCCGAGCCTTCTCCTCTTTCTCGAGCTCCTTCTCAATGGAGGCCAGCTGCTCCTCATCCGCAACATAATCTTCCCACTTCTGCGGCTTGCGTGACTTCCTCTTTCCTCCAGACATTGTGGACATCTACCAGTAACAATTGCAATATAAGAAGAGATGAATCAGAAGTCAATAACTAATAATGAGGGAAGTTATGGTGATGAGACAGTTGCAGGAGAGGCTATGATGAAAATACAGAGGATTTCAAAGATAAAGGAAAAATGAAGTCAACAAATGAAACCTATTGCAAAATAAGGAAGGTCAGGTACTTCCTTCTTCTGACTATGCAAAAGAAATTTCTCAAACAAAACAGAAATTATGAAAATACTGGTAAGTATCATCAATCAAATGATATGTATATATCATATGCTTTACAATACACCAGATTTTAATTATTCCTTGTCACCACACATGATATGGAAGTATATTACTATTTATCCACAAAAAACTATAAAGCTTAAGATTAAAACTCCATAAAACTATATTAAACCAATACTATCTAATCCTATATTTTTAGTCTTTATCATAAAAATATTTTTAAAGTTGCAGAACCCTTCTTAATGTAATAGCTTTGAACTGTTTAAAATTAATTTACCACTAATAAACAAACAGGCCTAGGTAAATTTTTAGAAGACACCAGCAGTGGCTAAA
>NC_061822.1:16931641-16954141 GCF_019202785.1 Penaeus chinensis
AAATTTAGTTGTTGTTTTTTTGTTTGTTTTTAAGGAAGAAAGAAGGAATGTTTCGTCTCAAGGTTAGGCTATTTTAACGTCTTCGGAGTTGAGATTCGTGTAGTAGTGATAAATCTACGGGTCAATGGGTGCTCGTGAATAATTATGTAGCTCTTTATTTCGTTCGAGAGTGAACATTAACTAATATTTTGATTTATACCTAGAAAGAAATACGTAAAATAAAGTAAATTAAATTATAAATTAAGGTCAGCAATATCTAGGCGGTAATGATATTCTCATTTGCATGGAACAAAAATAAAAACGGTATTATGTCAGTAATGTGATGAATCCTTTTTATTTGTATTTATTCATTTATTTATTGGGCCTCTGTTGTGTAAATATTATTATACGTTTTACCTTGTAATTATGTGAATGTGGTTTGGAAGTAATGGAATGTAAACCTAGTATAATTCTGGAAAGTGAGATTGTGAATACACTGACTTTGCCAAGGCCTTAAGTAAAAAAAAAAAAAAAAAAAAAAAAAGTGAGGTTTACGAGGACTGAAAGTTTAACAGCGAAAAGACAGTTAATTTTTCGATCGTAAGTCCTCCTTCTTGTTAACATATGGATTTGTTTTTCTTTTAGATGCAATGATGATACGTTTAGTTTAAAGGAAATGGAAGTAAGAGAATTGCATTAGAGAACTAGGTTCCCTTCCATACGTCAGTAAAGTTGTACGAGGAAAGGGAACTCAATGGATTGTAGTCTACCTTAAATGATATATGAATTCCATCCTACATGAAGCCTTTCCTATATGTATTAATAGGCGATTACCATACCAACATGATGAAAAAAATCTTTGGTAAACAAGACAAACGCGGCATTTCTTCCCGCAACAAATATCAAGTAAATGCTTAAATAAGTAAATTAATAAAAATAAGGCTGGTGAATGATAGTGTAAGGATATAAACTCACTGTCAACTTCTTTACAGGAAGTCACAGAATAGATATGAGGGAGTTTAACTAAATGGAGTAAAGTTCGGTATAACTAGAGCGTGGTCGCTGATAATATTTGTCTTGAGAGGTTTTGTAAAAAAAAGAAAAAAAAAAAAAGCTTTTAAAAATGTGGTGTTGATAATATTTCAATTCGTGTAGGACATCGTGAGAATTTAAAATTTCGACGAAATTATTTTGCATATATGAAAATAAACGCATGATGTGTTATCAAGCAAGCATTCCTAAAGTCTTTAATTATCTGACTATTAGATTAATAACTTAATTATAAAATGACCTGAACGACGTGGCCATTGTTTTTTGCTCAAGCAGCGAACGTGTTACAGTTAAGTTTATTTTAACATTTGCGGTTGATTTTTTTATATATAGAAAATAACATTCAAAATGAAAATGAAAAAAAAATCGGATTAAAGAACATTGAAATGAATAGAATAAAAGAAAATAAAAAAATGTAATTAAATGAGAGAGAGAGAGAGAGAGAGAGAGAGAGAGAGAGAGAGAGAGAGAGAGAGAGAGAGAGAGAGAGAGAGAGAGAGAGAGAGAGAGAGAGAACGGTAGAAGATAGTACAACATTATATCATTACGACCCAAACTCAAACACACAAAGGGAAAAAAAGTGAACAAAAATTGCCTTACATAACGTCATCAATAACGGTTTCACAAAAATGAATGGAGTGCCTTCCTCCCCCCCCCCCCCCCCCCTCTTCGCCACTGATATCCCCCGTGCCAAGCGTAAGTACGTGAGGGAGTGGGGGTTGGGGCTGGGTGTGTGGTAGCCAATGGGGGGGGGGGGATGGGGGAGGTGGAGGCCAGGCTTGGGGTTGTGATAAAGGAGGAAGTGAGGGTTGGGGGAGAGGTGGGGGTTAGATGAGGGAGGGAACGTAGGTTGGGGGGAAGAAGTGGGGGTTAGACGCGGATGAGGATGGGAAGTGATGGTGGTTAGGCAGTGTGGGGTTGGAGTTTCGAAAAGAGTGAGGATGGGGTTCGGGGAGAGGTGGGGCTAAGACGAGTGGGGAAAGGGTTGGGGGGAGAGGTGATGGTGGGGCTGGGGGAAAAGCGGAGGGGGTTGAGGAGAGTCGAGGGGTCATCAAGAAGCGAATGGGGTCGGGAGAGAGTTGGGGATCAAACAAAGGAGGGAACGGAGCTGGGGAAGAGGCAGTGTGGGGGGGGGGAGGTACTACCTCTCAACCACTGAAGGCGCTTCCCCTTGATCGCAGGGAAAATGGCAGATATTGAGAAGCTTTGGCTCAGCACCGATTTGCGATTCGTCCTCACGGCACTCATCTGAGTTCAGTGTGACATGGCACGTTTTCCTGCGACTGTCGAGTTGCGTTCAGTATCATTCGTATGATTGCTGGAGATTTTACGCTCAAGGGTGAGCATTAAGGGGAAAATTAATGTTACTTTTGCCTAGAATGTTTCTAGCAAATGATAAAGGCTATTTTCTTTGACTGCTAATCATTGATTTATATTGTATGTTGGCCACAAGCTGATCGTTACATGCACTACTTCTTATAAGAGTTTTTAGAAATGGGTTTGATATATATATATATATATATATATATATATATATATATATATATGTGTGTGTGTGTGTGTGTGTGTGTGTGTGTGTGTGTGTGTGTGTGTGTGTATACATGTATGTGTGTATATATATATATATACATATATATGTATATATATGTATATGTATGAATATAAATGTATATATATATGTATATATATGTATATAAATGTATATATATATATATATATATATGTATATATATGTATATATATGTGTGTGTATATATACATGTATATATATCTGTGTGTATATATGTATAAATATATATATATATATATATATATATGTGTGTGTGTGTGTGTGTGTGTGTGTGTGTGTGTGTGTGTTTATATATATATGTATATATACATAAATGTGTTTATATATATTGTATTGATCTAAAACGTATGTTTAAATTGTTCTGATGCAATTTTATGTCTGAATGTGTGCGTGCCCGCGCGCGGGTGTGTGTCCAAATGCATATCTAAGTACGTTTTATAATGACTAATGACTAGTGATTTTGTCAATCATATTAGAGAGTTGTCTTAAAAAAAAAAAAAAAAAAATCCAGTTTACAGTAGCTGCACCAAAAACGAAGGCACGGTAAATGTAGTGGGCTTTAAGACGTATCTGGTCCCTGTGAAAATTAAATTAAGTTAAATCGACATGCGAATCAATAAACAGTTTTTCGTAATTGTTGACTTTAATTATTTTATTGTTATTTTATATCTATAGTTCATTTGTGTATTTATTTTCTTTATTGTGATATTTTTTTTTTTCAACTTTTACTTGTTGTATAAATTTTTTATAATTTATTTATTTTTATTTTGATAAGTTTTTATTTATTTGATTTTTTTTTATAACGTTGATCCAATTATTTATTTCATTTATATTTAGCTTAATATATTCATTTATGCATTTTAGTTGTTTACAATTTTATTTATTTTTATTTATTTACCGTTCATGTTCTTCTCCAGTGTTGTCATCGTACAGGACCTTTATTTATTTATTTTATCTATTTTCATCTTACATGTTATATTGTATTTATTTTATATATTCATTTATTATTTTTTTCTTTTATTTACTTATTTCTATAATAACTATGTGCCACTTATCGATCCGGACCATTATTTATACCATTTATTATCTATATTTTGCTTGTATTTATTTCTGGGTTTTGTTTATTATATTTTTCTTTATCTTTCTTTTTTTCATATTTTAATTACCAGCTTTATTTATTCGTATCTTATAATTGCTAGATGTATTCATTCGTATTCTTCATTTATTTTTATCGTCTAATTACAAATTTTAGTTATTTCATCTGTTCTATATTGTTTAATTCTTTCCTATTAGAACAACAGCGACCCGTTCATGTTCTTCTTGTTCTCCAGCGTCGCCATCGATCCGGACCTGAACGAACCTGTTCCTCCGGACGTCTTCGCGGGCGTCGAGAAGTTCCTTGACGTCGAGGTGGAGCAGGACTTCTTCAGCAAGACCCTTCCTAGCATGCTGGAAGCTGCCCTTCGCCTCAAGGACCTGAAGCCTCCGCAGGGACTCAGATATTCACTGCAGCAGCAACGTAGGTCCTCCTTGGTCGGTGCGAGTACGTGTGAATGTGTATAGGGGTGTGTGTGGGGAGGGGAGGGTGTTAGTGTGTTTGTTTGTGTGTTTGTACGGGTGTGTGCGTTTGTTTATTTATGTTTTACTATTTATTTATTTATTGTGTGTGTGTGTGTCTGTGGGTGTGTGTGCGTGCGCATCTAGGTACGTGTTATAACAATAACCAATGAAATTATACCAAGTATAGATTATGTATACATAATACGTATCTCTTTCTTCAGGCTCACGTATTACATCTACGTTGCATACTGTGCTTTATTAGACTTATCCCGCTTTATTTGAAATTTTCCACACAGTTGCTTTGAATTCCAGTCTTATGAATGCACAGTCATCAAATTCAAGTTAATATGTATGTTATGTACGAAAGAGAGAGAGAGAGCGAGAGAGAGTGAGAGAGAGAGAGCGAGAGAGAGAGAGAGAGAGAGAGAGAGAGAGAGAGAGAGAGAGAGAGAGAGAGAGAGAGAGAGAGAGAGAGAGAGAGAGAGAGAGAGAAAGAGATGATATAAAAGATAATTAATGAAAGACAAAGATAAAAAATATATAAATAAGAGACATGAAACAAACCAAACCAAAACGTATAAAAACGGGAGAGATGATAATAAAAGTAATCCCAACTTATCTCCCCTTCCCCTTCATCTCCCCCTCCCCCGACCCAACCCCTTCCCACCTCATCTTCCTCTCAAAAAAAAAAAAAAAAAAAAAAAATCACAGACGATGAAGTGACAATGGAACGCGCCTTAGTGACATCTCTCCTGGCGCATGTCTTTTTCTGCACCCTGCCGAGGCGCTCGCTCATCTCTCACCCAACGCTCTCTGATCCCTGTCTCGCCCCTACGCTCTCGTCACTCAACAGGTAGGTCTGTTCGTTTGTGTGGTGTATTGTGTTAAGTGTTTAATTTATTTTCTTTTTTTTCTTCTTTTTATTTGTTTATTTTTCTTCATTTCATTGAGGACGAGTTAAAAGATATATATACCTTTTATGCGGTCTGGGAGGCACAGGTAACTTCACTCCGTCTTGATGAAAATCTTAGTAGGCAACTACTGATCTGTGCCCACCTCTTTGACTTATTCATTGCAGATAATAAATATTCTTTTTATTTAATTCTTGGTTTCGTTTTTGTTTATATTTATCTACCATTGTTATTGATTATGCAGTTTCAAAGAAAATGCACTGAAAAGACATTTACCATCGCATAGACTGACCAAGTCAAATATAGAGGTAGAGCTAATGACGTCATCACGTTTAGCCATTCAAAGTCGCTGTGAGATATCAGATATATCAAGATACATAATTGTTTGCATAATATACTCGATATTGTTATAATTACTAGAAGTAAAACAAAAAATACCCCGGCTTCGTTTATGATAACGAAGAGGTTCTACCATTAACATCTTGGGGAAAAATCGTTGAAGTGGAGCTACCTGGTTATATGTTCCTTGGGAAGTTAACTTGATATGTCACAATCCTTATTTTAACCCTTGTATTCATTTTTTTGTGTGTGGGAGGAAGGGGATTTTGCAATGTTACCATCGAAAAGAAAGCAGAGTAATAGACATAGAAAATCCTCTGAAAACGCTCTGTTCTCAGATCGTTCTTACGGAGATTTACGATTCTGTGATTCCTCTGAAAGAAACTGGTGTCCTCTGATTCTTCTTAAAGGATCTGTTTATATGTAAACCACTGAGAGGAACTGATAGTAAAAAAGAAAGTATTATAAACCCCCAAAGAGAAAGCCATTACAGGGTTCTTTGATTCTCCCTAAAGCTTTTTTTTTATTTTTTTAAAGACCGTTGAGAGGAACGAAAGAGAGAGAGAGAGAGAGAGAGAGAGAGAGAGAGAGAGAGAGAGAGAGAGAGAGAGAGAGAGAGAGAGAGAGAGAGAGAGAGATAGAGAGAGAGAGAGAGAGAGAAAGAGAGAGAGAGAGAGAGAGAGAGAGAGAGAGAGAGAGAGAGAATGAATGACTCTTTAAGAGAAACGGACTAAAATCAGAATTTTAATCTCCTCCCCCATCGAGACAGAGAGAGAGACAGAGACAGAGAAAGAGAAAGAGAAAGAGAAAGAGAGAGAGAGAGAGAGAGAGAGAGAGAGAGAGAGAGAGAGAGAGAGAGAGAGAGAGAGAGAGAGAGAGAGAGAGAGAGAGAGAAAGAGAGAGAGGAAACCTTTAAGAGAAACGGACTAAACTTCAGCATTTTAACCCCCTTCCCCGTCCACAGAGAGAGCCAGCGAGTGAAACTGAAGGCACTCCTGCACTACTTCAGGAAACTGAGTGACACAACACCTGCAGGCACTCTCACTTTCTCCAGGAAGGTTAGTGGGGTTGTTTCCATAATCACTTTGCGTTGATTATTTGGTGATTAAAGTTGTAGTCGATATATCATGTTGATTTAGTTGGGTGAATGAGGAGTAATAGGTATTATCAAAGCGTAAGAAATATTATCAGAACTAGTGTGTATGTATCATTGACGATTATTTGTTTTATATTTGTTTTACGAAGAGGTTACGCCATTTGTGTATGATTATCACCATTATAATCATCGCCACCATAATACTAATCTACATAAACAGAAAAAAAAACAATTAACAAAGAAACATGAAATACAACAACAGCAACAAGAATTATCATTTTTTAGAAGTAGAACAAGAGGAGATTAAAGTAACATCAACTTTAAAATAGAACATTGACCCACATCTCAAGGAGAAGCGCAGACTGATGCCAAGCTATAGATTACTTTTTTTTTTTTTTTAAATATATAATTGAAAAGTCTATAAAAATGGTTTAGAGAAAGGCTGTGTCAATGAGCTACTTGACAACATAGAGACCGCGGGGTTAAATGTAGATTGGGAAGACTTACGACTTTTCCAACATAAGAAGAGGATATATTTCTTGAAAGAGAGTAATACAAAAAAAAAAAAATATATATATATATACATATATATATATATATATATATATATATATATATATATATGCACACACAGTGGATTAAAATATGGTCAATGATAAGATGTTAATACAAATAGAAAATGTAAAAGCTTAAATGACACTAACAATATATTCAGTGTTCTCTCTCTCTCTCTCTCTCTCTCTCTCTCTCTCTCTCTCTCTCTCTCTCTCTCTCTCTCTCTCTCTCTCTCTCTCTCTCTCTCTCTCTCTCTGATGATCTCAAAATGTAGATATTGAATTAAGATATCGGAAAACATATAAATCGATGAACGAATCGGTCCGAATTGGAAAGTAGTGCCATGGGTTACTCAAATAGTTGTTATTTTTAGCTTGAACAGGGGAAGGTGTATCCTATTGAAAAATACTACATTTACGGAGACCAAATTCTTTTTGGAAGAAAGTTTAGAATACCGTGATTAAGTTGTAAATGTGTCTTATTTAACTATGTTTAAAAAAAAATATTGCACCAGAAAAGGCAATATAACGCAAACGCACGCTCACGCACACTCACACTCACACGCACACGCATGAACACACGCACACGCCCAAATACACACACGTCCCCCCACACATACACATGAATGTACATTGTACGTATATATACGTATATTCCTCTCCTTTTGTTACCTCACAGCTATATTCCCGCGTCGCTTACATACTTAACTCAAACTTACATACTTATATAAACTTATAATATAAACTTGTAGTTGTGCTCTTGTAGTGTTGTTGAAAGTGTTATTATTATTTCTTTATCATCTGTGTTTGAGTCATCGTTGATAATTTAGTCATCTTTATTATAATTTATTAAGAGATGAAATATTAAATATAGATAGATATGTAGGTAGGCAAGGAGGTAAATGGAGTATTAGATAGATAGAGAGATGTAGATAAATAAATAGAATGGTAGATATAGATATGGATATATGTATATTTATATGCATACATACATATATCTATCAGACAAAAATGGGACTGCCAAACAATCTCTCAGTAATGAATGAGGCCTAGATTTTGCAAATATTTATTAGATATTTGCATGAAATACGGTTTATATGTTTTAAACAAAACGAAATATTACGAGAATGACTACCATTTATATTTCTCATCAACCAATACCCAGACTTATAAAAAGAAACGCCATCACTACCTAAAGAAATAAAATCACATAATGCGTATATCAAATGACGCTTCAGAACACCTTCATTTATTTCAACTTCAAACCCGTCAAATGAAGTGACTGAGAGACTAAATCCACACAGGTTATGAGCAGCAAGGAATTCGTGACCCTGAAGGACTGGATGAAATGCGAGGCCGCCCTTTGCCCCGTGGAAATCCAGCACGAGGGACGCCTGGAGGACACCCACCCTCCTGCCTCTGTTGGCCTGCTTCACCTCGTCGGACGTGGCTCAGCCTGCACTCACCTCCTCCAAGTCACAGGTCAGTGATGTGCTCTAGTCTGTTCCTGCAGGTTTCTTTTTGCAATGTTTGTGTTAGGTTGTTAAGAAGGAGAGTAAATAAATAAATAAATAAATGTTTCTGAGAAAGGAATAGAATAAACAAAAGTTATATATATTTTTGTATTGGGTTACTGAGAAGAAGAATGAAGTAAATTGAAAAAAAAAATATATTGCTGAGAAAGGAATAGAGTAAAGAGGGTATATATTGTTTTGTATTGGCTTATCGAGGAAAATATAGTAAATAAAAAATAAAAATGTTCCTGATAAAGGAAAATAGCAAAAAAAGGTATATATTGTTTTGTAATGGGTTATTGAGAAGGATAATAAAATAAATTGTTAAAAAAAATGTTCCTGAGAAAGAAGAAGAGTTAAAAAAAAAGGTATATATTTTCTGGATTAACTCCTCTTCCTTCTGCTTCAGCAAGTATGTGCAATGCTAAGTTACCCGGAGATGTTAGTGTCGTCGGTCTTCGTGGAGAGGCTGGAGGATAACGAAGCCCTCCAGATTGTGGGTACCTTGAAGACCGCCACCGTCTCCAACCTGAAGACTCGCCCCCACGTCACCTTCAGGAATGTGAGTCGACCTCGTGACTGTTCGGGATGTCGAAGGGATTTCCGCCAAAGTCATCTCGATTTGTTTACCTTCATTCTTAGCCAGTTTTCTTTTGTGACAAAAGATTGAGGTATCATCCCCTTTAGTGACAGAAAATTAATGAAAATCTCCATTTAATTACTAACCTTCCCAAGGTTTATTTAGGGCAGTAGACAACTCCCTTACCTTCTGTGATAGAGTTGAAGCCCTTAATTGAATCATTTCTAGGTGTATTTGAGTGTCGTACTCAATCAATGGCCAGATGCATTTCAGAACCATGTGCATCCTTCTAAATTACAATTATTTTCGAGGTTATAAAGTATTAAAGACTTTTCATTATGAGGAGGAGAAAGTTTCACTTATATTATCCTTCCTTATAAAACTCGATTTTTATGAAAGTTGTGATATATATATATATATATATATATATACACACACACGCATATATATATACATATATATATATATATATATATATATATGTGTGTGTGTGTGTGTGTGTGTGTGTGTGTGTGTGTGTGTGTGTATGTGTGTGTGTGTGTTTGTATGTATGCATATATATATATATATATATATATATATATATATATATAATTCTGTATACAAATAGGCCTCTTATCAGACCTATTGAAGAGCAGATAGCCTTTATAGTAAGCAATCTTCCCGCGAGGAATGTTAATCCTAATTTCATGCAATTGACACCATAGAACACGACCCCACCTGACCTGATCCATGCACTTATGGATGCAGATGACTACCGCCAGTCAGAGGTCCTGCAGTACGAGGAGATTAATGTTCTCAGAGAGTTGAATAAGGCGGTTCTTGCCTTTACGCAGCCTATTCCCGACGCCCCTACGAGCTCCTTTTCAGACATCATTTCTGTGTCGAGACAACTTTCAGAGTGCAGTGGGTCTCCGCCGAGGACGTTAGTACCTGCTTTAGATTGTTTCGCGTTTGTGATTAAATTGTCTGAAATATCTAAGCTTATAGGTGAAGTAGTAAACATTTATGCAAGTTACGAAGTTATTATCTTACAATACTTATGAAAAGCTGTCATTAGAGATTCATTTAAAAGTGTTTGCATGATTGTAGACTTATATTTTGAATCACTAATATGTCTTTCTAAACAGCTACCAAACTCCAATATCTTCTGGGTCGTCGTTGGACCAGAATAAAGAAGACACGAGTTTGGAAGGAAATAAAATGAAACTACGAGAAAAAGATAAAGGTCCTCCTCGTGAAAAAGCAAACCAGAAACGAGGAACAGCAGTGTCTAAAGAACTCGAAAGAACAAAACCCTTGAAAATCGGGAAGGTGAAAAAGAAAGTGGAAATAGTCGAGGACAACCAGGCTGTGAAAACGAATACCTGTGATATCCCTGACAGTGATATAGTCAGGCCATCCAAGCATAACGTAGACCATAAACTGAAATCCCTCCTGGCCAAAGAGAAATTCAGAAAGGAGAAAGAACAGGTGAAAAACGCCCCAGCAGAAGTCAAGAGGAGTGTGGCCGAGCAAGACGTTACGGGAAGCCCTCCTTCAGCTGGTTTCGTGACGGCTCCAACGACGCTAAAAAGACGTCACAGAAGAAAGAAGGATGTCGGTTCTAAAGGCTGTGACGACGTGATGCCTCAGGACATGACCGCCCAGGCAGAAAGGGTGACTTTTGCAGGGGTGTGTTGTAGCAAACCGCTCACCGAAGATCTGCCAAATAACTGGGAAGAATCAGATGAAGAGGAAGAAGAAACTACGAGATTACTGAACAGGGTGATGCGCGCCATTCAGCGGTTGGAGCAAGAACGGCCTGATTTAGTCGAGGAAGTGAAGCAGGATGCGCAACAGACCTTGGGTTCTAAGCCGCTTCCGAGGACAGTGGTTAGTCATTCTTTAAAGTTCTAAGTCACTCTGTCTTTAAAGCTCAAGATACTTCTGGGAGCGATTGTTAGTCATTTCTACATTAATAAACTTTCTAAGAGCAATGGAAGGCAATTCTTCCAAGTCTCGAGTCACTTCTTAGATAGATGGTTAGTAACTCTTTTGAGTTATAAGCTACTTTCTAGAACAATGGTTAGTGAAATTGTGGTTCTTAGTCACTTCTTAGAGTAATGGTTAGTAATCCTTTTAAGTTGTAATTCACTTCCTAGAGCAGTGGTTAGTCATTCTTTTGAATTCTAAGCCACTCTTTAGTGCAGAAATTAAGTCTCAAGAGTTCTGAGTTACATCCTAGAGCAATGGTTAGCAGTCTTTTTAAGTTCTAAATCACTTCAAAGTGCAATGGCTAGTCATTCTTTTAATTTCTAAGTCACTTCCCAGGGTAATGGTTAGCGAGTCTCTTGGCTTCTAAGTCATTTTCTAGAGCAATGGTCGGTTGTTCTAAGTTCTAAGTCACAATCTAGAGCAATGGTTAGTAATTCTTTGAAGTTCTAAGTCATTTTCTAGAGCAGTGGTTAGTCACTCTTGTGAGTTCTAAGTCAATCTCTCTCGAAATGGTTAGCAGTTCTAAGTTCTAAATCACTCCGTAGGGCAACGACTAGTCATTTTTTTATTCGATTAATTATTTCTTATTAACAGATAATTTTGTGTTTATTTCACCTAAAACATTTCAAAACTATCATTAAATGTCATAATAAAATAATAACAATGATAATAATAATTATTATTATTATTATTAGTAGTAGTATTATCATAAAGAATAAATTAATAAACTAATGTCCTTCCAATTTCTCATTAATTAATTCACTTGTGCTCTCAGGGCAGACCGCCGATACCGGACGGACGGCCTCGGCCCCTCGGCGAAAGAGACAGAAGGGAGAAGAGCCAAGGAAGCGACGCCGCAGATAGGGCTAAGCGGCGCGTGGGCGTTTCGGGCGACGGGAGAAAACTGTCTATTTACGTCTCTTGCTCCGAGGACAATCCGGCCGAGTCTCTCCCCGACGAGGACCATTACTACAGCGCCTGCGAGAGTCTGGAGGGAGCGGAGGGTACGGTGCCGAGCCTTCGGGAGAAAATCCGACTTTGGTTCAGAGAGGCTCTTTTTCTTTTCGCTGGCTTGGAAGTTGTTATGGTGAAGTTTGGTCGAATTCCGATCCAATAGAATGGATACAGATATATATATATATATATATATATATATATATATATATATATATATAACACGCACGCGTACAGGCACGCGCACACGCACACACACACACACACACACACACACACACACACACACACACACACACACACACACACACACACACACACACACACACACACACAGACACACACACACATACATATATATATATATATATATATATATATATATATATATATATATGCACACATAATTGCATAATTATATCTGCATACAAACATATATATTCCACATTCCTTTTTTCACCATTAATTGCGTTGCATTTTTGATGCAATATTTTGATGATTAAATAATTTAGAATTATCCACAGCACGGCCACAAATACAGAAAAGACCCTCGAAAATAAGGATTTCAAACTTCCTTTCGATTTTGACGGTTATTTATTTATTTATTCATTATATATTTTGTATAATGCACAGTATTGCCACGAACACAAAGATTTCCAACGAAACGAAACTGACCAAGTCTCACTCTTTAAACATATAATCACCTTCCTTCACAAAAATATATATTCACATTCATATTGATGAACTGGACACTGACCTCCGGCCTCCCTCCTCCAGCAGCTCCGAGGTCAAGACGACCGTCCAAGAAACGAGGGAAGAAAGAGAGAAGAAAATCGTCTTTTGCCGAGAGACTGAAGGAGGCTTTGGAGAGAGAGCCAAGTTTGGACTCGTGTCAGACTCAAGAAAATATTCCAAACGAGGAAGATGACCCGCTGATGACGTGAGTTTGCGTATAATTGATTTTTTTTTCTTCATGTATGTATGGAGATGTGTTATGAGATGTGTTATAGAAAATGGATGTACATTTTCTGAGGGTAATTGCAGAAAGAATAAATGTCATGCGCACACGCACACGCACACACGCATGCCAAAACACACACACACACACATCTATCTGTCTATCTACCTATCTATATATCTATATATCTTTATATTTATCTATATATATTAAACAAAATAAAGTGTGTACAAAATGTGTAGAAATTTCTAAAAAAAAAAAAAAAAATGTAAATTCCTTATGCATTCCCAACACCTTATATAAATAATTTAATCTCTTTAAACACACAGAATATCAAGACAGGAATCTGCAGGATTTGTCCTCGACGCTAGCCCTCGCCGTCGACTCCTTCGGAAGACAGAGAAAGAGGAGGAAAAATGCGGCTCTGACATCTCCGAGGAAGATTTCGATGATCAAGAAGAGGAAGAGGTTCAGGGCAAAGGACACGAGGGATCGGATTCTTCTCATTACTCCTTCAGTTCGGATTACACGTCCGGTATTTACATCGTCTATTCTCTTATGAAGAGGGTATACGGGTGTAAAAATGTTGGAATATGTTTTAACTGTTTGTTTGTTTTTCCAGGATGAAATTAAATAAGAAACTGGAATAATTAATATTTCTCTCTTAAACAGAATTGGAGGATGTTTATGAAAAGCTAGGGGAAGTACTGGAGGAGTTTGAAGGGGGAAACCTTGGCCCTCGCACAGCAGCCATCGCGCGATTTGCTCATGGGCTGCTCAAGGTGTGGATGCATTTGAAATGCTCTAGATTTTTATATGTGTATATATATAAACATATACATATGAATATACATACAGGCATACATATACATTGATAAGCATACACGCGCATACACATACACATGCACACACATATACATTCATATGCATACACACGCATACACACACACACACGCACACACACGCACACACGCACACACACGCGCACACACGCACACACACACACACACATACACACACACACACACACACACACACACACACATACACATACACACACACACACACATACACATACACATACACACACACACACACACACACACACACACACACACAACACACACACACACACACACACACACACACACATACACATACACATACACATACACACACACACACACACACACACACACACACACACACACACACACACACACACACTCACACACACATAACATACATATATGAATATATCTGTTTATGTATCAATATCCCTTGCATGTTCTCTCTTGTCTTTGGGTTACCATATAGTTTCTTAATAATTCTGAGTACGGATAACATAGTAGAGAAAATTAAGTCCAGATAAATTTACATACAAACAGGCGAGGCAATATAAAAAAAATAAAATAAAACCCTACCTTCACTATCTAAACATAGCATAGATTTTTATACTAATATTTTTTTGTTTTATAATTTCCTTTCAAAAGCGCGCCCTTAGTGAATCCTACAAAGACGTGACACTTGGGTTGGACGGGTCGGCTGTGAAGGACCCTGAGAGTGGTACAAGTGGTCCTTTACCTATACGATCCCTTAGCTTCTCCGAGCCTCGTCCTCCAGCGGGCAAGAGAGTTCGACCTCCGACGCTAAACACGCTGAAGGTATACAAATAGCTCGTGTTCAGGTGGTTTTATTGTTTATTTGAATATTGGATTTATGTAGGTTGGAATGGGGTTATGTGTGTTGCCAGATTAGGAGGGATTAGTTTGTTGTAATGTATCCTTTTTGTTGGTGTATAAAATTTTCCAGGTGTTGCTGCACTGTTTTTAGTCCTGAGTTAGTGTTATATTGTCGGTTGTTACTCACTGATTTTAAGTGCTTGCTATGTGACCTCAACATTACTATTTTATAATCTATACATATGATCATAAGTTTGAAAGTCTTCTGACAGTATGTTAAAGTATCCGGGAGAGTAGAGGTTTCACCATACTTTCACTGAAGATCTTATCTGAATTAAATATGTGCTATGAACCTGTCCGCATATTACTGACAAGAACATCTTTATGACAGAATAACCTCGGAAAACCTATTGTTACGGGGAACTGGGGTTGTGGCTCCCTTAGAGGCGATCACCAACTGAAAGGTCAGGCGTACATTGGTTGTTAAAGTTCATTAGTGTCTGTGTTGTTCTTTTCTACTGATATGGAGAAAAAAAACATGTAGGGATCTTGTTTGAATCATAATTATAGTTATTTGTATAATTCATAAAAGTAATAACCACTTTTAGTATTATAAGGTCTTGTAAAGCAATTAATTGAATGCAGATCAATGGCATTTGATATTACCAGGACTAATATACATGTTTTATATCAGCTATGATTCAGTGGGCGGCTGCTAGCAAGGCCCGGGCACCCAAGATGGTATATTACACATATGGTGACCAGAATACTGTAAAGGTATGTATCAATGTATATGCAGTTAGGTATATTTATTGTAAGTCTCATTTTACATATACTCCTCACTCATTTAACTGTAATAACATAACAAGACTGATATTCTATTGAATAATTAATTTTATGAGCATATGATCCTAGAATGATAATAATATTTATCAAGACAGTGACAGCATTAGCTAAAAAATGAGAACAATATAAAACAACATTTCCCCTAGAGTGCCCTTGTGTTGCTTTCAGTTGGATATAGTCTGCCGGTTGTTAGGCGACAGAGGCTGGCGTGTTGGAGACCTGGTGTCCACGTTGCTCCGGTATAGTGAATCACGCCTCGATTCTTGGAGACGATCCAGGGAGACAGAACTTACGGAATCTGCTGATTCTTCACTGCCAGAATCCCTTAGGTGAGATATTCAATTGTGAAATAATTGTGTGCAGGTTAGGCCTTATGGTTTGGTTGTTATATTAAGGAATTTTTGTGATGTGACAAGCAGACATTTTCTGTGTTCATTTTCTTGGTCGAAAGATACAAAGGCCTTGTTTGGACTTTCCAACTCGAATCACTATTGACTTTTAGTTTACTGTATTTGTGTGTGTGTGAGATAAAGTGAGAGACAGATATTTCATTTGTTCGTTTTCTTAATTGACAGATACAGAGGACCATCGTTGGATTCCCTCACCCTCTTTGATGAATTAATAGGAGCAGACCGTCCATTCACCACGATGGAGACGGAACTATGATCCAGTAGTCAGACTCTAACAGCAACCAGTTCCTGTTGTGCCTTCTTTGCTAAACAGTTAACTCCATATCAGTTGTTCACACTGTATAAAAAACAGAGATAGAATTTTAGGTTTTGAAATTGTTGATGGTGATGTCCAGGATACATCTTGAGGAAGTCTAGAGGTTTTTAATCCAAAGGGAAATTTGACATATCTGTTATGTCGATAAACTTATCTACCATATGGTGTGCTCGTACCTATAGAGAAGGAATACTTACACCTCTTCTTTTCATAGCATCATTGTATCTAAAGAGTTTACACATATAACTGTTTTGGCATTGTTTCATGGATTTATGATCTGCAAACGGGTGATATACCCGATAATTTCTCGTCCTTGTTGTGTTTTCTGTCTTCCTGCAATAGGTTTTCTCATGAATACGTATTTAAAAGTCAGTGGTGAGTGAACAGAATATTAGCCAATTTTTACCGTGTGATGGTTTATATAGATACAGGACATGTTTGTTTCTTTTCTCCTTCTTATACAGTGTCTAAAAATGACACTGTTTATTGTGCAGTAATATTCACATGAATGAATAATCATACCTAATTCGATCTTGAGTGATATTAAACATAATGTAGTGTTTTAGCTGAATATCATGCAGAATTTCCTATCATATATATAAAAGATATTTAAAACACTCTGAAGCTTCCAGGGGGAAATACACACATAAATTACATATGCACAGAAATTGCCTTTATTGTGAAAATGTGTGTGTCTGTGTGTGCTTTCATGCGCGCGCGCGAGTGAGCATACATCCACTTATATTATCAAATCATAACAGCAGTAAGAATAGTGACATTCATCACTATGGTCATGACTGCAGAATCTTTATTACTGAAGAATTATAAATGGAAAACGGCCAGCTTGCAATCGCAATCACAAAGGAAAACCAGTGAAAATAACTGAAAATTACAATCGTAAGAATTGTTATATCGTTTCGTCTTCCCGTGTAAATGACCAAGGGATTTAAATTACCTCGCTCTGCACGGTTACACAGAACTCCAAGAAAATTTATCGTAAGATTATTTATATTGATTGTCTCTATATTTCAACAGTAAAACAAGGACAATAATAAGAAGGAGAGAGAGGAACTAAAACAGCATGACTTCAGCTTGATCCACATGTGTTCTTTTCTTTAGGAACCAAAGAGGAAGATTTCAATAACATACTCGTGTCTATTTTAAAGAGAAAGACAAATTCACAGTCAGACCTTAGTGAAAGCTATGCCGGTCTCTCTCTCTCTCTCTCTCTCTCTCTCTCTCTCTCTCTCTCTCTCTCTCTCTCTCTCTCTCTCTCTCTCTCTCTCTCTCTCTCTCTCTCTCTCTGGAAGTTCCGCACAAGACATAATGCAGTTATAACTTCCGCGGGTTTCCACAAACACGGGGATAAACATACTTATTTCGTTTAGCGGTTTGATATATTGCAAGAAGTAAATGGATACTGCATGTGCATTTAGGATAAAAAAAAAAAAAAAAACATGGATCAACATAATAATAAGATTTTAGAACCACAGCACACAGTAAAACACACACACACACACACACACACACACACACACACACATATATATATATATATATATATTCAAATAACTGAAAGTTGGAACACAACTCGAACAAACAAAAACATAAAATGAAAGGATTACATAAAACATCATCAATATCCTCGAATGCGAATTAATATTACTAAAAACGAACACTGAAAATTACGCCCCATCCATTGCCTGTTGTTGTCGTGGGGGGCTTAAGAGGCGAAAACTATGACCCAATGCTGGGGAACTCCCCTGCCTTGGGACTCAGCTCTCGACTCAACTAATTGTGGATGGTCTTTATTTCCCCTCCTGCTTTTTCGTTTCCGTCCCTTCCCCAACTCTTCGACTATCCACTTCCTAATGTGTGAGATCAGTGCTGAAAGGATGAAAGGCTGACTTTGTGCCAGTCCTGAACGGCCTGAGGGAGCCAAGGGCACAGTATTCCCGTTTTAGTTGTCTAACCCTTACCCCTCAAGGGGGTGGACTGTGAGGCTTGCCCCTTCATCAAATAGCCCCACCAATTCAAACTCACCTGATTCCCTGACCCCACTACTACCCCTTCTTCGATGCCTACTAGTACATTATCCACCCTAGTCAACACTCAACCCCATTTCTACTCTCCCAACATGCTCAATTTCATCACCTCTACCCCCACAACCTTCTTCATTAACTACCCCATCCTCCCTTATTACTACTTTACAGCCTTATTGTTCACCTTTGCATAATACTACCTCCCTCAACACTACTCCTTCTTCCACACGTCCCCGTCCTTCTACTATCCCCATCTTTACAAATATCTTAAATACTCTACTTAAGCCAGCCAAATGGAACCGATCTTTTCGTGATCCCTCCCACATCTCCCTACTCTGACATCACTCTTCTCTTTCAGCAATGTCTCCAAAAACAAGTAGGCAAAGTCTCTTTCCGTAGCCGACACGGTCGTTCCCGTCACAGTATCATCTGAAAAGCCAAGCTATAGCATTATCAATTCTAACTGATCTCTCTGGTAACCCCATTCCTGCAGATCCTAATCCTCAATCAAAGTGCTCTGCACAGTCACAGCACATCTGCCGACTGTGGCGGCCCCCATAATGTATTTTGTAGGGCCTGTCCCACCTACAAATTTGAGTCGTAACTCTCAGGTAGCAACTCTCAGATTCAGACTTGGTCTCACGTCGACGAGTTTTTTTTCTCTTACTCCCTCTACATCTACCTACATCCACTTCTACCTCCTGCCTCCCCTAGTCAAATTCTTTCGCCATTCTAGATCCAGACATCCAATCTCTACTACAGCCCAAACACCTTCCCCCTCTCCTTCCCCGCAGCAGACAGACTAAATGTTCCACCCCTTCTTCTCCTACCACACACTCACATCCGCCACCCTTTGTCTCTACTCCTCAGACACCAGTCTCCTCCCACCCCCCCTCATAAGTAAACCTTTGTCTCACAAAACTCCCCAACCAACTCCATTATAGATACTCTTGAAGATATTCAAAACTATCTACTCGAGTCCCAAACTGACACCGAAACCCCTCACCCACCCTCAAATTCCATAACTCCCGCTCCCTCCACACTCGAAGTGACAACCGATATCCATCCTCCTCCTACTCATATTCCCCCTACACCCCTTCCTCCTACCCCCCCCCCCCCCCAGCTTTAGCTCCACCTACATTAACCCTCCCTAGATCCCCTCTATCCTTACCACTCTCTCCTGGATACACAAGTGAATCCCTTATGTCACAACTATGCCCTTCCCCAGATCCTCCACTTCCTGATACCCTTCCTGATACAACACCACCTCCCCGACCTCCGCCCTCTCATTCCTTATCTCACCCCCTAGCTCCTTCCCCTTCAAATTCTCCAACACGTGTTATCACTCATAGATCAACGAAAGAATAGCTCTGGAATATTCGCGGTTTCCGTTCTCACAGACTTGCCCTCGTCATATCCTTGCTTATTATATCCCATCCACCATCTGCCTTCAAGAGACTTTTATCTCACACTTTCTGCTTCGACAACCTGTTCTCCCTCATCAGACGCATACATATCCTTCCCTTGATCTAACCCCTTTACATAACCCGACCTTAACCCCCATTCACTCATCAACTCCTTTGCCCAGCTTTAACCTTTTCAATACTAATCTAGATAGCTGACGTAAAGCAACTAACCACTGACTCAACCGCCCTTCACTACCCTTTACTATACCTTCCTATAGTGCTACATGACCTTAGATGTCTAGCACATTTATTTTGCTTTTCTAGCTACTGGTTTGCGCAAAGCTTTTCCATACGCGTACGTTCGAAACTGGTATTTTCTATGACGTGATAAGCATTGTAACTAACTGTAACAGGGATGCCCATAAGTGGTTGAATGTTGGAAGAGCTAAATAAACCAATGATATCTTCTATACCTTATATAAAACTAAAACTATACCTTTTATTAAGAAACAAAAAAACTCTATAAAGTTAGATAAAATAATGATATCGTCTATACCTGCTTGGCACGAAATAGATATGCTTCCAGTGTTTTATTTTTCATCTTTATTATCATTATTACCCTTCTAGTTTTACTTCATTGCAAATTGGAAGGAGAGACACTAAAATTGTACAAAAAAGTAAACGGAAAATTTCACTGTAGCAGCCTTAACCAACAATGGTAACAAGACGCACAGCTAATTTTGCATGTTTACAAATGAATTAATGTAACGAAGTTTTTTTTTCACTAAGAAAATTCACGACTTAGTCAAATAAAAACTTTTTTCTCGAAATTTAGTTCTATTGTACTAGTTGTTCAGAGGCAAATCCTTTTTCTTATTGTCATTTACAGACTAAATACATTATTCATTATTTCCATTAGGGTGGTTTTACAAAACAATAACTTACAAAATCACAACCGGTTAACTTATTACAAATTCACAAAATAATAATTAAGTGCAAATTCACTATATAATAGCTTATAGCTTTCACTGCTAACCTAAGCAAATAATCATCGCAATAACTTAAGGATTAGTTTTTTTTTTTTTTGCAAAAATATGTTCCTTGTGTAGCTACATACATTCTCTACAAACTTTTAAATCTTAACAGATACTTCTGCCGACTCTGAATTCAAACACATGATGGCGTCCTTTCGTTAATCACCTAAATCAACCTAAATCAACCTACACCTACGTTAATTTGAACAGTGAACTCTGCCTTCTGGTTATCAACACAAAATACATTAAGTGCAATCTATTAGCCATTACTTTCTGCTTTATCACAACGCTCCCTCCTGGTGCTGGTGTTGATTATGGACGCAGAGATTAAATACATCAAAAATATTAAAAGTTTGATTTAAAAATGTTAAAAATAGCGTATGTACAAAGATCAGGATTAAATTAAAAACTAATAATTGTTTTTAAATCAGCGTTTGTACAAAGATTAGGATTCAATTAAAAACACTAATAACATTTTTAATTAGCGTTTGTACAAAGATTAGGATTAGATTAAAAACACTGATAACATTAAAAACACAAAAAATTAGTGTATGTACAAAGATTAAGATTAAATTAAAACCATTAAGAGATTGAATTAGGAATGTAAATAAGCAACACGTGCACAAAGAATAGGATAAAAAAAAAAAAAAAAAATAAAAATTACTAAATTAAGAACACTTGAAAGCTCTAATTCTAAACTTAAAAAAAAAAGTGTTCAAAATTTAGGATTAAATTAAAGACATCAAAATATCAAATTAAAAACAGCGTTTGTACAATGATTAAGATTGAAATATCAATATAAAAACACGAAAAAAACACAATGCGTGTACAAGGATTAAGATGAAATCAAAAACATTACCAGATCAATTCAAAAACATTAAAACATTAAATCAAAAGCATAAAAAACAGCGTGGGAACAAAATTTTAGATAAAACAGTCGACAGAGCATTCAGTGATTAACTAATTAAGAAGGCTTGAATAATCGAACAAAACGGCCAAAACATGCAAGGCACGGGAGATACTTGCGAATCTCATTGAACTGAACTGAATATATATGTGTATATATGCATATATATATATATATATATATATATATATATATATATATATATGTATATATATTATATATATATATATATATATATATATATATATATATATATATGTGTGTGTGTGTGTGTGTGTGTGTGTGTGTGTGTGTGTGTGTGTGTGTATGTGTGTGTAAATATATACATACATATATACATACATATATGTGTCTGTTTGTGTGCGTGTGTGTGTATGTGTATAGATGTATACATGCACGTAAGTATTTATGTATACATATAAATGAACATATATATGTACATATATGTATATATGTATGTACGTATGTAAGTATTTATGTATGCATGTATATATGCATTTATGTACATACAAAAAATATATATATTTATACACACAACACACACACACACACACCACACACACACACATATATATATATATATATATATATATATATATATTATATATATATATATATTAAACAAAATATATATATAAAAATACATAACACAATACACACACACACACACACACACACACACACAACATATATATATATATATTATATATATATATACATAATACACAACATAATATATACATATACAAATATCATACATACATCATCAATATATATATATATATATATATATTATACATATATACACACAAAAT
>NC_061822.1:16959141-16974141 GCF_019202785.1 Penaeus chinensis
AGCAGCTGAACGCCATCCTCAGTACCCTCACGGAGAACCACAACCAGGTACAATCCTCCATCCGTGACATCGTGCGCATGGTCAGACGAACCCACCGGGAAATCGCCGACCTGCGGGAGGACACTGACCTCATCTTGGGTCAGATGTACAAGCCCTCGTGCCAAGACATCGCCGAGGGCCAGCCGGATCACATCGCGGGGAAGAGCCAGTTCGCAACAGAGGGCGTGTACACTATTCGGCCGCCGAAGTTCAAGCCTAAGAAGGTACGAGGTTGGAGGCGTTCGTTTGAGTGTTTAATGGTCCTTTTTCAAGTGCTTTGTTGGATGTTGTGTATGGATTGTGTTGGATTTAGATGTAGGCTTTCAACATGATGGAGTTTAGGTTCTCGTATGTGTGTATCTGTGTGTGTGTTTGTGTTTGTCTTATTTTTATCTATAGTATGCAGGTTTATGATTCAGCCTATATAGCATGCAGTTACTTTTCTAGTACTGTTCTTGGTAAATTCTTTATAAAATGTTTTCCTCATTTAATACTTGTAAAATAGTGGCTCTGAGATTACAATACAGAGTAGTGGTTCTTTTACTTTTTCATCCTATGACCTCCAGGATAGCACAATGACCTCTATAATATATATTGAAGTTTACGTCTAGGTGAGATGAAACAAAGCAATAGGAAGACTGAGATCTTTCTTAATACCCCAAAATAAAAACTTTAAAAATGCAACGAACCCTCTGCAGATACCCGGAAATTTAAATAAAAAGGCAAAATTCTTCATCACCCCCTTAGGCTCGAGAAATCTCAAACTCTTAGCTCTAGAACCACAAGCTTTTCGCCTCACCATGTCCAATAAAAAAAAGCTATCTTATACAATATATTGAAAATATCTTTGGATGCAGAAAAAGAGAAGGAAGTCTGTAATACAATTTTTCCCCCGTAGATTTCAGAATGTTCACAAAACCTATCAATCTCCACTTGTAGCATATACCCGAAACGACCCTCATAAAACGAGACAAAATCTAATCTTAAGCCTTATTAATCTAATTTAATCAAAATTGCTAATTACTCATTGCTAATCAAAATCTAATCGTAACCATCAATATAACCACGCAAAAAAAAAAAAAACCTTTCTTTCCCCAGGTCCGCTGCGAACTCGGCCGGGGAGCCATCGGGTGGACGGTCGTGCTGGCGAGAAACGACGGACGTGAGCCGTTTAACCGCACTTTCCAGGAGTACAAGGATGGCTTCGGAGATCCTGCGCAGGACCACTGGATCGGTGAGACGCATCCTACGGGTTTATTTTTGTGGTTCATTTCGTGGGTTGGTGGATTTGTGGTTATTGATTATTATCATAATCATTATTATAATCATCATTCTCAGTATCATTATTATTTTAGCTGTATTTGTTATTTTTCTTCCTGTTTGTTCTTTATCTTCCCATTATTATGATTATGATTGTTATAATTATCATTATTATAATTGTTATAATTATTATAATGATTATCATTATCATTAATGATTATTATCATCATGATTATTACACATTATAATTATTAATCACTATCATTATTATTATTGATTACTGCCATAATTATTAATGACTATCATTATGATCATCATTATTACTATTACTATTATCATTACCACAACCAGTAACATTATTACTCTTACTGCTGCCACTGTGTTACCAATATCCACCACAGTTCCCCCCATTCTCCTTACTACCACCAACTGCCACCGAAACCATACCGCATCCCCGTCTCTCCTACAATTCCTTTCTCAACCCGTAACCACATGAATGCTCTCTCGTAGGCCTGGACATGCTGCACAAGCTGACCACATGGGAGCCTCACCAACTTCGAGCAGTCATGGAAGACTTCGACGGTTCTAAGACTTGGGTTCAGTACAATGTGTTCAGGTAAGTCCTCTCTCCCTCCCTCCCTCCCTCCCTTCCCTCTCTCTCTCTCTCTCTCTCTCTCTCTCTCTCTCTCTCTCTCTCTCTCTCTCTCTCTCTCTCTCTCTCTCTCTCTCTCTCTCTCTCTCTCTCTATCGCTCTCTCTCTCTCCCTCCCTCCCTCCCTCCCTCCCTTTCTCCCTCCCTCCCTTCCTTCGTCGTTCGCGGAGGCTGGGATGGTGATCGATAGATAGATAAGGATAGGTACTGTATAAGGGAGTTTGGTCATGATGACGATGATGATATATAAAGATAGATAAGGAGGTGAGGTTAATAAGAGAGTAAGGTAATAGCAAGGCAACGGTGATAATGAATTAAATAGATAAGGAAGTTGGTTAATTATGATGCTAAATAAAGACAAACGAGAGAGTTAGGTGATGTTGCTAATAAATAAAGATAGATAAGGAAGTGAGGTAATAAGGGAATAAGATAAAAGATAAGGAAGTTAGTTAACGATGATGATAAATGAGATAGATAAGGAAATTGGGTCATGGTGATGCTAAAACAGATAGATGAGGGTGTAAGGCCATGACAGTGACTCAGATAGATAAGAAGGTTAGGTTTTGATGATAACGAATCAGATAGATAAGGAAGTGAGGCAATGATGATATTAATTCAGAAGGATTAAGGAAACTAGGAAGGTCATAATGTTCGATGGTCGTAAATGATGATAGTAAGAGTTTTATGACTGTGCCTTGAGAGGAATTAATTATCATATATTACTGTGATAGTGGTATTGATTATTATGAAATTACTACTAATGAATTATTGTTATCTATGATTAAATACGGAAACCACTGAACACCATCAGCAAAATATCAAAACATTGTTATCAATAAACCACTATCGACATCAGCAGTTAGTTTATTTACCACTGACTTCTTCATTAAGATCCTAACATCGTATTTTCAACAAGAGTTTAACCACTGACTCCCTAATCACCGACTCTTTAATTAAGGTCGTAACCACCGTCTTTTTAGCTAGAACTAATCACTGACTCCTTAATTAAGATCTCACCACTGAGTCCTTAATTAAGATCTAACCACTGATTCCTGAATTAAGTCCTTAACCACCGTCCTTTTTAAAATCCTTAACACGACTTTTTAACTCGACTGAACCCCTGACTCCTTAATCAGACTCCTTAATCAGCCCCTGCCGACTCCTCAGAGTGGACGGCCCTGAGGAGGATTACATGCTGACGGCGGAGGAGTTCGAGGCTGACAGCGCCGCGGGAGATGGCCTCAGCATCCACAACGGCATGAAGTTCTCCACCTACGACCACGATGATGACACCAACAGGGGTAAGGATGCGTGGGGGAGGAGGGAGAGGGAGAGAGAAGAAACGAAGGGAGAGAGAGAGGGAAGAAAAGGAGGGAGAGGGAGAGGGAAGAAAATAAGGGAGAGGGAGTGGGAAGAAACGAAGGAAGAGGGAGAGGGAGAGAGAGAGAATTGGGGAGGAGAAGAGGGAGGGATGAGAAAAGTGAGGGGGAGGGAGAGAGTTCGAGAGGAGGGATGAGGGAACTTAGGGGGAGGGAGATTGGGGAAGAAGGGGAGGAGAAGAAGAGGGAGTAGGGATGGATGGATGAAGAGGGAAGTGGACAGGGAGAGGGGGAGGATAGTAGAGGGAGATAGGGAGAGAGAGAGAGAGAGAGAGAGAGAGAGAGAGAGAGAGAGAGAGAGAGAGAGAGAGAGAGAGAGAGAGAGAGAGAGAGAGAGAGAGAGAGAGAGAGAATGTGTGTGTTTTAAACATTTTACATAATGAAAATAGGTCGCATGGACTACAGTATTTAAAGTATCAACAAGAAATACACACATATTACTGAGATACATATTGCAAGTCGCCAGTTACTCCCCTTCCGCTCTCTTTGAATATATTAACGCCCAAACAAACTCTGCACAATGCCTAACACCCATTCTGCCCGAAACACAGACGGAAACTGCGCCAAGCTCTTTGGTGGAGGAGGCGGATGGTGGTACAATAACTGCTACCACGTCCTTCCTACCGGCACGTACCGACACTCCGGCGGCAGCGAGTACGGGGGCGTGGCCTGGTACCCCTGGAGGAACGTCAAACACTCCCTCAAGAGCCTCACGCTGCTCATCAGGCCGAGATATTAGACTCCGGGTGACCGAGAGCTCTCGTGTCGACAAGCGAGGCGGAAGCACTGGGTAGATGTAAACACTGAGCAAATTTGGAAACTCTCTCAGACTTTTGTTTTATTCTATTTTATTATTATTACAAATATAATGTGTAGGTTTGGACTGTGAGAGAAGTTTTCATAGTGAAATCTATAATTGTTTTTTTTTTTTTCATGAAGAGGAATCTGTAATTGTTATGGAACATTTCTGTACATTCTTTTGTCAAAATGAATGATTAATGTTTTTTTTTTAAGTTTTGGTAGTGATTATTATTTTTGTCAGAGTGAAAAGATATTTAGTAGTGTATTCATTTATAAGAATGTCAGATTTCAAGATGTGTTGGTGAACATTTCAAAATGTAGTTTTAAAGTACACTCCATGTAGACTTGCTATTAAATACTTTCACAAACAGAATGTGTTTATTATTTCCCAGTTGTTACAAGTGAAATCCATGGGTAAAGAATATATATCCAATTATAAAAAGGACAATCATACCATATACACGCCTGCGCTTACACACACACGTATGTATGTAAGTTTATATATACGTATGTTGAGGTTTTCTGTTCCTTTAGATATGTCAGTTTTTTTTTTGTGTTTTTTTTTCTTAAATCTCTCCCACTTGACTTGAGAGTTGACTTCAGTTGATCCTTGAAAGGAAGTTCAATAAAGATAAACTGACGTGGAATTCAGAATTTTCCCCTTCTCATCACATGTCCTGGCGAGCGTCGACGATATTTCATAATGGAGGCTTCGATACTTTGACCATTAGCTTCATTTAGGCTAGCTTTGTTGATAGCATTATCTTTTATTTTGTTTTGTTGGTGAAAACGTTCAACTTTCTTGATGTCTCTACGATATAGTGCCCAGACTTTATATCTATATACTAGGGTTGATGTGACGCCTGCTCTAGAGATGGTAACGTTAAAACCCGGCAAGCCGGAGCAAAGTGGAGCAAGTACTTCGGCCTTCTTGATGTTCATTGTGAGACCAAAACAATCGTATGCAATCGTATGCCAGCTGCATTGTCATCAGCGTGTCGGAGTTCTGAAATATGTTGAATCTTAGTCATCCGACGGGATCGAAATCTCGCCATATTGGATAATCCTCCGTCTAAACGATATATAACGTCAACATCTTGTGGCATTTCATACATCATTGCAGCAAGGTAATTACAAGAAGAGCGTAGGAACGTATCCTTGCTTCAATCCACATGTAATTTGGGACTCTTCAGAAATTTAACCTCCATGGAAAGGAGTTCCTGACATACCATCATGTAACATGTAAATCACAGCGGTGAAGTGGCTTGGACATATGTGAAGAACCATCCACATAGCTCTTGGAATGCAGTCAAATGCATTCTCCAGGTCGCAGAAAACGAGAAAAATATATTTCTGTTGTTCTCTGCTCTCCTCCTGCTTTAGCCTAGTACACTATATCAAGTCGATAGTGTCGATTTTTTTTTTCTGCAATGACCAGCTGTCGCTACAACAGAAACCTGGCAAAGACTCTCTCTACAAGAGTCCGCGATATTTCCCACATGCTTTTTTTTGTTTCCTTTCTTAAAGATGGCAGCAATGGCGTCTTTGAGGTAGCTTTGAAGCTGTTTTGTCTACCACATTCTGAGAATCAAATGTGAACAATCTGGTTTTCAGAGGTAATCCACCGCGTTGGAATAATTCGCGGTATTGGAATTCATTAGCTTTATATATATATAAATACAAACACACACATGATCTAACTAAATGAATAAAGATGCATTAACCATAGTCAAATGCGACAATTTCTATTTGCATGCGAGCAGCAGGGAATCTATAAAATTACCCCCCCCCCCCCATTCCTTGCTCGTTGTTGTCGTGGGGGGGGGGGGTACTCAGGAGACGGGGACTAGGGCCTAATGTGGAGACGCCTCTACCTTGGACCTCTGCCCTCGCCTCTACTAATTTTGCATTGTCTTTTCTTCTCATTTCCTTTTCCTTCTCTTCTGGGCCCCCTTCTGTCCACTTATCCTAATCGTTAACTCATTTTTACCCGCTCCGCCACTAATCTATGTTTAAATCCCGTAACCGAATTCGAATTCTCTGAGGTAGTAAATCAACTGACCAATTCTACCAATTCTACAGCACTAACAATTAAATTCACTTTTCCTACTGATTCTGTCAGATTGCCAATTTAGATTTGCAAGGAATAACATAAATGCCTGTTATGCCTCTTACAAACCTTACATGCAGGGCCTTTCATAATAACGAATTCACTATTGCTCTATATCTAGATTAATGTAAGGCTTTAGATACGGTTAATCAATCAATTTTGCTCACGAAACTATCCCATTATCAGGGGCTCTGCTAACCGCTTGTTTCATATCTGTCAAACAGAAATTAATTTGTTTCATATAATGGATCCAACTCAGACTGCTCTCCATTATCTCATGGTGTACCTCAAGGGTCACTGTTAGAGCCTCTTCTTTTTCCGATTAACATCATTGATTTTGTGAAAACATCCTCGCATCTGAAATTCATCTTATATGCTCATGACAGTATATGCTTCAGGTAACGATATTAATTACTCGTTAGTAACATCAATAGAGAACTATCAGCAAATGGACCTTTTCAAACAAAGTGACGCTAAACATTGTTAAATCCCATTGTTATATTTAATCGTAAAAAGAAACTTCCCCTACACTTTTGCCAGTATTGTTAGAACCCTTGTCAAGGAAAGCCGAAAATAAATTTCTTGGAGTAATGATTGACGATAAATTGTTGTGGAAAGATTATACGAACATTATTCGTCAAAACAATAATAAACAGCGTGGTATCCTGTACCATACGCGTGATTTATCACTAAGAATGCCCGTAAATGCATCTATTTTTCATTAATTTATCCACATCTGACATAATGCAACACTGCCTGGGGAGCTGTCAATGAAACCACGCTAAAACTCATTATAACTGCCAAAAAACGAGTAATCCGAACAGTTGCTGGATTAGGCAAATATGACCATACCAATAGTGCATTTTCTACACTGAAACTATTGAAACTGAGAGATATAAATACTTTTGTTCTGTCTTCACTTTTAAATGTATCAATATCTATGAAAATAACTTATTCCGGTATAAAAATGATTTACGATATCCTCTGTGATCAAACCCACTATTAAAACATCCGACTGTAGACTCAAACCAATTAATGACACGTATTTTATAACAGTCTGGAATAATCTGCCCCTCACATCTCCACAATGCTCCATCACTACCGTCACTCAAAAAATCGTTGAAGATCCATCTATTACATATGTCAGAGTGAATTCCGATGTTTAGGACAATTGCAAGTAGTAATTTGTATAAGTATATATACAGGTAGATAGCAGCGTATATTTATGCATCTGCATGAATGCTTACATATGTGTACAAATGTGTCTATGTAATACATTTATAAATAGATATGTATGTGTATATATAAATGTATATAAATCATATATGTATATATATATATATATATATATATATATATATATGTGTGTGTGTGTGTGTGTGTGTGTGTGTGTGTGTGTGTGCATATGTATGTACATGCATATGTATATATATATATATATATATATATATATATATATATATATATATGTGTGTGTGTGTGTGTGTGTGTGTGTGTGTGTGTGTGTATTTATGTACAAATATGTGTATGTATATTTAAATATGTTTGTGTATAAGTATGTATGTTTATGTGTATGTGTTTATATAAATTGTGTATGTACATGTGTTTATGTATATAGGTATGTATATATATGTATATATACGGATATAATCTTGTGCAATATATGTTTTTTTTATGAATAACATTATCATTTATTACAACACAGTCCGATTTACTAGCCTGTTTTTATTATTCATACTTCATTATACATTATTATCTTTATTACTATCATCGTCTCCAATCCACCTCCTAGTAGAATACCTGAGTCTAGAAATTTAAGTACACATTAATTCCCTTATAATAAGGTGCCTCCTTAAGAGAGCTTGTGTTCTCAGGAGGCCCAGCCATTCTATTTTTATTTTGTTTATGTCTTTATGTATATTGGCTAAATAAACGTTATCAGTCAACAATACTTTGCCATACTGCTATGCGACCTTTGATGTCTAGTACATGTATTTGTCGTAACCCATTAACCATAAAAAAATATATCGGAGGAAAATATACAGATCCTGTTTGTTCTCCCTTGCCAGCGCCTCGTCCAAACTCAGTGACTGATAGAGATCCTGTTGTTTACTTCCACGTGATAAAGTCTTGTTGGATTACAGTATCACTAATAATCAAATGTGGTTATTGTCAACGTTTTTTTTCTGTTTGTAGGAAGAAGTTCATATTTGTAAAACGTAGAGGGGTCTTCATCTGATGGCTGTAAAGTCACTGGCAAGCTGTTAAATCGTTTATGTTTGTATTTGCTTTCTTTATAAGGTTTAAAATGTACTCTCTCCTCTTGCTCTCTTTCCCTGCCTTCCTCTCTCTCTCTCTCTCTCTCTCTCTCTCTCTCTCTCTCTCTCTCTCTCTCTCTCTCTCTCTCTCTCTCTCTCTCTCTCTCTCTCTCTCTCTCTCACGCTTGCCTCATGTCGATATCCTTTTCCGCTCTCTAGAGTGTAGGGGACTGGCTTACAGTCAAATTCCGCAGTGATCCCTAAGGAAATGGGTAATATCTAACACTTTCATTCCTCACGGTAAAACGCTATGGCAAAGCGTTTTGAAAGAAATGATGAAAACAATATATAGCACATAAACGTAACCTCATCTCTCTCTCTCTCTCTCTCTCTCTCTCTCTCTCTCTCTCTCTCTCTCTCTCTCTCTCTCTCTCTCTCTCTCTGCCTTCCTGTCTCTGTCTTTCCCTGTCTCTCTCTCTCTCTCTCTCTCTCTCTCTCTCTCTCTCTCTCTCTCTCTCTCTCTCTCTCTCTCTCTCTCTCTCTCTCTCTCTCTCTCTCAGTTCTTCCATCCCACAGTTTCAGTACTTAAAGTCAGTGATCTCCACAAAAAAGGCTGAGTCCTTACTGTCGGTTGCCATATACTATGGCAACAGAGACGAAACTAAAACCCAAACGTTTCTGTCACGTGTGATTTTTGTCATATCCTGTAACCAGTGACGTATTTAGGGGGGGGGGGGTGATTTTCCACCGAACGAGAGAAGCCCCTCAATGGACTTTGCTTTCCGGGCCCTCGGATATCTGGCTACATCACTGCCCGTGACTGTTAGTTATGTCAACATTATGACCGTGCCACCGTGGCGTAATAAAGAACCCGCATTCTGTGCGAATATATCAGAGAGCATCAAGCATATCCTTGCTTATGGAGAGTTAATCAAAAAGATCACACACGAACAATATAGATAGTTGTATGTGTGTGTGTGTGTGTGTATGTATATATGTATATATAAATATATATATACATATATAGACACACACACACACAAACACACTCACACACACACACACGCGCGCGCACACACACACACACACACACACACACACACACACACACACACACACACACACACACAATATATATATATATATATATATATATATATGTATACATATATATACTGGTGGCATAGCTCCGGGATTATAATTATATATTGCGCGCATATTATACTTATACTTATCAAGATGAGGGTGGAAAATGATCGTGTTATATCACTCTCTGATATGTAAACCACTGACTCTAAATATTTGTATTTTTGTATTTCAAGTATTGTATATATTCTAATCTGTTGATAGTGGGCTCACATTTTAAATGTCAGCTTTTGTCTCAATAAACTTGTTAAAGTCAAAGTCTCTCTCTCTCTCTCTCTCTCTCTCTCTCTCTCTCTCTCTCTCTCTCTCTCTCTCTCTCTCTCTCTCTCTCTCTCTCTCTCTCTCTCTCTCTCTGTTAGCTTTAACATAGAGGATGTCGCCCGTTTGAGGATTTCCTGTAAAGAAAGGGGGGCTCTACAAAGACATTTAAACTTATCAATGTCGATTTACTGTAAAATTATGAAAGTAATTGTGAGAGATACGTGATAGTTTTATGCATTAGATTAATTATTTCACTCTGCGTTCGTTCTTATCAGATGGACTTGATAAGATAGCAAGTCGCATGTCACATGATGATTTCGCCATTCCTCGTTTTCCTTTGGTTAAGTAAATGGGTTTACCTGCCATGTGAGTTTTAGTTGTTGATATTCAAAATAGGAAAAGTATAACTGTTGGTGTGTCTTTTTGTACTTCAGTAGTAAAATACCGAAGGTATTTAGTTTTAGAATATATATGGCTTTGTGGTGATTTATGATGATAAAAGTTATACTTGATGAAAATACTGCAATAAGAAGATAATAATTAACCTCTGGTTAGGGCAAGGAAGGAGGTAATTAAGAAGAAAGAGAGACAAACCAAAAATAAATATATAATGAAATCCAAACTCTCAACTACACAAAATAACACAGTAGATAACAGAACACTGGACAAACAAAGACATCAATAAGACAAATAAACAAACAAAAACGCAGAATTCCACAGGATCTAAATAACAATGGTTAAGTAGAATGCACAGACACTTCAGAACCTGCATTGATGCATGAGACAATTTAAGAGAAAATGCGAATAACAGTATACTTATCAGATAGGTGTATAATAAAAGTTTCTTTAAGAAGTATCCTGTGTGTGTGTGTTTTTTTGTTTTTATTATTATTATTAAGGGACTATTTTAAAACCATAATGCATTTGATCTAATAGGGAAAAAAATGAAATGAGGAAGATTGAATTATATAGTTATATTCTCACAAGGCTACACACTTTCAAACAAGACTTATATCACCTTGGGTTTAATGGGTACCGCGCGTCATAGCAGAAAGTAGTGGAACCGCAATCCGTGACGTCATACATAAACGACTGATTCATCGCTTTTCCGTGAATTGAAGTTCCTGTTTCCACGTAAGGTCTAATTCTCACGTCTTTCGCGTATTCAAAATCTAAAAGATCTTTTGTTATATAGAGGTTTTTAGTTATTTTTGGTTTTATCTTTCGTATGTATAGTTGAGGTTTGATATCTAGTGGTACATCTGGGTATAGGTATATGAAACAAATTATAGATGTAACCTTCTTTCAATACAGTGAGATTTATTGTTTAAAAATCACGAACGCTCGATGACGTCATAAACCTTGTCCACCAGAAATTCCATAAGCCCAGCACTTAATAAAACCAAAAATATACATCTTTAGAAAAATAAATAAATCAACAAAAGGCGTCCCATGTTGGATAAAGCCCCAACGAAGTTTGTGAGAATCAGTGCAAAATACCCGAATGCACGATGACGTCATAAAGGATGAGTCTCGATAAACAAAAGCTCAGGATCTTGTCCCTCCTCGGAGTCCTCGCTGCTTTTCACTTCGTTGGCGTGGGTGCGAGAGCTCCTAGAGGTAAGCAACTCGAGGTGGAGGTCCTTAGTCTAGGGCACTGTCGATGTAAAGGGAGTTCGGGTCGCAGCGCCGATCGAGAAGGGAGAGGAAGACGAGGAAACGGGTTGACGTCACGGTCACGGGGTGCTGAGGACGTGTGTGTGTGTGAGAGTGAAGTGTAAGTTGACTTCATTGAAGTGTGTGGCGCCGCTGAGGAAAGAGTGCATAGACGCCGCAGAAATCAGATATTGGGAGTGATTTCGCTGTTGAGCAAGTGGTTTATAGGAAAGAGGTAAAGTATGGCATCTGAGGAGGACGTAGTGAGAAGTGAAGTCAAGAAGACGTCTGCTAATATCTTTTTTTGAGTTTGTTCTCTTCGTGATTCGTGATTTTTGGAGGAAATTATGCCTTCCTCGTTCCGTTTCTGAAGGGTTGTCGTGCTTTGCCAATGTGTGGAATTCGTGTTTTCTCTTTCTATTTGATTTCATGAGAAGTGTTTTCCTGGTTGAAGTGCCTGTTGCCAAGCAGAGGGAAGGAATGAACTCAAACACTCAATAATTTTCTTCCTGTTAAAATGCAGTTGTAGGATATTGTTACTTAGATTTTATCAGTCAGTTAATCAAGTAATGCATGGATGGTTGATTACTGAACATGTCATTCATTTTTAATTGGCATTCCTTGCTCAGATTCAGAAGAATAGGAAAACATTGGTACTTCTCACCTGATATTAATGTCAAGTATTTCACCATGTTTCATTTCACGATTAGTCGGATAAGGTAAAAAAAACAGTTGCCAGTGAGCATTATGGTAGCATAAACATATTATACCCTGAATCTTTCATACACCATCGTTGATACTTATAGTTAAACTTGTAAAAGCATATAGACCTAAGTATTGTGTAATTTTTTTATGCATTTCAAAGATCACATGCAGGCCTGTCTGTACGACTAGAGGTTAACTTTAGTTTCATGATTTATTTTCTAGCCTTTCACAATCATACATATAAAAAAAAGAAAATTATATATATTACTTTAGCTTTGAATGTTAACAAGCCTGAATAATTTTCTCAATAGGAAATATGTGCCACATTTCTCTGTGTGACTTTGCTTAGGGTATTTAAGTAGCGTGAATTTTCCAATGTATCATTAACCCTAAGGGGAATACAAGAGAGAGAAAAGAATAACTAAATAAGGTACAGGATGTCAACCATCAGCCAACTCTGAGTCATCTTATCACTTGGTCACATGATTTTTATTGCACTACTTTCATTGTTGATTTTAAACCACACTTCTCTAGCCATGTTACATGTACTGAAATTTTTTTGTGCTACTGAGCAGCCTGATCCTTGTGTGTCTTGCCTGAAATAAGTGGTATAAAACAGGGTTAATACAGCAATTGTCAAGAGATCAGCCACTGTCAGAACGTATTGAATGATTGGTGATGCCTGTATAACACATATCATACGTGGGATAATATTTACATGTATTTCACAACTCTTCAAGCGTTAGAATATGAGGAACAACCTTGTGTATATTAGCTGAATTAGTGTATCAGTGCATTTTGTCACTCAAGGATTCAAATTACTGTTGAAGTAGATACAGGAACAAAAATATTAATTGCCATTTCAATGATAAATGATCAGTAATGTCTTAATATTTGTATATTAAAAATATTTTGTAGTGCTGCATTTGATAGGTAAAGAAATGGGGGCTCTGTCATAACTTGGGTAATGGGTCAAGCTGTGGGTAATGATATGTAAGTATCAGCTACGTCAGACACATTGGTATTTCTAAAATATTGTGAAATGCTGTCATGTATATTTACAGTACATGTGTGTATATATGTATGTATGTATATGCATGTATTTAACAGCCATTTCCCGGTTCAAATCAGTGCTCATTCCAGCTTTGGACTGAAGCTGTGGAAAAAGCTTTGGGTATCAACATAGTTGTTACAAGTGAATAACAATATGATTACCAAGACTAAAAGAAAAGCATGACAGAGATAAGTAGAATAACAGACAACAAAAAGGAATATGTTGCATATGCCATATCATTGTTAAAAGTTGCTCAAGATATGTTCTCTGCTTTAATAGTATCCTAAAGCCAATTTCCCAATGACTGATTAACTATTTCTTCCTCCCAAAAGAGATGTTTAAGGATAGCCATAGTAAAGTATACTTGTAGAATGTGTTAAAATTAATTATAGAAAGGGATAAAGAGATAGAGATAAGGAATCAGATATTATTAGGGTGAGAATTTTTTTTTAGCATTTCCACTGATATATTAAGACCAGAAAGTATATATTGTACATGTTCCCTTCTTAGAGATAGTTCTCTCTGGTATTAAAACTATCAAGTTAAATTATAAAGTAATTAGTAAGATTATGGCAGCCATAAAATTTCATAGTTTGAGTACTGTTCCTCAAAAGAGATATTTGTTTTCTGCAGCACGTATCTTCTTTTCAAATTATAAAATTATAAGCAAGCAAACATTTAACAAGGTGATAGTCAGATTTTGTTGTTGTTATTAATGATTAAAAAACAGATTAAACCGGATAAAAACAGACATGGCATGTACACTGCCGTTTACTCAAGGTAACGTGACAGCTATGTTTATTCATGAAGGTGAATATGAGATCCGGTCTGTCTGCTTAATGCATATATTTGGTTTGAGGTTATATACTTTGATAACATTTGTACAAAAGGTATAATGCAAGGATGGCATCTGGGATTAGACTTCCTGTTTTATGAATAGGAGTTATATATTCATAATATTAAAAAAAACTGTATGTTCTCATTTGTTTTTCCATTCTTTTTACATCAATTTATTATTTTTCATATTGTAGTATGTCTTCTTAATCATTTCTTATTCTTATTCTTATTTTTTGTGTAATTCTTATTGCTATTATATTCATAAATCTGTATCTTCTATTTCCTTTTTTTTTTTCTTTTACTTCTTGTTTCTTTTTCTCTCTCATTTATCATTTCTGTGTTTCTATTCTTCTTCAAAAGGAAGAAAAAGATGAGTAAAGCTATTGAGATTGTTACATGGTTTATTAATATATGTTTTGTCAAACACTTTCCAAAGCTTCCTTTGTGAAACAAAGTATTTAAAGGTTAAAGTATATCCTGTAATAAACTGGTCCATAAATAGCTGTATTAAGTTTGACTGAGTTTCTTTGAAAGGTTTGATTTCTTTAATTATATGACTGGGTACTGTTGTTGAGGATGAATTGTGAAAGATTTGGCCTAGAAGTTGGCATTGTCATTTTTTCTCCCATGATTTATTGATTATTTTAATTTCAGATACTTGTGATGTATTGTGATTTAGATGGCAGTGTTTGTACTCTGCCATAATATATGTTGGAATACTTTCATAGCAGACAGAGGGTTAATCTTTTTAATTGTCTTTTTCCAGATCAGCAACATGAGTCTGTACCCGTCATTAGAGGATATGAAGGTGGACCAAATGGGCCGAGTAAGTTTCAAATTTTT